>NC_059426.1:149652334-149952334 GCF_021028975.2 Sphaerodactylus townsendi
CCAATATGCATAGTTGGTAGGCTCTCAACATGCACTATTGTAATATCTGAAGCGCATTCTGCTGAATGTGTTATCACCATTAAAGCCTGTTGCCTCGAACTGAAGATTGCATTTGCTTTCTTGAGATCTATTTAAATAAAATTGGAGACGACAGCATTTTTTAAACAAGAGGTTTCTGAGCCAAAATAGAATATGTAACATCTTTTGATGTTTCAGATTGCACTCCAGAGTTTGAGTTGCAACACACATCTCTTAAACAACCTTTTCATCCAGATGTTTATTTGAACTATCCATGTATGCATTTTCCAGCAGAAAGCATTTCTGCTTGTTTTGAACTGCTAACTGGGATTCAGTAGCAGCTTTGGCACAGCTACACACCTGTCTTGCCATATGCTGTGGGACTCAATGAAAGTTTTACAGGGGAAAAAAATCCTCACCATTATGTTATGTTGTTTTGTTTATTCTAACAAGCCAACCATGACTGGACAGTGAATGACTACCGTAAAATTGAAAATCTTAGTGAAAAGGAACGCATGTCCCATGGAGGAAGCAGATCGGGTTTAAGAAAAATAAAAAAGCTTGGACCTTTAGAATCATCAAAAATATTTCAAAAATTAATATAAAATTGCCTGCAATTTTATATTATTATTACCTCTTATAATATTATTATTACCTATTATTATATTATTATTATTACCTCTTGTTTATATTATTACCTCTTGTTTTAAAAAATGCTGTCGTCTCCAATTGTATTTAAATGGATCTCAAGAAAGCAAATGCAATCTTCAGTTCAAGGCAACAGGCTTTAATGGTGATAACACATTCAGCAGAATGCGCTTCAGATATTACAATAGTGCATGCTGAGAGCCTACCAACTATGCATATTGGATGTGCAGCAGTGGCGTAGTGGCTAAGAGCAATGGCTAAGAGCAGGTGCATTCTGATCTGGAGGAACCGGGTTTGATTCCCAGCTCTGCCGCCTGAGCTGTGGAGGCTTATCTGGGGAATTCAGATTAGCCTGTGCACTCCCACACATGCCAGCTGGGTGACCTTGGGCTAGTCACAGCTTTTCGGAGCTCTCTCAGCCCCACCCACCTCACAGGGTGTTTGTTGTGAGGGGGGAAAGGCAAGGAGATTGTAAGCCCCTTTGAGTCTCCTACAGGAGAGAAAGGGGGGATATAAATCCAAAACTCTCTCTCTTCTCTTCTCGTCTCTTCTCTTCTCTTCTCAAATGTTAATTCTGAAGGGATCAAAAAGCTGAGTCCTAATTGCATTTCATAACTTTTGGCCGCATCTTCAGTTCAGAAATGCTTGTGGCTCTCTTTCCAACCATGAAAAACAAGAGGACAGATGAGGACATCTGTAGCCACACAACTACTAATCAGGATCTGACCCAGTTCCTATTTCATGATACTTCAAGTCCCATCCAAAGGTTTGGGAGAGGAGCAAAAGGGCTAGTGGAAGCAGCAAGCCCTCACGCCACCATATCTTACCCCAGTGGAGGGCCAGATGCATGGGCAGATGGTTGACCCACAGCTCCACCACCTCTGAAATCAAAAGTTCAGGCTGAGGTGGGACTGTGCCAGCATCCCCCTCCAATTCCAGCAGGAGAGGGGGTGGGCTGTGGCAGACCTGGGGGTGGAGCTGACATTAGTTGACTCCCTACCAGGATTGAAGGCCTATAGTTTGGTGCACTGCCCCTCAGACTTAAGCCTGCAGTTTGGTGGCATAGTCCATTCAGCTCTAAGGGACTTTTCAGTCTTGGGGAGGTTCAGGGCGTTTCCCTGCTCCCCCCACCACTGAAAAGTCCTTTTGAAGGCAACAGTGTGGAGCTGCATTGCCATGGTGGCCCATTGCCTCCGAATTTGGATGGGGCTGTAACAGTGCAATCCAAAGGGAATAAGGTCAGAAACACTTAGGAGATGGTGTGACTCCAGTGTAAATGCCACTTGGAATGGTGTAAGGGGCATTTATGATGGCTGGGGCACTTATCTGGGCATCAGTGCAACCATAATGGCAGTGATCCTTTGGCACAGGAGCCCACACCATTGTCAGTGTGAACTTACACTGAAAAAAATTAGAGGTGCAGCCCTTTCACAGAAAAAAAGGGATTGTTGATGTTGATTTGCTGGCTATGGGTGCAACAAGCCTCTCAGGAGTGGTGGAGCTGCACCATAGCTGTGTGTTAGGATTTTACAAGTTCCTGCTTCATTCAGTCAACCGAGAGTTAACTGCTGAAGCAACATGACTAGAAACACACGAGCTTCTTGGGAAAAAAAATCTCTGTTTTTTCTTCCAGCCAAAGAGGAGAGGCAGGCACACAGGCACATCTAGACAGCACAGACACCCAGACTTGCATAGATAGAGTTTGCTGTTCCTACATTTAATATGCATTCATTGGTAAAGTAAAGTTCTACAAAACAGCTCACTTATCTCTCTGCCCTATTATTAACTAATTCATTGCAATATTACAATACAACAAAACGTTATGGCCCCAAAATTTCCACTGCATATACTTTTCTCTTTGATGCAGTATGAATTGCTTATATAAAGGAAGCTCTTAAAGAAGCAAGAGGCCAGATGAAGAAGCCCCACTAAGCGACAACTGTTTCAGCAAACCTGAGTGCAGTACAAACCCAAAATCAACATGTCCTGGCAAGCAGTCATGTTCTACCTGCTCTCCCTTGTTTAGATGAGTTAATTTTTTTGATCTAACAATTTCATGTGAAGCATGCTCTTGCTATTCAGAATCTCTCCCATGTGATTGAGCAGGAAATACACCCAAATCTTCATGAGTTGGAACTGTTTAAAATGCTATCTCCTGGCTTCAACAATAGGGGATCAGGCAGTGCCATGGGGGGGGGGACTGGCGCCTGGGGCAATATGGCACCCGAGCAGCCCCCCATGGGCCCAGCCCCTGCCACATGCCTCACTTAGCTTAAAAGTTAAAAGAGGAGCCTGCTCCAGTCTGAGGAGGCTGCTCTGGGCTGTGTGGGTGGTCTGAGGGAAGGGGGGGAGCGATTCTCCACCCCGACATCTGTGCCCAGGGCACTTGTCCCCCCCTCACCTGTGGTAGCTCCGCCTATGGGATGAGGAGAGTGCCCTTATTACGAGCTACAAATCAGCCTGTGATCTTTGGAAAGGCTTGGAAGAAAAACACTGTGGAAAATCAGTAAGAAAATAAGACTTCTAAAAAGGAAGTTCTACAGTGAAAGGAAAGGAGAGGCAATTTAAATGAGCATTTAAAATGGATGGTTGATATGGTTATGCAAATCAGGGCAGCTGGAAAATAAAACAACCTAAAATGTTTTGGGAGAGAGCTATGTGAATTTCTCCCCCCAAATACTTTTGCTGTGTGGAAAGGGCCAATGAGAGCCGACCAGTTTGTGCTGGGTGCTGCCGCATATTTTTGATGAACTATATATACTTCTGTAAAATTTAAAATGCCATATGAATACAAGAGGAAGAGCCTCTCATTTTGGTAAGAAGGGGGAGATTTGTCCTAAAAAAAGTAGTTAATTTCCTGAGAAATCCGTATTTCTTCAATTTCACTTAAGCTGTATTTCTCCCACTAAAGTGTGTTTGTGTGAAAGAAAGGGAGAGTATTTTGGAGAGGTCCTCAAGCCAGCTAGGAAGATTGAATTGGCTTTCTGCTACTGATTGCTGAGCACAGAAAGACCTAGTAAGTGAAAACTGCAGTTTTATAAAAACAAATGTGGCACTCAATAGATGGAGCGTGTGTCAAGAATTAAAGGTGATTTATCCTCCAGGCCAAGAGGGAGCCTAGTAAATCTACCAGCTGTATGTTGGACTTACCGATGGTGATGGAGTGGAAGGTGGGAGGTTGGCTGGCTGAAAAGAGAGCTGAAATTCACTCCAGGGGGAGAAAATATCTGTGAGGGAAGGCTGGTTTCAGTTGTCAGAAGACAAAGAAGTATGGAGTTATTACGGCTGGATCACCAGAAGGAAAAATAAAGTTTCCTGCAAATACCATAGTCCCTTTTGCAATTTTAGAGAAATGTGAGCGAAATCCAAAGCAGACTTTGTTAATACTAGCTGTATATTAATTTTGAGGCCTCCTCCCTATTATGACACATTCTAGAAGCCACCCATTATAGCTTGGTATTTTTGCAATGGACCTTCATTCTGTCTTCTTGCCAATCCGCTTTCATCTTGCCTTACAGCTTCTATCTTCTCTGATCCATTTATAGTTTCATGATCCCCTTGGAGCCTTCCACTGCTTTCCAGCAAATCCTCTCATGCTGCCACCTGTTGACACATTGCTCAGGAATATGAGGGAGGTGCCTTATTTCAGTGGGGGAGCATATTCTCTACATGTAAAAGGTCACAGACTCAGGCCCCCCAGAAGACAGTCATGGCCACCGGCAGTCACACTAGACACTGCTCAGTCTTTTGCTCAGTGAAATGCAACTTTGTTGTGTTAACACTGGGGTGGATCCAACCACCTTTCAATGAGCCTTCCTCCAACTTAAATTATCCTTCCTCCAATGGTATCTGTTGTTTGTGTTTTGATTCCAGAGCTACAGAATCTGGTCCTGTATTTTCACCTTATTCCTTGCCTATCAGCTTTGAATTGAAAAGGAAGCAGGAAAATGTGTTTGAAATCTTTAGAAAACTGAGGAAATGTTATATGTTCTAGAAATGACAAGTTGAATGACCCCTTTCCACTGAGTGAGGAATCTTTCCATGCCAGAGATAGGCATCTTTTGCTGGAGGAAAAAAAAGGAAGCACTGGATCTACATACATTAGTTAAATCACTGATGGGCATTAAGCACCAGAAGCTGCTAACACCAATGATGCAAGATCTCCCTGGGCAGGCTCGGAGTTTGTATGTAAATTTCATTGCCAAGCCCTACATGGCTTAAAGTGGGATACTTATGCAATCTTATAATCCCACATGTGTGTCCCGGATCCATAATGTCCATACATGAATTTCTACTGCCATTGGGACATCCTTTAACAAGTATTTGAAGATACCCTCGTTTATGGAACTGCCTTTCCATTGGTGTTCTCCAGTGACGGGACAGAACTTGGGGTGATTTTATTTCTTCTGGTGCTAAGATAATGCAGTTGATTTAAATATTATTACTTGTCTGAAAGTTGGATTTATTTTGCTTAAGTTTGAAATTTTGCTTAAGTTTATTTGTTGAAAGAAAGAAAGAAAGAAAGAAAGAAAGAAAGAAAGAAAGAAAGAAAGAAAGAAAGAAAGAAAGAAAGAAAGAAAGAAAGAAAGAAAGAAAGAAAGAAAGAAAGAAAGAAAGAAAACCTATCCATGGCTATTTGTTATGACAGCTAAATAGATCTCATTTGGATTTAGCAAGCCTGTTCTCCTTCTCAGTTAAATCATCTTTCTTCATAGCTGCTTAGAATAGGCTAGCTTGGAAGGTGGTGGTGTGGTCTTGGGGCTATTCTCATGGACTCTCATGGAGAAAGGAGCAGCAGTGGACAAGGCAACTGGGCCAGGAAGAGCAGAGTGACTCTGGTGTTCATTTTGGAGGGCTTTTCTCAAAGCCACATCTTTTAAAACAGTGTATTTTTAACAGGGGTTTGCAGGGGTTATCTCTTTTTCTCCTTAAGGCTACTAGGAGCTGAGACTGCTGGAGGTGGGCTTAACAGGGGTTAACAGAGGTTACTCTTTGTCCTGGGCTGCTAAAGGTGGGGCTCCTGAGGTGAGTCATTCAGTCTTTAGTTCAGTCTCTGGAACCAGCGGCGCGTGCCTAGCGAAGCGCAATTTCTTTCTTTTTTTCTTTTTTAAAATAAATAAATAAATTAATTAATAAGGACATTTCTTGAGGGATAGTAGGTACAGATAGCTCCAAGGGGCACTGACTAAAAGTTTAATATCTAAATATCTAAACAAAAGCATATATGAAGGCAGGAAGCCAGCAGGGGGATGGGGGCTTGCCAGTGTTTTGCACTGAGTGTCACATGTATGACTATCTGCCACTAGGCCAGAAGTCGTGGGTGTGCCCTCGCTGCAATGAGCTCCTGGCACTCAAGGAACGTGTCCGTTCTCTTGAAGCCAAGGTGGCAGACCTGGAGAAGCTGAGAGAGGCAGAGAGGGCAACAAACAAGGCTTTCAGGGACCTAGCAGCCGGGTCCCACTCCCAAGGTGACATCTCTTCAGATGTCATGGAGAATGAGAGTCTGGGTGACAGAGGGTGCCAGTCTGAGGTGGGGGAAGATGTTCCCTTAGATGGGACCCCTTCCTTAGCTAGTGGTCAGATATCCTCTCGCACTGAGGATACCCCGGAGGTGGGGGCCCTTGTAGTGGGTGATTCAATCATCAGGAATATAGAGAGTTGGGTTTGTGACAGGCGTGATGACCGCATGGTGACTTGCCTGCCTGGTGCGAAGGTTGCGGATGTCACGCTTCGTCTAGATAGGCTTTTAGACAGTGCTGGGGTGGAGTCAGCAGTTGTGGTCCACATTGGTACCAATGACATTGGGAAATGTAGCCGGGAGGTTCTGGAAGCTAAATTTAGGCTGCTAGGAAAAAAATTAAAATCCAGGACCCCCAAGGTGGCATTCTCTGAAATGCTACCTGTTCCACGCGCAGGGCGAGCTAGGCAAGCGGAGATACAGGGTCTCAATGCGTGGATGAGAAGGTGGTGTAAGGCAGAGGGTTTCAGATTTGTCAGGAACTGGGACAAGGCAGGTCTGTACAAAAGGGACGGGCTTCATCTTT
This sequence comes from Sphaerodactylus townsendi, assembly GCF_021028975.2. Taxonomy (NCBI): domain Eukaryota; kingdom Metazoa; phylum Chordata; class Lepidosauria; order Squamata; family Sphaerodactylidae; genus Sphaerodactylus; species Sphaerodactylus townsendi. The sequence continues at coordinate 149,659,045 of NC_059426.1, forward strand.
AACCAAAGAGGAACCAGGCTGCTGGCGCCAACAGTAAAAAGGTGGCAGAACAGCTTTTAAACTGATCCCTGGGGGAAAGCCGACAGGAGCTGAGGTGACTTCGGTTCGGAATACAGAGTCCATGGGGATGCAGACAAAGAAGGAGGTTTTTTTAAATCAACCACATACAAGTGAGGAACATAGCAATGTGATAAGTGATAGTGTCTACAAAAGGCTAGAGGGCAAAACACATAAATCCCAGGTTAGGGACAGAGACAGAGTATACAAGTGTCTCTATGCTAATAGTAGAAGCATCTCGACCTAAAATGGGGAGCTGGAGTACAGAGTTTTGAAGGAGGACATTGATATAGTGGGCATCACAGAGACATGGTGGAATGAGAAGAACCAGTGGGATGCTGTTATCCCAGGTTACAGGCTCTACAGGAAAGATAGGACAGGGCGATTGTGGGTGGCCTCTACATCAAAGAGAGCATAGTGTCACATAAAATAGACAATGCAAGGGGAGCTGATTCCTCTACAGAAGCACTGTGGATATCAATACCAGGGGTGAAGCATAGTTTAACATTAGGAATATATTATCGTCCCCCTGACCAAAGAGCACAAGAGGATTCTGAGATGGAAAAAGAAATTAGAGAGGCCAACAAAAGCAAAAATGTTGTGGTAACGGGCGATTTTAACTATCCCCATATAAACTGGAAAAATGCATGTTCAGGTCATAGTAAGGAGAGAACATTCCTGGATATGCTAAATGACTGTGGCTTAGAGCAGATGGTTGTAGAACCAACCAGGGAGATGGTGATCCTAGATCTAATTCTATGTGGGACCCAGGACCTGGTGCAGGAAGTCAGTGTTGTTGAGCCGATAGGGAACAGCGACCACAATGCTGTCAGATTCAGTATCTCTGCATGAGAACAAGTGACAACTACTAATGTAGTTACATTTGCCTTCAGAAAGGGAAATTTCTCAAAGATGAGGGGGATAGTGCGCAGGAAGCTGAAAGGGAAAATCAAGAGAGTCAAAAATGTCCAAGGTGCTTGGAGGTTATTTAAAAACACAGCTGGAATGTGTTCCACAGGTTAGGAAAGACAGCGCCCAGTCCAAAAGAAAGCCACCATGGTTAACGAGAGAGGTTGAGGAAATTATTAGGAAAAAAAGTTGTCTTTTAGAAAATGGAAGTCCAGTTTGACTGATAAAGAATACCAGAGAGAACACAAATGGTGGCAAAAGAGAAGCAAGTTAGCTGTAAGGGAGGCAAAAGGATGAAGAGGAACGCATGGCTGTGAACATCAAAACCAGCAACAAACAGTTCTTCAAGCACATCAAAAGCAGGAAGCCATCAAGGGAAGCGGTAGGCCCGTTAGATGACAAAGGGACAAAGGTTGTGCTAAAAGCTGACAGGAGATTGCAGAAAAGCTGAATGAATTCTTTGGATCTGTCTTCACTCCAAGAGGAGGTGAGGAAATTCCTGCACCTGAACCAAGCTTCTTAGGAGGCTTAATCCGAGGAACTAACGAAGATAGTGGTAGACAAGGAAGAAATTATGGCAGCCACTGATAAACTAAATGCTACCAAATCCCCTGGCCCAGATTGCATTCACCCAAGAGTTCTTAAAGAGCTCAAGCATGAAATTGCTGATCTTCTCACTTTAATATGCAACTTATCCTTGAAATCAGGCTCCATCCCTGAAGACTGGAAGATGGCCAATGTCACACCAATCTTTAAGAAAGGATCTAGGGGGGACCCGAGGAAATTACAGGCCAGTCAGTTTGACATCTGTTCCTGGTAAATTAGTAGAATCTGTCATTAAAGATAAAATTATAAAACATGTACAAAAGCAAGACCTGCTGAGAAAGAGTCAGCATGGCTTTTGCAGAGGCAAATCCTGTCTTACAAACTTACTAGAGTTCTTTGAGGATGTAAATAGGCATGTGGACAAGGGGGAACCAGTGGACATTGTCTACTTGGATTTCCAAAAGGCTTTTGACAAAGTTCCTCACCAGAGACTATTGAGAAAAAAACTCAGCAATGAAGGAATAAGAGGGGAAATCCTCCTATGGATTAAAACTGGTTGAGAAACAGAAAACAAAGAGTGGGTGTAAATGGGAAATTCTCACAATGGAGAGATGTGGGGAGTGGTGTCCCCCAAGGATCCGTTTGGGACCAGTGCTCTTTAACCTATTCATAAATGACCTGGAAGTAGGGGATTGGGTAGCGTGGTGGCCAAGTTTGCAGATGATACCAAATTATGTAGGGTGGTGAGAACCACAAAGGATTGCGAGGAGCTCCAAGCGGACCTTGATAAATTAGGTGAGTGGGCTAAGAAATGGCAAATGCAGTTCAATGTAGCAAAATGCAAAGTGATGCACATGGGGCAAAAAATCCAAACTTCACATACACGCTACAGGGGTCAGTGCTATCAGTCACAGACCAGGAAAGGGATTTGGGCGTCTTAGTTGATAGTTCCATGGGAATGTCTACTCAATGTATGGCATCGGTGAAAAAGGCAAACTCTATGCTGGGGATAATTAGGAAAGGAATCTGATAATAAAACTCCAAAGATCGTCATGCACTTATATAAAGACGTGGTGCTAATCCACACTTGGAGTACTGTGTTCAGTTCTGGTCACCACATCTCAAAAAGGATATTGAAGAGATAGAAAAAGTGCAGAGAAGAGCAACGAGGATGATTGAGGGACTGGAGCACCTTCCTTATGAGGAGAGGCTGCAGCGTTTGGGACTCTTTAGTTTGGAGAGGAGACGTCTGAGGGGGGATATGATTGAAGTCTATAAAATTATGCATGGGGTAGAAAATGTTGACAGAGCGAAATTTTTCTCTCTTTCTCACAATACTAGAACCAGGGGGCATTCATTGAAAATGCTGGGGGGAAGAATTAGGACTAATAAAAGGAAACACTTCTTCATGCAACGTGTGATTGGTGTTTGGAATATGCTGCCACAGGAGGTGGTGATGGCCACTAACCTGGATAGCTTTAAAAGGGGCTTGGACAGATTTATGGAGGAGAAGTCAATTTATGGCTACCAATCTTGATCCTCTTTGATCTGAGATTGCAAATGCCTTAACAGTCCAGGTGCTCGGGAGCAACAGCCACAGAAGGCCATTGCTTTCACATCCTACATGTGAACTCCCAAAGGCACCTGGAGGGCCACTGCGAGTAGCAGAGAGCTGGACTAGATGGACTCTGGTCTGATCCAGCTGGCTTGTTCTTATGTTCTTATGTTCTTATGACTCCATGTTGCTGTGCAAGTTGTGCGACATTGTGATTGGGTCTGTGTACTATTGGATGGAATAGAAGGAATCTTTCTTCTGGAGGCCTATGGTGACTTTCAGCAGTCCTGTCTCCTTTCAGGTAAATAAGCTGAATGTCTGCATGAATACTAAAGATGACACACTGGCTAAAGAACTATATCCTGAAAATAAAGATACAGATACATATGCAAAATGCATCCCCCATTTTGCATCCATTATTAGTGATGCCAGCCTCCAGGTGGTGGCTGGAAATCTTTCACTATTACAACTGATCTCCAGGAAACAGAGATCAGTTCACCTGTAGGAAATGGCCACTTTGGAAGGTGAACTCTATGGTATTATAATCCACTGAAGTGCCCCTTCCCCAAACTCCACCCGTCCCAGGCACAACCCCCCACTTCCCCATATCTCTAGGCATTTCCCAACCTGGAGCTGACAATCATGTTTTCTACATATTTGGAATGTGGTGAAGGATGCACTATTGAGCTCTTTCTCTCCTTTTTCCCTCCATCCTTCAGGTGGCCATGCATAGCACACTTGTGATGGGCCCAGCCAGTTTCTCCAAAGGGAGGTCTTGCCATGATTACTAAGAGATACAAAATCCTCTTCTTCCCCAAACTCTCAGTATGCAGGCTACTTGTGATTATGTTATGTGTATTTATCAGAGATAATCCTGAAAAACATTTAATCTCCTCCTCCTCTATGTCTAGAAGCCAAATAGTTTTCAATGTTAAACTTTTGAATGTTATTACTTTCTATAATTAATAAATGACAAGGCAAGAGCAAATTATACACATAAGCATTTCATTATCTGATCATCTTAAATGGATTCAAAATTGATCTAATATTCATTGAACTGAATTTTTGAAATGGTTCATGTGGTTCTTTGCTTATGATTGCAAAAACATTGGTCTGTTCCACACAGCACAAAAAAGACAACTGTGGGATGTCTTTAAAAAAGGAGACTGCATCTTTTTACTCTGCACACCCAAAATAAGACATCCAGGGAATATCTTTAAAAGAGACAGCTTCTGGTGTGCTTTCTAGACAGCCAAGGTGTCAGAGATGAAAAGAGGTTGTTTCCTGCCCAACTGTTTGACTCTCTGGTCAGTTTCACTCTCAGCTTGAGCCCAATATTTTGTGTGCAGCCGAAGGGATTCTTCCTGCTTGCAGCCATTTGCTGAATGTTGCCCCAGGAAGTTTGCTCTGCAGGCTCCAATCCTGGGTACCTTTTTAGTCCAAAAAGCAAATAGTTGTACTCAGCTGTTCCTGCTGATTCCAGAAACATTTTGTTTTTAAAATAAATTTCGATAAGCTATCTCTGTAGGTAAGCTGCCATTCGGAAGACTCTTCTACCTTCCATTGAGAAGCACTGGGTTGTCCTGTCCTCTGCAGATCAACTGGGGTTTTTTGCTATAAGAAAAAACTTAGGCTCTTTCTGCACAGGTGGAATACAGTGTCCCAGGGATGGCAAAAATGCCGTCCCTGGGGAAGTGTTCGCACAGTGTCTGCGTTCGTCCTGGCTGCCCCGGAGTGGCATGAAGCCACCGCTTTAAACCTGCCTGTCCACCGTCACTCTAGAGGGCTACAGAGACCTGCCCACACTTTCCTCTGACCCCTGGAGGTTGGGGGGCAGTGTGGGTGGGTCCCTGCAGCCCTCCAGAGCAACGCTGGACAGGCAGGTCAGTGGAGGCGATGGACGGAGGCGGCTCCGTGTGGAGCTGCCTCTCCAGTGTGGCGGATCTGTGGGGCTGCTCACACGCTGCCGTGCGAGCAGTCCCCAAGCCTCCACCAGCATAATTCATGCCAGTGGGGCTGCATTTCCGCCGCCATGCAGAAACAGCCTTAGTCGGTCCTTGAATGGCAGGTCAACCCGATGCTTCTCAAGGAGAAGTACACGGGTCTTCTGAGCAGCTAAGATTCTCATATTTGTGTCTGTGTAAGATAGCTCATTAAAAAATTAAAAGAAAAACTATATGTTGCTGGAATTAGCAGGACCAGCTGGGTACAACTATGTACTTTTTGGGCTGAAAAGGTGCCCAGGATTGGAGCCTGCAGAGCAAACATCCTGGGGCAACCTTCAGCAAATGGTTGCAGGCAGGGAGAATCCCTTCACGAGCACACCAAATGTCAGGTGAAAGGTGATGGTAAAACTGACCAGAGAGAAAAATGGCCAGGCAGGAAAAATAAGATGTGTTCCACACAGCCAGGCAGGAGATGTCTTGCAGGCGGCTTGGGGGGGGAAAAGGTGCACTTTGAAGTGTTCTCCAAAAAAGATTCCTTGAGCTAAAATAAGGCATCCTGAGGACATCTTGGGAAGAAAGCTGTGCGGAGTGTCTTCCCAGGGTGCCTTTTTTAGATCACCAGGACATCTTACACAGGCTGTGCGGAATGGACCATTATTGACAATTGTGTCTGATTTTATGCATATTCATTTTAACACAACCATAAGAAATCCCTCAGATTAGGGTGAATGGGTACAATCCCAAATAATATAAAAGTTTAACTTCAGGGTGTGATGCTAACTTCCATGAGATATAGGCTGCAGCCTCTGTTTCCATGACAGTGTTTACCAGTTTTTAATCATTCGCAAATACGCATACACAGAGAATTCATTGCAACAGGTGACTCTCAGAAGATTTAGCTTGGATGTTGTTGGGAAGTACCCAACCCTCTTTGGTTTTGTAACCTATAGTATCTGACAGTGAATTAAAACTACCCTGAAATGTTTCCAGTTCTCCTTGCTTTATATTTAGTGACATTTTAATGGTATTTCAGTATTTCTGTTTCCTACCAAGTTTAAAACCAAAGCTAGACAAATTGTTCTTTAAAAACCACAAAGTCAATGATCTCCAACCTGTGGGAGACCAATGGTATAACCCCGTTATCTTGTGCAAGCTCTGCTGAAGGAACCAAAAGGTGTGTGGAAATATGGTAGCATTTTGGCACAAGCCCTGTTTATTTTGGTGGAGCTTGTAGTTAGATTGTGGATTGTGCCCTGAATGAATAACTCATCTAGTGGAATAACTCAGTCTAATGGGAGTGAGTTATATATGTCCTATCATGGCACATATGGATTTTTGCGCAGCACTGCACATGACTTATGTGTGGCTGGATCTGTGATAGTAGTTACATGGAAGCCAATTGCCACACCTAAATGTTCTTCTTTAATGTTTGGGATCTTGGGATTTGCTCTTAAACACTTTTCCATATTTCCATTTTTATTTCGTTTGAGTAAATATTGAACGTTAGAACTATGTAAATGGATAGAGTCTGTTACTTGAACCTGGGTGGAAATATTTTTAGTACTGCTTCTTCTGTATGCTGCAAAATTATTTACAACTTTGATCCAATGAATCCTCCACTTCTTTGTGGAAGTTAGTTATGCTGAGAGTTCGTGCATAACTCTAAGCCATTTACAAAGTCTTATGGATGACAGAAGATTTATACCTCAATATCTCTTATCTACTCCCAATGACTCAGTACCAAGACATCCACTGTCTCCTCCTTCACACTGTCAAAAAAAGCTTAGCCATATCCTGGCATCAAAGAATGGTGTTTCCACCCTGAATTACTGGCAGCTGCTAGCAGAATGGGAGGAACCTGAGCAGGGTATAATACCATAGAGTCTGCCCTCCAAAGCAGCCATTTTCTCCAGGGGAGCTGATCTCTGAGGCCTGGAAATCAGTTATAATTCCAGAAGTTCTCCAGGACCCAAGTGCAGGTTGGCAGTCATACCAATGAACCATCTATTCCAGCATCCTCTGTCATAACCAGTTGCTCTGGCAAGCCAATAAACAGAGCAAACAGTCTCTCTTGCTTCCTAAAACTGGCATGACTTTGAATGTGATCATGGCCCTACTACAATCACAGGCAGCACATTCCACAATTTAATTATTCTCTCTGGAAGCTCATTAATGCTAATCCCATAAATTACCATTGCTCATCTTGCCCCAGCAAATTATGTTGCAACACTATTCAGACTTTCTACCTTTACAAAACACTATCCTCATCAATGTCTGCTTGCAAACATCTCATGGAACTCTGAAGTAGTGTACGGGGCAAACTCTAGTTCATATTCACTACAGGCCAACCCTACTGCATTTTCTCATTCTTGCCTTGTTTGAGCTGACAGTGCACCTGATATGCGCACAATACTGTTGTGCATTGCAGTAGCTTAAGGATGGTTATAAGTTGACTTCCAGAGAAGATTGCTCACAATTTATGGTCTTCTTACAGAGGAGAAGGGTTTCCAAGGAAACCCAGTAAACATTTTTCAGAAATCTTTTGAGGTCACCTTTCTGATCTGTACCCATAATGACCTGTTGTAATCCAATGCAAAGGTTGGCTTTTCTATATTATTTATGCAGTTCTATACAATTCAGAAGAAGTCACATTAGGTTACGTGTCTGGAAAAAAATTCTAAAGAAGTGATGGATTGATTAATTTGCCCCATTTTTGCAAGGTTCCCCTTACAATTCATACAGTAAACTCAAAACATACCATTCCTGACCACAGCTGCTGTTATGGAAATCCCATGTGCCCTGTATAAAATATATTGCACATGAACTCCTGACTCTTTGACTTTGTTTTTTTAATGTTTTTTTTAATATACAGTACTTGTGTTATGTGACTGATCACATAAGGTATTATTTTCTATGCACTGACTGGAGCTTTTTAAACAGGGAGAGCAATCAAATTTTCCCCCAGAAACACCATTATAAAAGCACAATTTGAAAGTGAATATCTGTAGAGGAAGTTCAGTGAGGAAAAGCAGCTCCCTTGTTGATGAGGCTGGGAATAAAATGATTAAGAAAGACACAGGGACCCCAGACAGATCAAAGGTCAATTATGCACAACGTGTCTGGTGCGCAATGGGGGGAAATGTCAGTCGCCACAAGATTTCTTGAACAAACGTATTTCTTCAAGCCACTCTTTCACTTTCTATCCTCTTTGCAGCAAGTGAGAACACTAATAGCGCCAATTTAATTTTCCTTTGCTGCCAGAATGAGGCGATGTGCTAGTGAGCACAGCTTTGGCCCAGACCACTTTCCTCTGCCTACAGCCAACCTACCCTAGCTCCACCCTTCCCACTCTTTAGTACTCTTTTTTTAAAAAAACACAATCCCCCCACCTCTCTCTCTCTCTCTCTCTCTCTCTCTCTCTCTCTCTCTCTCTCTTGCAGTACCGAGAGAGAGGGGAGGGAGAGAGAGAGAGTGTGTCATTGCAAACATCCATGCCACTTGCTTTGGAAGCCTGTCGTACTGACCTCATGGATCCTCATGATTTTTCCACTTGGTCCCCAAAAATCACCAACACATCCCAGCTCATGCCCCTGGCAACATGTCTGAACACAATGATCACACATCCCATGCTCTGTGGCACCGCAGTGGTGCAAAAACCTGCTTGGAAAGCACAAATCCTCATGGATCCTCATGATTTTTTCACTAAGTCACCCCAAAATCACCAGCACATCATAGCTGAAGCCCCTGACCGCATGTCTGAACACATCAATCATGCATCCCATGCTCTATAGTGCCACAGTGGTGCAAAAACCTGCTTGGAAAACATGGATCCTCATGGATCCTCATGATTTCTGCACTGTTACCCCAAAATCACCAGCTCTCAGAACAATGCCATCTGAGCTAGGGGTGGGGGAAGGGAGGCAAAAGTTGGGTAGGGATTGGAGAAAGTGGCAAGGGATGGCTAGAGGTGGGGGAGATAGGAAGGGATTGCTAGGTGGGAGACAAGAAGGGGTGGGTAGAGGATGGAGAGTGTGTCAAGGGGGTGGGGACAGTTCTTGCCAGGCCCTCTGTGGCCCAGGGAGCCCAAAGATGAGCAAGGTGGGGGCAACTTCCTCTAGGCTCAATGAGAGCTTCCCCAACTCCACTCACCCTGAAGCTCCCTGGGCCATGGGGCAGGGAAGCTCTCACCAGGCTCTCAGAAAGAGCAGTCTGGCGAGGCAAGGTGGGGTGGGGATGAGGGGGGAAAGGAGGGGTGAGTGGGTGATTTTCTGCCCTCCATGTGATCTGAACAGTGACTGCTCGGGGCATTTGTTCTCAGGCCACCCCGTGGAAGCTCTGCCTCTGCTGAATGCTTTCTGGTAACCTTTTTGACTTACTGCAGATCAATAAATAAGTATGTAAGCACTGTCAAGTCATAATTGACTGAAAGCGCCACAACAAAGGGCCTTCAAGGCACGTGAGAAACGGGAATGGTTTGTCACTGCCTTCCTCTGCAGATTCTCCTCAGAAGTCCACTGTCCAAATACTGACCCGGCTTAGTTTTTGCAACCTGCCAAGATCAAGCTGTACCATGTCACTTTGCCTTTCATTCAGACAAATATTGTCTTGTATATTGTCTTATGAAAGCCTATGAGATGGCGACGAAGGAGGCGAAGAGAGTTTTCTTCTCCTCCTCTCTCGCATCTGCTAGCTCTCGCCCAGCACAACTGTTTCGCATTATTCGATCCCTTACCTCTTTATCAGAGGGTTCAAAAAATGACCAATTGGCTATTAGCTGTGAGGCATTTATGAGCTATTTTGCAGATAAAATCGCGTCGCTCCGCCAGGACCTCCCTGCCACCTTGGAGACAATTAGTGAACTGGAGGCTCCCTTGCCGTCTTTGGGCCCTTGTTTGGCCCAGTTTTCCCTGCTCTCCGAAGATCGCATGTTGACCAGAGCCCTAGCTGCTGTTAGACTCTACTACCTGTCCCTCTGGATCCGCGGCCCCTCCTGGCTTATTGTAAAGCATGTCGGGAGGAGTTACTTTACCCCTACGGTGCTGTTGACTCCATTATCAATTGCTCCGTCTTGAGCAAGGCGCGAGTTTGTCCGGGTGGGTTGAAGGAGGCAGTGGTCCGCCCCACCTCTTTAAAAAAAAGAGACCGTCCGTTAGGATCCCTCTAGTGATCCGGCCAATTACCGCCCGCTTTCGAATCTTTTGTTGTTTCCTGGGGAAGCTGTAATTGAGAGAGTGGTGTTTGAGCAGCTTCAGGGACTTTCCTGGAGGACGCATCGGCCTCTTTGGATCCCTTCCAGTCCGGCTTTCCGTGCATGGGCATGGGGACGGAGACTGTTCTGCATCGCTAAAGTCACAGATACGCTCCCGGTGATGCAGCTTCGACCGAAAGCGTGGATCGATCGGCAGCGCTTTCGCTGGTGTTGTTTAGGGATCTCACCGCAGCGCTTTGATGCCCAGTCGACCGCGACCTTTTGACCCACCGCCTGGCCGTTTCTGGGTGTGCGGGTACCGGGCCCTTCAATGATTGCCTCGCTTCGGAACCGGGACCGAGTCAGGCAAGTGCGGTGCGGGGACCAAGCTTTCCCCGGATAAGTGCCCGCTTCATTCGGCGGTGTGCCTCAGGGAGCCGCTTATTGTCCCCGGGCTGTTATTTAACTATCTATATCGCGACCCCTTGCTCCACAGCTGAGTACGGAGCTTTGGGCTGGAGTGCCATCAGTATGCTGATGATACCCAGCTCATTCTGTCGATGGAGGGAACAGACGTTTCAGCTGCAGCTTCTACAGCATTGTTTGGAGGCGGTTGCTGGTTCCCCAGTTGACACAGGAGCAGGTTAAAACTGAATCCCAGCAAAGACGGAAATCCTTTGGCTAGGTCCGCCGGGGCGGAGGGTTTCCAGCCGCACGATTGTGGGAGGGGGGTCTCATTGGCACCCGGCCCCTCGGTTCGCAACCTGCGCCCGGGGTCCACTCTGGACTCGCCTTCTCTTTCTATGGAGACCCAGGTGCGGCCCATGTAACCCTCGGGTTGCGTGCTTTTCCATCTTCTACGCCAGTGTCCCGGGCTGGCTGGCCCCTTCCTCTCCCAGGCGGATCTGACTTCACAGTGATTCATGCAACGGCGTCACCTCTAGGTTAGACTATTGCAACTCGCTCTACGCTGGCCTACCTTTGAGGCTGATCCGAAATTGGAAACTGGTCCAGCATGCAGCGGCCTCGCTTGAACTCACGGGCGGTGCCTCTAGAGATCACATCACGCCCGTGTTGGGTAACCGCCTGCACTGGCTCCCAGTTGAATTCTCGTAAATCGCCTTCAAGGTATTGGTGGTTAACCTTTAAGGCCTTACAGCGGTCTGGAAGGACCCTTCGCAGACACTGCCTTCAGGGACCGTCCGCCTGGCCCCATATGTCCCATCGTGCGGTCTCTGCGCTCGGCAGGAGGCCAATTTACATTGGAGATCCTCGCCTTCTCTATGATGCGGGCTGGCCTTCCACCAGGGCCAGGGCTTTTACGGACCCCCTGGCCCCTGCCTGGTGGAATGCTCTCCCTCCAACTGTCCGGGCCCTGCGGGACCTACATGAGTTCCGCAGGGCCTGTAAGACTGAGTTATTCCGCCGGGCCTTTGGGGAGGCCGGCTGCTGATAGGTGCCCATTAACAACTAAGATCCGCTGTTCCCCTCTCAGGGGAGTTGAGGAGTTAATGGCCGAACGCCATCTGTTTTAACTGGTTATGAATTAGGAGCGCTGCTTTTAACTAATATGAATTTTTAGTATTTTATTTTGTTATCCGCTTTTTATTGTGATGTAAACCGCCCTGAGCCCTTTGGGGGAGGGTGGTATAAAAGTGGAACTAATAAATAAATAAAAATAAATATATACCAGTCATCCTTGGATGCCTCAGAGTGCACACCAATTCACCCTACCCACGTCAAGCAATCTGCTGTATTCCTAGGGTTGCCAGCCATGTCCCTGCTACCTGGCTGCGTGTTCAAACAAGCTAGTTTAGATTTGTTTACACTGTAAATTGATGAGCTTGTTTTTTTCCCTTTGTCAGTCTTCCTCTCTCCTCCCCTACACCCGCCTTTTTCTCCAAACTGAAATTGAATTGTGTGTCATCTTGGAGTGCAAAGTGGTTTTCCTTCTCCTTTCATTGACCGCAGTCCACTTGCTGGGTAATAAAACACCTTTTAAAGAAAATATCGGGCATTGTATCGACAGATCACCAGTGTCATTAAATATTTATCAATACAATGGTAGCGGTTTGAGCGTTAAGTCAACATTAGGGTCCATAAATGTAATAGTTTCCAGGAAAGAAAGGGGGAGAAATGGAAGAACAAAAAGAAAGCAAGAAAGCAAAATCTCTCAGGATTTCAGCAGCCTCGAGAACTGGACTTAACAAATAAATAGTTCATGATGTGCCAAAACTGAATTGCCAAGTGACGGACCACATCCTATACTGGACAAGGAAATGGCCACTGTTGTTTTTACAAGTGTGTTTCATTCAGAGTTTGACTTCACTGTATAGATATTTTGGAGCTAGCTCTTCAAAATTAACCTTTATTTCAGATTAACCATAGACAGGTCTCAAAAGAGAATTGTACTAGATACTGGAGTGAGCAGTAGCCTTTTAATAACTTCCTGTTGAATAGTAAGTTGAATCCGTACTGGGGAAAGCTACATCATTGTCAGAGGAATATTTTATTAGAGTTAAGTGTGAAGCAAAGTGTTCAGGAAATATATATATATTTGTGCCCCCAATTCAGCTTCCCATCCCTGTTGAAACAATGCCTGCTTGCCAGAATGGTCCATCTTGCTGCCTGCATGGAAGACTGGCTCAAAGACCTGTGGAACTGTGGCCTGCAGCCAGAGAGATTGTGAGTCCCACCTCATCCTATGTACAACACCTGGAGAGGGCAGGGCTGGGTATCCAGCAGCAACCCAAGGCAGAGGCACAAAGGGCAGCATTTGTGGACTGTTTGGGAGCAGGGTGGGCCACCTCCTTTTCATTTGTTTTGTCTGACATGGTATATTTGGAGAACGGAGGTGGATGGGCCTAGTACAGTGATGGCGAACCTTTTCGAGACCGAGTGCCCAAACTTCAACCCCAAACCCACTTATTTATCGCAAAGTGCCAACATGGCAATTTAATCTGAATACTGAGGTTTTAGTTTAGAAAAAAACAGTTGGCTCCGAGGCATGCATTACTCAGGAGTAAGCTTGGTGGTAGTTGGTGACTTTTCTTTGAAGCAACCGTGCAACTCTTCCAATGGGTGAATCACAACCCTAGGAGGGTTTACTCAGAAGCCAAAGCCCCAGTGCCAGCAACCGCAGGCTTTACTCCCCAGGTAAAGGGATTGCTCTTTTAGTTCTTCACCATTGAACCAATCAGTTAGGGGTTCTAACACAGCGCTTAACAGGTGGGTTACCTACACTGCTTCCTCAAAACTGGAGGCTCATCTCCACACTGATGCAGAATAAAAGCGCACTTTCAAACTGCTTTCAGTGCTCTTTAGAAGCTACTGTGCAGAATAACAGCGTAAAAATCCCACTCTGCAAACAGTTGTCAGAAAGTGGTTTGAAAAACGCGATGGCCCTATTTTGCGTGTGCAGCGAAAGGGCCTTTGTCTTAGGCTTTAAATCGCTAATAATCCAGGTTCAGCTGCCTAAGGCTGGCCTAGATGTGTGGGGGGTGGGGGCAACTGTTTGAGTGTGCCCACAGAGAGGGCTCTGAGTGCCACCTCTGGCACCCGTGCCATAGGTTCGCCCCCACTGGCCTAGTATTTTACTGAGAATTCTTATTTTATTATTTTTAATTGATGTATGTATACTTGCATTGTTTATTGTATTATATATAATTTATAGACTGTATTGATTATTATACTGATTGTATTATTATTATAATATTGATTATTGTATTGACTATTGTTTTGATGTATTGATGGCATATGTTGACTGCTTGTAAGCAACCCCTGAGCCGGGCCTTTGGCTGGGGTAGGACAGGATATAAATCCAATAAAAATAATAACTTTCAGATTCAGAAGGTAACCCTGCTGGGATCCGCATGAATACTACGCCGATACATTACAACTTCCTAGGCCTCTGGGTGAGGCTCGAATTGTAATGAAAGGCCAACAACCAACTAAAGAATTGGCAACTGTGATATTAAACAAAAAAATCACCATGTACATCTCAGTGCACACAACACTTATCTCTGATTTGGAATATTTATATCCTACAAACGCTACCAAATTTAGAAAGGGAGAAAGCTTAAAATAAGACCATAACAGAGCAGTATCAAATAGATAACAGTGGTGATAGCATGCAGTGGCCTTGCAAACAACAGTAAAGTGAGTAGCATTAAAATGACTATCAGCAGAGAGCATTAAGGATGCTCTCAGCTGGCACTGGCAGCCTTAAAAAAAGATCACAAAAATAATTCAAGGTTACCGCCAAATTCAAAGCAATTACCATGCTCACTTTCCATGTGTAGGTTGCCATGATCAAGTCAATGGAGACAGTAGCTCAGCATTAACACTCCTTTAAGGGTGAGTGTTTTCCCTTTCATTTATTAAATAAAAAGACTGGTTGTTGTGGATTTTCCGGGCTGTGTAAATAAAAAAAGTTTTCAGCTGAACATAGGAAGAAACTCCTGACCTAGGCTCATTCCGCACATGCAGAATAAAGCACTTTCAAACTGCTTTCAGTGCTCTTTGAAGCTGTGCAGAATGGCAAAATCCACTTGCAAACAGTTGTGAAAGTGGTTTGAAAACGCATTATTTTGTGTGTGCAGAAGGGGCCATAGACTTTGCTCTGGGGAACAGGCCTTCTTGGCTCTCCTTCCTTGAAGGTTTTTAAGCAGAGGCTAAATGGCCATCTGACAGCAATGCCTAGGCAGATCATGAGAGAGAGGGCAGGAAGGGATGAGTCAGTGCTTGTTTTTTCTGGCCCTTTTTTGAGAGCCTCATCCAAAGGAGGGCAAACCACTCATGGTGGGAGCAATTCGCCTTCTCCAGTGGAGGGGTGATTCCACTGGTATGCGGCTGCCATGACCATCCCCCCAGCACTGGGATGCAAAGCTGAATGCCATGTCAGTGTCCCAGGCATAGCAGGGATAGCAGTGTCCCTGGCATAGCAGGGGTGGGCCAATGGCATGGCCAAGAGAGGAGTTGATGTTAGTCAGTTCCCTCCTGGTCTTTGCTGGCTTTATACCGGCCGGCCGGCCATACTTCAGACTTAAGCCTCTGAAAAAGTGGCATAAGTCCATTGTGGCTCATTGAGGCTTCTCAGCAGGGGAGGAGGCTTTCTTGCTTTGCGAGCCACAGCACTGAGAAGCCTCTATAGCAGGGGTAGGGAACCTGTGGCTCTCCAGATGTTCAGGAACTACAATTCCCATCAGCCCCTACCAGCATGGCCAATTGGCCATGCTGACAGAGGCTGATGGGAATTGTAGTTCCTGAACATCTGGAGAGCCGCAGGTTCCCTACCCCTGCTCTATGGGAATGGCTGGGCAGCAGAACATCGAAACCACGGCCAGCTGCCTCTAGTTTGGATGGGGCTGCCTTATGCCTAGGGTAATACCAATCACCATTTTAGGATCAGGGAGAAATTGTCTTCCAGGCCAGGAAATAGAAAATGATATGAAATTAATGGCTCACAGATCTGATAAATAAAATAATACTAAATTTGTACATCGTGTGTGTCCACTTCTCAGATTTTTCCCTAGATTTTTTTTTAAATCTGAGCTGAAGCATCTTCAGAGTTAACTTTTTTTTGAGCAAATGTTTTATAGCCAGGGTTATGTGAGGATATTTTATGTTTTATGGATATTTTATTTACTGTGTTATATATTGTGTTTTTATAGATATTTTATTTGCTCTGTTACATATTGAAATATTCATATGGTGCTATTTCTTGGAGTAATACTATATTGATAAAACTTGATACACACCCTGGGTCCTTGTAATGTTGATTAACGTTGTGTCTTTCTTTCTTTCTTTCTTTCTTTCTTTCTTTCTTTCTTTCTTTCTTTCTTTCTTTCTTTCTTTCTTTCTTTCTTTCTTTCTTTCTGCTATCACTCTGCAACATGACATACTAATGGTTCTCCTGCAAGTGTATTTAGCTGATGCTAATAATGCTTAGCATTTATGAAGCATTTCACTTTCATTGGTATGATATAATTCTCACAAAAGCCCTGCAAGGTGTAATGGCATTATTATCCCCACATTTCAGATGACAGGAGGAATGAATGATTCTCATGAGACCTCCTAGATTGCAGCTCATTCTCTTAGCCACTCTGTTGCACAAGCTCATGCAATAAATACCTGAAATGATGTTGCATTTTTCTGATTTAAATACAGCAGCAGATTTATTAACAGTGATACAGATTTCTGGAATGGAAGTGAACTGCTAAGAGATTTTTTCCTAAGTTTGCAGAACCCCAAATTTCATCTCTCTCTCTCTCTCTCTCTCTCTCTCTCTCTCTCTCTCTCTCTCTCTCTCTGTTAAGGATGAGATCAGCAGCAACCCTAACAATTATTATAATATAACATCTACCAGAAATACATGAGTGGACTTGCCATAAAAAAGAGTCCAGCATCTTGCTTTCAGTTGCCATGAAGGGCCAACAAATAAGACATGGAGGCCAGACCCTTCCTCCAATGTTGCTTTGTAGCATTGGTGTTCAGAGGTTTGCTGCCTTTACTCACTATAGCTAGTAGCCACTGATAGATCTTTGATCGTGGTGGTGGTGGTGGTGATGCCAGCAAGATTTAGATCATAACATCACACAAAACAAAATCCCAATGGCATTTTCATTGGATAATACAACAGAGGGATAAGAGATACAAGTTTGAAAAGTAGGCAATTAAAACATACCGGTACTTAAGTTGTGAACGATTGACAAGAACACACTGAATCTTTGTAACAATTCTTGTTCCTACCTTTCTATTGTCTGCAGCTTTTAGTATAAGTGCATTTGCCCAGCAGATGTATACTTTATGTATCTGATGAAGATGTATACTTTATGTATTCTGACTCATATAAGTCTATGCTGAAATCATTTTTGTTATTCTTTAAAGTTTTGTTAGAGAGCCCATGTAGTGTAGTGGTTGAGAGCTGTGGACACTAATCTGGTGAATCAGGTTTGCTTCCCCACTTCTCCACCTGAAGCCTGCTGGGTGACCTTGGGCTAGTCACAGTTCTTCAGAACTTTCTCAGCCTTACCTACCTCACAAGATGTCTTTTGTGGGCAGTGGAAGGGAATGTGATCGCAAGCTGCTTTGAGATTCCTTAAAGGTTGAGAAAAGCAGGGTATAAAAACCAACTATTCTTCTTCCATGTGCACCTAGAGTTACTGGAGACTGTACCACTGATGTCAGTGCATCAAATCCAGTGGAAGATGCTTTTTATAAATGGTTTAATTGTCACTGAGGAGAGGTAGGACAGCAACATACTTATAAGCCTCTTTAATTTGCTTTCCCACTGGTGGGGCACAAATTCAGCTCGGCTAATAGTGCCTCATGCTACATTTTAAGTAAAGGAGAAATGTGTAATAGCATCCATGCTTCAAGAGGAGCCATACATTAATTTCATGTTGTGCTTCACATGCATATAGATATTATCAGCAGACAACTATAGATGATTTCTCCAACTCAGAAGCATAGACTATATGGTCTGAGTCACTGTTGTATAATATGAATTCACTTATTTTGACAATAGCCTGGGAATTTCTTCACTGTGGATCTGATGATTGTATTATCAAACCTGCTGCCTGGTCAGAAAACTTATCTGCAATAGTCGTGTTCTTTTTTTTTCTACAGAAGCTGTAGTTTTTTTTTTTTTTTTTTTTTTTTTTTTTCGTGGAACATATCCGAAGGCACTGTTCTCTGCTTGAAAGCAAACTGCAGCATGCAGAATGAAAGAAAAATCTCACCTCCTTTGCATATTCATAGTTCACATTCCTTTGCAACAATAACAGATTTTGCTAGGTTTTTTTCTTCTATTAGTAAGGTCGGTTCTTTTACTTGTAAAGTGCTCTTTGCAAAGATGCCATGCTGCTAGTATTCATTTCAGTAGCACAAACCTCTATTCTCATAGGAACTTGCATGTAATTCTGATACAGGCTGAAATTAGGTAGCAAAACAGCAAAAATTGTAAGTCACATCTCATAAAATATAGGTGAGAAAAAAGCAATGGATGACCTAGTACCTGACAGGAATCCAGAGAAGTATATTTGGAGACAACTATGTAGGTAGCAATTGTCAAGAATATCAAGTGCTGATTTAATCTCTTGAGAGATCTCCAGAACAATTTTGACTATCATATTTCAATCCAAGGTTGAATACCAAGCCAACTAGGTAGGGTACGGAATTAATTCAGCTTTCATTCAAAGCTGAAAAAAACTTGCATCGAGAAATTCTTCATGCTTTTGTTTTATTTCGGTCGGTAACCTGGCGGATATTGAGAAAAGCGCGAATATATGCTGCGGGTCGCTACCACAATCAGTGAAGCTTGTATTACAGAATTCAATAATATTGTTGTTATTTACACATCTGTTTGAGGTTTTCTTATTTCCCTCTTAGAAAAAAAAAGTTAACTTCATTAGGGCTGCATTCCTAAGGACACTTTCCTGGGAGTAAGCCACGTTAAATAAAATTTATTTCTGAGTAGACCTCCCTAGGCGCGCTCCTGAGAAATGGCACATTCCACATTCTACATCACCCCATTATTGATAGTGGATTCGATTTGCGTATAACAGTAAACATATTCTTGCTACAGTCACCAAAACTATAATTAATTCCAAGTCTAATAGATTCTTCCTTCACTCTTTTCTGCCCACCCCAGCTCTCTAAATCCTTCTGCTTTTCACGGCAAGGTGTACAAATTGTGATAAATAGTACCTTGATCTTCTGTTGTTGGAGCCGCCGGTTGTATTCGGTATTGATACAAAACCCCTGTACTCTCGTGGGTTGCGATGATACTAATGGTTTTTTACCAAATTGCGCTCCATGCTCTTCAGTCCCTATAGCACGGGCCGAAAGTAGTGTTATCCTGGTTTCGGTAAATTCACAATTGTAAGTGGTGCCCTGAATTTTTAACGATCTAGCCTTTTTTCCTGCCCACAAACTCGGTTTCCTGGCCAACAAGTCTCCCCTTCTGGAGTCAAGAAGCCTGATTTCTAGGCAAGAAGTACACCCCAGTTTGTCAAAACACTCTGGATGTCACAATACACTGAAGTACGACTGAAGATTTTCAAAATCAGGAACTCTTAAATCTCAGTGCAAACAAAGGAAGGAAGACAGAAGAAGAATGTATGCCTGAGAATTTCTGGCCCTTTCTTGTCAAGAACATATTGTGGTTTCTTCATGATTCAGTGCCACCAGTGTAGGTGAAGAGCTGGTCAAAAGATTCCAAGCCTTATCCTTGTCCCCAATCTACAGACAACTAATGGCTTGGCTGACACCACTTGACACCAGGGCCATCCAAATCCCCAACTTAGCCTGCTAGACAACAATCAAAAACAAAATGAACAGCCTGTCATCCTTGGATGCCTCAGAGTGCTGTGCACACCAATTCACCCTACCCACGTTAAGCAATCTGCTGTATTCCTAGGGTTGACAGTCATGTCCCTTCTACCCACATGAGACTTTGGGAGAGGGGCGTAGGGTCAAAAACATTGGGTTCATACTGACATCATTCCAGACCATCACTAACATGATGTCCGGATTTTTGCCAGAAGTCACATCAACATTTACATAATGGGCTTTTATGCATGCAGTGCGTACCTTGCAGTTGTGTGCTTTGCAGTGGATTCTTCCCCATAGTTTTTTGTTTGAACAGGATTATCATGCTGTGAAGTGTCCATAGTTGACCCACTATACCATTGGGTTTGCCCCCTACTTCCTTGTTCTGTCTGATTGTTAGGAACTGCTGTTGCATGGGCGGGAAAAGTCGGGAGGAGTGAAGAAACTTGAAGAAAGTCAAATGCATGTCGATACCCGTCATGTTCCCTTCACTTTTCCCTGAAAAGCTGCACTTCAGTTGGTCTTGGAAATGGTGGAGAGAGTGTAACTTGAGAGTGTGGTGAGTTCTGAAGAGGGAGAAACATGTGTGTAGCCAAGAGTACGGCCCAAAGGGAATGTACACTACATGCAGAAACCAAATGTCTACAATGGCCCAATGGCCCCCTCATTCAAGCAGTGGCAGGGGCTAAGCAGTGGCAGGAGTGTGGGTAAGTCTCCCTATTTATGTCACCCCTACTTATAGCCTACCCAGTCCAAAGACAAAGCCCATTCATACCATCCTGTGAATACACCATGGAACAGGCAAAAATGATTTCCTGTAAGGTCAGTCATAGAGAAACCAACAATTCCTGCTTAGCACCAAGGGACCTGTTGGACCCTTGTTGCTCCATGGGAGGATAGGAGAGTTAGCAGCCATACAGCAAATACCTGCGTGAGGTAAGTGTGGCATCTTGAGAAAATGCTTAGCAAGGTCAGGATCTGAGGCTTTGGCACCTTCTAGGGATTCTTTTGAGGGTGTAAGGATGTTGGTATGGTAATTAAATTACCATACCATACCATACCAAAAGGGCAAGGAAGGGTTTACTTCACTTTGTTCTGTTGTTCTTTCCTGCCAGCTATTTCCCAATGCCGGGAAAAAGGTATGGTGCTTCCTCCCTGGCTACTCCAGGTTGTACTTTTTAAATTTTTAAAGGGTCATCTCCCACCATTCTTTCCTCTCTCTACCCAAATCTCTGGGAAGTGGCTGCCATCCAGGCCAATGGCTCCCCAGCCAGAGTTGCCTGGCCAATCTCCCTTACTTCCAGCCCTCTTTTGACCTGGGTGTGCTTAAGAAAGCCAAAACTGCCTGCCCATCACCTTCTCTTTTTCTAAGACCTCCCAGGGCTCTGAGGTCAAAGCCATCTTCTGTCAGGGTTCTGGTGAGTTTGCCATCTCCTTCCCTATTTCACCCATTAATGGTGGCTGTGGTTGGTTCTGCAAGGCCACCTTGATCCTCCAGCTGCTGGGTGTTTGGTCCCCATGCTGAGTCACCAGCAGGAACCTTACCCACCACAACACCATCACTGGGACTACATGTTCCTACTGGCTGGCATGCCTGAGTCAGCCAGCTATGCTTCTCCTGGCTGAAAGTCTGTAGCATGGGTCACAGTGTAAGTGCAGCTTGTTGTGATTGGCTGTTCCCATGGCAGCACTGAGTCTGGCTGACAGGGGTGTTCTTCAACAGGACTCCATGAACTTTGTAGTAGTAAGTGTGTGGGTAGGGGCACCAACTCTTGACAATGTTCTTTAGCCCTCTCAGTAGGCTGGACAATTCAGTCTGTGAATCTGGCCCTGTGCCTCATAGGCATAGGGTTGCCACTTCTGGGCTGGGAAATTTGGGGATGGAGACAATAAGTGTGGCTTGGGGAGGAATGTTAGCAAGGTATAATGCCACCCTCTGAAGCTGCCATTTTGATCAAGGGATCTATAGTCTGAAGATCAGGTATACTTCTGGGAAAACTCTCATCTGCAGATTGGCAACCCTAACAGTGGTTGTGACAACATTGACCTTAACACCCATGAGCAAACTTATAAGGAACACTCCCCCCCCCCCTTTTTTTAACTGAAGCAATCAAGTCAAAAAACCAAAAAGGGAATAAGCACTTTATCAAGTCCTCTAAGGCCTTTGAGGAATGAAGAGGAAAAAAAAAAACAGATGAGGAACAATTAATGGAAGCAGCCAGGTGTCAAAGTTCTCATTGCTGTTTGTTTTAGAAAATTTGAAGCACAGACAGGGGTTCTTTCCTTTTCCACATGCCACGTCTAATTTAGATTAAGCTTGAGGCAGCAGCAGGCAAACACCACTGTTCTTCTCTGACCTCCTGCAGCTGATTTCTAGGGAGATCCTGCAGAAGAAACACTTACGTCAAACATAATTGGAAATATGTCTGAGGTGTATTGTCCCTTTGCATCCTCATCTTAATTAAAAAGAGAGTTTCTGAAAGAAAAAATGGTTTCTTTCAATCTGTGATCCTTCCCAGACTGCAAATCAACAGTGAATGAAGGATTGAAGTTCTAACCACAAGCACTTCTGCGGCTGATTCTTTATGAAATGAAGGCCCAGAATAAGAAAGAAAGAAAGAAAGAAAGAAAGAAAGAAAGAAAGAAAGAAAGAAAGAAAGAAAGAAAAAGAAAGAAAAAGAAAGAAAGAAAGAAAGCCTTTCTATTATAGTTGTATGGAGCAAAGCCCTGTGAAGAAAGTTAGTGCTGTCTGTTACGACTGTCGCCCACAGCATGGCAAGAGAGAGACAAACCAACAGAAGGTGCACATATCCACATCCATTAGCCACTGTAAAGTTGCAGTAGTGACACTTGGAATAGTCAACTGTTCATTCTGATAACCACAAACAAGATGCCGGCTCCTTTTGTGGAGGAGTTCTCACCAAGTTTCTATTTTAATAGGAGGTGAACTGGTCTCTGGCAGACTTCTATATATATACAAAATCATCACCGTTAAATCTGTCTGACTCAACCTGAAGTAATTTCCAGAATGAGAAATTTGCACTTCTATTACCATCTGTGGTGTTATTGCTAGGTTGAGGCCTTGTGGATTTTGACAGTCTTGAAGCAGCTCAGCTCCCAGCTGCCATTTTAATATTAAACTGGCAATTTTTAAAATAATTTCTCCCCCTCCCCCCAAGTAGTGGATCTCTTCTTCAAACAATTTCAGGGAAGTCAAGGAGGAGGCAACGGAGGCTGGTGGGAGATTGCTATTATTTTAACACCTTTAATATATAACATTTGTGGAAATGCATAAAAATGGTGTTAGTGAGTGCTACATAACCTTTTTACCTGAGTAATAAAATGCTAAATTCCATGAGCTTATTCCCAGGGCTGTCTGAGAATGAATTTTCTCAAAATGATGTGTTTGGTCTTAGCAAGCTTTTCCTCTACCTTTCTGTTGGAAAGAGTTCTTGCAAAGGACACTGCTTTTTAACTATCTTGGCCTTGATATATTAATACACAATAGCCCAGACAGCACAGTAGTCTCTTTTTCTTTGCATATCAGTATTCCACCAGCACCCCCCCAAAAAACATTACTGGGATCTAGGAGGGTCAGCTCCAGGTTGAGAAATTCCTGGAGATTTGTGGAGGGGGTGGAGCCTGGAAAGGATGGAGGAGGGAAGGGACCTCAGCATAGTATAATGCCATAGAGACCTCTCCAAAGCTTCTATTTTCTCCAGGGAAACTGATCTCTGTAGACCAGATAATCAGTTGAAATTCCCAGAGATCTCCAGACATCTCCCAACCCAGAAATTGGCAACAGTATTTAGACTGAAATTACAAACTAAGGGCCTTTCCCCACTTACCTTAAGCCCCGGCTGGGCTACTTGGAGGAAGTAGTAGCTGCTGGGTCCTCTGCACTCCCCACGAGAGGGGTGGCCATTAAAGCAGTCAGCCCGACAGCCTGCTGCTGTTGGCATGCCAGGCGCCACCTCAGCGGCTTGACATCCCCGTCACTCTCTGCAAAGGGCAAGCTTTTGATGACCCCTGCAGAAGCGTGGGGTAAGTCGGGGACTTCAGGCATGCTGACGCCATAGGAGGAGGAGGATCATGCTGAGTGGGGAAACAGCCCATGCATGAAAGAGCACGCTCCATGGCTACCCCATTATCTACCTCTCACATGTCCCTGATAAAATGATAGTCAGAGACAATGTGTATTTATTTATTTATTTCTATTTATTTATTATCCGATGAGTAGATCAGCCCCATCCCCAAGGTGGGGCTCCTCAAGGTGACAATGTAGGCCTTGACAATATCACTATCACATGGCCCTGCCCAGTTTCACAAATTGGCTACCACTTGTGAGAAGATTGGCCCATTATGCTCCTTTAACCAAACTTTGTTAGGGAAATGTGGGAGGAAATGTTGATCAGGTAATTGAGTATAACCCTGGATACCCCAATCGGGTAATTGGGTATATCCCTGGAGTCCCCAGTGCAGTGCCCAAGAGGACCGTGGAGCCTGCCGACACCATTCCTGGACCCACCTAGTGTTTTTAGAAAGTGGGTGAACTCATATGGGGTTCTTGCGAAGCAGTATCTGTGACTGGCCATTGGAGATCTGGTTGGCTGTGTACATTAAAACATTGTTTCTGGAGCAGCTGCCACGAGAGCATTCGTTTTATTCTTTCACAGTGCTCTTTTTGTGTGCATTTTTTTTAAAAAAAATTACCTTTATTCTCCCCTGCACTTAGGCTTTCTTCTGTAAAGGTTCTGCCTCCTACAGCAGCCATTTTGTAGTTGGGTTCCACCATCCCGAACAGAATTCAAAAGATGCCCATCGGCTCAAAGAAGTTGAGGATGCCCTAGTAGTTTGGCTCCTGATCCCGTCTCTTTCTGGGGCACCTTCACTGAGAAAATAATATATTTGACTAAAGTATGATTTCCCATGAATTTAAGCTTATCACTAGCCTTGTAGACATGAAACTGAAGATAAGCAGGAAAGTGTGTGCCAGCCCTGCCCCTCCTATGTGTGTAGTCACAGTCCCCACCTCTGTGAAAGTTATATGTTTATTGGCTCCAGCCTTATATTACAGGATAATGGTTAGAGTGTCAGATTAGGATCTGGGAGATCTGAATTTGAATGCCCATTCAGTAACTTGGACTTGTCATTTTCTTCCCTTCATCTCACATAGTTACTGCAAGGATGTAACAGCGCAGTGGAAAACATGCACTGTTTTCCACTGCGCTGTTACATCCTTGCAGTAACCATGTGAGATGGAGGGAAGAAAATGACAAGTCCAAGTTACTGAATGGGCATTCTTGGAGGAATGGTAAGATAAACTCATGAGATTCTTGGAGGAACGGTAAGATAAATTCATGGTGGGACAACAGAAGAGGATGACGTTAGTGTGTATGCTGTTTGCATATGTGTTGGCGTATCTCTGTACAGGTGGGATGAGGTAAGCCCAGCACACTTGTTTCTACTTTGCCTCTTTACTCATTGAACCTATGCACAAGTATAATGGATGGGATCCAGCAATCCACTGATGGAGAAGGCAAGGAGGATGATTTTGTCTCCTACCAGTCAGCATAGTGTAGTGGTTAAGAGAGGTGGACTCGAATCTGGAGAACTGGGTTTGTTTCCCCACTCCTACACATGAAGCCTGCTGAGTGGCTTTGGGCTAGTCACAGTTCTCTCAGAACTCTCTCAGTCCCACCTACCTCACAAGGTGTCTGTTGTGGGGAGAAGAAGGGAAGGCAACTGTAAGTTTCTTTGAGACCTCTTAAAAGATTGAGGAAAGTGGGGTATAAATTCAAATGCTTCTCTTCTTTTTACTTCAGCCTCACTGCCCATTTTAAACTATTATTCCACACAAGGATCATCCTACCTTGGGATTGATATTCCTGTGATCAGAAGGGGCTGGCAGGGGGAAGCGAAAGTGTGGAAGGTCCATCAGTATCAGCACCTGCCTGACAGATCTCTGCATCCAATCCTTTGTTACACAGCAATGGTGACATGTGTCTCATAAATAAATGATGCATCAACTACACTCATCTGCTGCCTCTCTGAAATGCTGCAGGAACAAGGGTCAGACCTAGCAACACATGCCAGATGGAATGTTCAAGGAAAACATGCAGATGGAGAGAGCTTTCCTCCCATGCCAAAGGCAGGGGCAAAATCTGCCCAAAAGACAATGTTAAGCAGATTAAAGGGGGGCGGGGGAGAGAATAGCCAGTATTGGTTTGTGAGGAGAGGATAGCTAAGTGTAATGTTCCCTTTTCCTTGCATGTAATGAATAGGGTATTCATTTGGGCTCCAGTTCTTAGGTTCACACAGACGAGAAGGGTGTGTTGAAATCAACATCCATTTATTCGCAAGAGGATGGAAGCAACCAGTCTCAGGACATGGGGGCTCATATAGTTATGACTAACAAACAGGACTAACAAGCAGAACTAACCATTCTTTGAGACTAAACCAATTCACAAGAATATCACAGGGAAGGGAACAGACTGTTCCATTGTAATGGATCCAATAAACATGCCCCATGAAGTAAATAAGAAGCTGCTAGCTCTTTAGGGGCTGGAAATAAGAGGATAAATTCCTGAAGCAAATGTAAGACTTCCCAAAAATCCATGCAACAGTGGACAATGTACAACAGAACTATTGATCTTTCACCAACATTGCAAGTGAGGATTCAGGAAACATTCTGAATATAAGTCATACACACTCAGTGTTGTGCCTTCAATTAATGTTTGTGACTGATTCTTTGGATTGCCTCCAACCCTTTGATGAACCTCTGTGCCCCAAAAGTTGCTCTGAAGGTCTAAGGACAACTTGGGATGCAACAAGGGGAGTGTAGCAAGCAGGGGGGATCATCAGAAACCCATTCTAACTTTTGAAAATGTCTCCAGTGTTTGCAAAGTGTTCATGTAAGTATGCTGAGGTGGGTATAGGGATCCCAGGACCTGCTTTCCATCATCCATGTTCAATCAAGTGAGCAGTGGGAGGAAAAATGGTGCAGATCATATCTATACACAGAAGTGATATCATAATGTCTGCTATCCTGTAGGCATTTCCCTTAATCTCTGTGGTTTTTATCGTGAAGACTGCAGGAATTCCTAGAGCATTGCAGTGACTATGATGTCACTTTTGGGGGTGTTCCTTTCCCACTGCATTTCTGAATTCCCATTGCACTGCTGTTGGAAGGACAATAGTTCTGTTGCACATTTCCTATTTCCAGTGCTTCCCTTCCCAAAACCCATTTCACAATTCCCAGGGCTGCAAGGTGCGGACCTGCCCAACCCAGTTTGGGCAACTTCTGCTGACTCTCCCGTTATGCTTGAGTCTCCTGGAACATGTACCACTCCACCCCCAACTCTTGGTTTTTCAAAAGGTGCCCAAGGAGCAGCACTAGAAAGGATCAGTCTGCCAAGACCTTTCCATACACTTGATCTATATGCTATAGGGTTGTTCCAATCCTGTATAGACACATTGAATAATTCTCACAGTGGTACTCACATGCATTCATTCAATGCAGATATATTAGTATAGGCATTACAGATTTTTCAGAGGATCACCATCCAAACACTATTCATTCAAAGATCAGTGGATGTGTACAATGTAATGTGTGAGAAACCAGTCACCCCAACTGAAACAATCTTTACATTCACAATGTGAATGTAGTCCCTCCTTTGTTGAACACCTGAACACTCAAAAACACATTTTTATGCACCTGACAAAGGAGCCTCTGGCTTAAGAAAGTTTATGCCCCAATAAATGTATTAATCTTTAAGATGTCACAACATCCTTCATCACTGCTGCATTGTATTGAATGTCCTAAAGTGGCTTGCAAATATTGCCCAGATGGGTGATGTTACACACTTTGCCCTATGATGCTAAAAATACACCAGCAGCACTACTGGTGGTTTTTGTGTTGTGATTGTGCTAAAAATATTGCTTTGTGTAAACTGTGAATATATCATCAGTATTCACAGTAAACTGTGAATATATCATCAGAATATATCATCAAGAGGACTGGATGCTCAAGAGACACCAACCACTGAAGATAAGTTCAAGATAAGTTCAAGATAAGTTCAAGATAAGTTCAAGATAAGTTCAATTTTTGAGTGTAATATTTGCAAGTATTGCACCAACAGTAGATAGCACTTATTTAAAAGGGAAGATAATTATAAGATTATGGCTGCAATCTTATACACTTTTCCTTGGCTGATTCCGCATGGGCCAAAAACAGCAGTGTGAAAAAGGTGTGAAAATGGTGTAAAAGGGTTTAAAACAGTGTAAAAGGGTTTATACTGTTTTCACACCGTTTTCACACCACTGTTTTTGGCCCATGCGGAATCAGCCCTTGAAAATAAGTACAGTGGGACTTCTGAGTAAAAATAGATAGAATTGCACTGTATCTGTGTCTTGAGTCCTAGTCACACCCAACAAAAAACTAATATTGTCAGTGCCCTCTTGTCCTAACTGGATCCAGTCACAGTTTTCTCTGAACTCTCTCAGCCCCATGTACCTCACAAGGGGTCTGTTGTGAAGGGGGAGAGGAGAAAATTGTAAGCAGCTTTAAGATTCCTTGTATCAGAGATAAAGTGGGGTATAAAATAAACTTTTCTTCTAAATTCTCAGCCAGAACACTCTATGGACCAGGTGGAATTGAGAAAGCTTGACTTGGCTTTACTGTAAAGCTCAAAACACCACCACTGCCTCAAGAAATACCAGGAATCTTTGAGAGGGGTGCCTGGGGAGGATGCAATATTACTGCTTGGTGATGCTCTAGGAATTTCCCCTAATCTCTACAATAAAGAGCATAGAAACACAGGAAATTCCTGAGGTATAATTATGGAGATCATTTTCCAGACATTTTCGCTCATTTGTCAATGTCTGGAGATTGGGGTTGATGGTGGGGGTTTACCCACCTTGGGCAGGCCTGGTTATTCCTATAAATGCTCCAGTTTAAGTGAAAATACCAAGTACATTTGTGCATAAAAATCCTATACACACCCATACAAAAAAAGCTATAATTGCCAGCTCTGGTTTGGGACATTTCTGGAAATTTGGGGGTAGAGCCTGGAAAAGTCAGGATTTGGAGACAGGAGGGACATCAGCTGGGACCAGGGCAACTGTTCCATGTAGTCTAGAGATCAGTCATAATTCTTGGAAATGTCCAAGCTGCACCTTCAGGCTGACAACCTGAGAAAAGAACAGCAACAAAAAGTGTGGACAATCACAATTATTCACATACACACACACACAGTGGTGGGGTTCAGGAGGTTCACACCACTTCAGCAGAACCGGTTGTTAAAATGGTGCTTGTAAACAACCAGTTGTTAAATTATTTGAATCCCACCACTTCACACACCCCAAACATTTGATGATCATCCTTAGTACAAAACTGTCACCCAAGACCATGTGAGGTTCAAACAGTGCTCAAGCCTCCTTGGGGTGCCCCCCCCAGGAGCCTTGCCTTCGGGGCACCCCGCCCAAGGAAGCCCATGACCTTAACCACCTGTGGAGTGTGCAGAGTTGGGCCTCTCTTAGCCCTGCCCCCTGGTCTGCCTGGAGATCAGGGACATAGCCCCATCCTCCTGCTTTTAGCAGGGCCAGTCCTGCCTTGAACTATCTTTTCAAGCTATGGTGAGCATCTCAACAATAATTTGAAAAGATGTCCAAGGCAAGACTGGACCTGCTAAAAGCGGGGGGGGGGGGCAGGGCCACTATCTGGATCTTGAAGTGGTCAGTGCCTTTGGACTAAGTTTTCAGGCATCATATCAGCAGCATACCCATTAGCCTTTCCTACAAATATGGAAATTGGATAATTTCCAATGGCAGTCATAATGTTGTTGAAATGATCACTATAACTTGAAAAAGTAGTCCAAGGCACTAACCCACCCCCACTTACTTTAATTCTGCTGGCATCTGGCTGAAAAAGCAGCCTGCTCCAGCTAGGCTGTTTTGGTTCCATGCTTTGTCAGAGTTGCCTCTCTCAGAGAGGCCAATTTTGCGCCCCCCCCCCACGTGACCAGATGGCGTGGGCCCAGAGAAATGGGTTACCACATGTCTCTGGGCAGATACACCACTGTTGAGACCTGAAGTATTTATGAAGATGATGTAGAGCCCTCCCACTCCAATAATTTATCTGTGACTGTAGAAATTATGAGAAAATACTTCAGTATTCAAAACAATAATAAGGAAGGCAGAAAAGATTACTAGATACAAACTAAGGAAGCTATGCCTTTAAAAAAAAGGTAGACTTCAGTAGCTGAACTTTGCACTAAAACTGCTACATTCTTCCTGGATTTGAAGGAAGGAGTCAGGTTGTGTGGAACTCATGATTAGCAGTTTAATAAAAGGAAGTCTTGTGTAGGGTTGTGAGTAGCTGCCTTATTGCCATGTTATTACTAGCAGTACTGCTAAGTTTAAAAATAATAGGCTCATAATACAAGTTTCCTCCGCTCATAATGCTCAGCTTTATTATTAACTGAGCCTTCCTACTCTCATGCTATTAACCCTATTGCAATTAAAAAACAATATTGATATTAAAGTTATGTGTTATTTATGCACCTGCACGTTCGTAACACGAGGCTAGCAAAGCTGCTATCTGTCGCTGGTCTGTGCTCATTGCTATGAAGCTGATTATTTTAGCATCTTTTATCGTAAGGACTGGGATCACATGACTGCCTAAGCAGCATGCTGCTTTCTCAATGAATGTGCACAAACAAAAGGGAGCCAATTTAGAACATGTAATGAAAAGTTTCCCAGTGAAAACAGCAGCCCATTTACGATCTGAGCAGTGGTGAGTTTGTCCAGCTCT
This sequence comes from Sphaerodactylus townsendi, assembly GCF_021028975.2. Lineage (NCBI taxonomy): Eukaryota > Metazoa > Chordata > Lepidosauria > Squamata > Sphaerodactylidae > Sphaerodactylus > Sphaerodactylus townsendi. The sequence continues at coordinate 149,689,392 of NC_059426.1, forward strand.
ACTGACTACTAGGTCAAAACACATTTTTTTTAATCTCCTCCCCTTTTATATCTCAGTTTTTGATAATAACTATGTAAAAACCAAACATTTCTTAGTGTTTTGACCTGGTAGTCAGTAGAGATGGACAAACTCACCACTGCTCAGATCATCAGTGGGCTGCTGTTTACACTGGGAAACATTTCTTCCAAGCCAGTGCAGTGCTTTCAGAGGTGAAATAATCAGCTCTTTTTCAAGACTCCCCGCTAGTAACCCAGAAACAGCTCTAGCTTACAGAAGGAGCTGGATATGCCTGATGATTTATCAGTCTTTCAAAAGGAGTCAGAGTATTTAATTGTAAAATTAATCAGGAATCCAGTAGCACCTTCAAAATCATCTGTAAGCATGATCTTTTAGCAAGTGTACACTGCTGTGGATGCTATTGGAAATGTGGGCTATATATATTTGGAACAGATGAATAATAAATAGCCTTATGAAAACACTGAAGTTTCATTTCTTCATAGCTTTTTGTTCTGATATTCCACAGGGGGACTTGTTGAGACCAGGTTGTAGAGAAACTAGGGAACACGACTTTTGGAGACTGCCAACTTCATCTAACTTAGACACAATATAAAGGTTCCTAAGCCTAAAAATCTTTGCTGTAGCCCTTTAAGGTAACATGTTCCTTAGTGTGTGACAGCTCTTGTCAGTGCTTTACAATTCCTGTCCAGAATCCAGTCCCAGAATTACACCTGACAAGGATGACTGGGGTTGCCATGTGGAGGAATGCAATGAGAAATCATTCCTGCTCGTCTCAAGCATTGAAAACCCCATGGTTGAGGTCGCTGTGAACCAACTGTGACTCCAATGCACATTCTACTTCTTCCTGACCAGAATTCATGTTGTTGTTGAGGTATCTTGCTTATCATTCTTTGGCTTAAGTAAAGGGTTAGCCATCCAGTACCTTAATTCTGCTGTTACTGAATGGCAGAATGATAGACACTGTGGTGTTGTTGGGGGTGGGGAGAGACATTGTTCATATAAGACAGCTGTTTCTTGAAAAATGGTTCTCTGAAGCCATTAAGGATTATTTGACAGCCAGACCATCACACAGAAACATCCTGTAGTATAAACTAATGATATTCCCAATGTTTGAAATGTATGGGACTAATACCCCAATCTCAGATATCCTTGTCCACCTGTTTAGCTGTTTTACCATCAAAAACTCTCTCTAAAGTAACAGCCGTTGTACTATTCTGTCTTCTATACTGTACATGTTGATGTACCAATGCAGTAAGTCTTAGACTTAGACTGAGCTGTAAACTGACAAGTCCTTGAGCTGTGATTTCTGTTTTATGGAGCAAACAATGAAACAGAATAAAAAAGGGCCCAGAGAGCCAAAATTCTAAAGGACTTGCTGCCTTCAAGTACTCCAAGGACCCTCAAAAACAAAGGCCCAAGGGAATGGAACAACTCAGTCTGGTACAGGTATCTCTGGGTAGAATTCCCCAAGGTCCCGCAGGGCCTGGACAGCTGGCGGGAGAGTGTTCCACCAGGCCGGCGCCAGATTGCAAAGGCCCCACCGAAAGTGGGAGGCCAGCCGTGTCATTGAGGGGCCGGTGGTCTCCAGGCAATTCTGTCTCTGCTGAGCGCAGAGGTCGAAGCCAAGACATATGGCATTGCTGCATGGTATATTGTTCTGCATGGTATATTGTTCTGCATGGTATATTGTTCTGCATGGCATATTGTTCTGGAATAAGCTGCATGGTATATTGTTCTGGAAGATTCCCCCAACTTTTTTTTTTTTTTTCTGCAGAAATGAAAAAAATGCCTACTGGTAGCTTTGATACAAGTGCTTGTCTAGGAATGGCCATAGAGTTTACAGAGATTCCTAGAGGTGTTATGTAACTTCTAGATGGTGTCACACCATCACAGACTTTTGCCTTCTCCATATCCCTTAACTATCTCCTACTGATTACCAGGCCTGGAAACCCTATATGCAGTCTATTATTTCTAACAGGTTTCTTTGTACTGAGCAGTTGTCTTGAAAACAAACATTAAGATTAATTAAGTGTATTCACAATGCTCTTAGTCATCCAGAACAACATGATAGCCTGTGTATTGTCATGCTGAGGTTCTCACCTTGGTCTCAAGATAATGGAACAGACCCTCTAAAACTTACCCGCTAAGGTTTGAAAATGCAGGCCTGTTTCCATTGCATTGTCTGATTAGTTTACTTTTGGCTCTATAATAAACTGGGTAATGTGCAAAAACAGTTTGGTTTTCTGCACTTAGAAAGACCATTTATAAATGGTTTTGTGAGTTCCGATTCAATCCTGGCACTAGTAAAACCACAATATTTACTCTGTAAATCACTAAATGGTCTTATCCACAAGAACTAAGAAATTAAAAGCCTGAAACCACATCCTTAAAGGTGGCCTGAATGGTAAATGTGGGGTATCAATGGATTGTCTATATTTCAAAATAACTGGAATTCAGTTCATTTTTTGTGCCTTGAGACACTAAATCTGAGTCCCTGTTTGATAGAAGATTATCTGATCTACTTTTAAGACATAGGTTCAGAACCAATCTCGCTTGATGATATCTAATCTAGGTTTCTTGTTTGAGAAGACCTTGCCCATAAACTTAATATTTCTTAAGACATTTCATCTAATTAATCAATATTGCTGGAGAGATCAGGAAACAGAGCATGAGGAATGACTTAGGGAACTTGGCATGGTGGATTCCACACAGCACAAATATAATGTCTTTAGGACATTATAAATAGTGTTTTGCACAGCTGTCTCCCCCAAAATGAGTTCAGCCTATTATATTCCTCTCAGCTCAGGTTTTTCAAAAATGGTTAAACTAGCTATCTCCCACAGCCCAACTTGCATTGAGGATGATTCCTGCTTGCTAAGTTAATGCCAGCAGGCAGGAAATGCTTTATTCCTTCTGTCCAAACGTCTTACTTTTGTTTCCGCTCCTCATGCCCACTATTTTGTGGGCTGCAGCAGATTTTCCATGGAGATTCCCCATGTGGGAGAAAGAAGAATGACATTGGTTTAGCCTAATAATCCCCTGCATGCATAATTTTTCCTGTTTTTTTTAATTCATTTTGAGGGGGCTGTCTGTGGAGGTATGGTGACACGACTACAGAAGCTGCAATATGTGCATATTTGTGTTGTAGCTTTGCAAACAGCCCCCTCAAAACAAAAAAAGGAAAAATGACATCCACAAGGGATTGCTAGGCTAAACAAACTTTATTCATCTACTTTTTACAGCAAAAGGGGAATCTCCATGGAGAATCTCCTACAGCACTCAAAATGGTGGGTGCCTCTGTGAAACTGACAAGAGCTCCATGCAGCAGGCAGGAAAAAAGATCCATTTGGGCTGACAATGCTTGTGTTCTTATGTGCTGTGGATACTCAAAATCCCAAAGCAGATTTTTTTCTAATGTTCTAAGGACATTATATTTATGCTTCCAGAATCCACTTATGTTTAGTCTGAAGAAGAGAGGGTTAATGGGTGACATGATAGCCATGTTTAAATATTTGAAGGGATGTCATGTTGAAGATGGAGCAAGCTTGTTTTCTGCTGCTGCAGAGACTAGGGCTTATTCTGCACAGCATATTTATAACATGTTGTAATTGTTATAAATGAATTCATTTTCCATTTATAAAAAGGGAAAATGAGTTCTTTTACAGTGATTGGTACTCATTATAAATAGGCTGTGTGGAATGAGTATAATGGATGGAGCAAGCTTGCAGAGACTAGGGCTCATTCCGCACATGCAGAATAATGCACTTTCAAACTGCTTTCAGTGCTCTTTAAAGCTGAGCGCAATAGCAAAATCCACTTGCAAACAGTTATGAAAGTGGTTTGAAAATGCATTATTTTGCATGTGCAGAAGGGGCCTAGGAGTGTAATGGATTCCAGTGCAATGGAGTGTAATGGTATCAAGATACAGGAACAGAAATTGCACCTAAACATTAGGAAGAACTTCCTGATGGTGAGAGCTATTCAACAGTGGAATACACTGCCTCAAAATGTGGTGGAGTCTGTTGCTTTTGAGGTTTTTAAACAGAGGCTGGATGGCCATCTGTCAGGAGTGTTTTGTGTATTTGTGCACAGCAGCAGGTAGGACTTGATGGCCTTGTGGTCTCTTCCAACTCTATGATTCTATGATCCTATGTTCAAAGTTCAACTTCCTGGATAAAAGGATCTAGTTCTATGGTGAGATTTATATGCAGGGCTTGCCATGTAGACCTCATCATGCCATTTTACACAACCTAAAAAAACACTGCTTATGGTCATGAGAAAACGAATGCACAGCCCTCATAACCTCACATGGAACAGTTGCCAATTAAGTGATTTAAATGCTCTCTGGGCTTCCCTGGGCTTATGGCAGGATACAAATATAATCAATGGATTACGGAACCTTCACCTAGTAACTGTAACATATAACCCCTTTTTAACTATTTGACCATGTGTCAAAGTTGATGGACTATGTGTTTTCAAAGTGGTAGTTTTACCCATGGGTATCACATTGAGATTCACTGGATTATACCATTCCAGTGAGCTGAACTCTACCCCATTCTACCATTCCACTGATAAAAGTCAGCATCTTTCCTTCAGTTTCAGGTGCCTTCCTAGAACTTAAGTGACTCTTTCTTTTTTAACTAAGTTGAAGGAAGGTTCCCGAGACTGAAGGAAGGCTCCTTGGATGATGGTTGGACTTATCCCCTTGTCTATAATAGATGCACACTTTTTCATGTCTTTGAAAATTGAGATGCCATGAGGAGAAAATTTCAAACATTCCAGTTATCTTCTGGGATGAGGCTAGGAATGAACTGAGAAGTGTGTTACCTTTTTGTCAGGTTTTGTCAAGCTATAAAGAAGAAAAAGAAGAGTTGGTTTTTATACCCCACTTTTCTCTACCTTTAAGAAGTCTCAAAGTAGCTTACAAGCACCTTTCCTTCCTCTCCCCGCAACAGTGATCTTGTGAGGCAGGTGGGGCTGAGAGAGTTCTGAAAGAACTGTGACTAGCTCATGGTCACCCAGAAGGCTTCCCATGGAGGAGTAGGGAATAGAACCCGATTCTCCTGATTAGAGTCTTCCACTCTTAACTACTACACCATCATCATTTGTGGATTTACAATTAACAATTTCACTTAAATTTGCAGTCTGTGGACCAGCGACATGATGCACTTTCCAGCTTGTTTTTAGTTCTTTAGTCCATCATTGCAATCATTGCATCATTACATTTTTAAAAGAAAGTGGCTGTTTTGTTACGAGGCAGAAGAACCTAGATTCCTAGTATTTGATAATTTTGCCATTCATGGTGGTCCCAGGGATGGGTACTCCAAAAATGGCCAAGATCTGCTGTACTGATTCTCTTACAACATAATCATTTGTACTTTGACTACTGCCCTGGCCTGGATAGCCCAGGATAGCCTGCTCTTGTTGGATCTCAGAAATTTGTCAGATCTCTAGGTTGGCCCTGGTTAATACTTAGAGAGATTATCAAGGAAGTCCAGGATCACTATACAGAAGTAGGCAATGGCAGACCACCTCTGAACATCTCTTGCCTAGAAAATCCCATAAATTGGCTGCAGGGGCATACTGGCATAAAACAGTGCCCGGGGGCAAGAGCTTGTTTTTCTGCCCCCACACCCCTGGCCATCGGTAGAGATAGGGGGGTGCAAAAACAAGGTCTTGCTCGAGGCAGACTCCCAGCCCAGCACTGACTGTTGCTGCCACCACCCCCCCCCCAAATCTCAACATCAATGTTCAGGTTGTCAGCCAGCACAGAGGCAGCCTCACAGCCTTTCCCATGCCCAGAGTCATGGCCGGGTGCCGGGCAGCAGAGACCAGCCCGGGAGCCAATGGGACCCTGGCAAGCCGGCCGGCAACTGCAGTACTCTTGCCGCCAGCCCGGCTCCTCCTGGGCACTTGGCGGGTGTGCCCTCAGACATGGATGGGGCCGGGCCAAGCCAGGGCGGGAGGTGGAGAGTGCTAGGTGGGCTGGCTGGAGCGCCCTCCGAAAGGGGCCATCCTTTTCTTCTCTCCAGCCTGTGGGATGCGGCTGTCACATGCTTCCCCACGTCAGAGGGACTGCAGGGAGGAGCCAACTGCCCACTTCAGCCTCTTCCTCTTGCAGGCACCCAGCAGGCCCGCGGAAGGCTTCGGTCTGTGGGGGGCAATTTTGTACCCCCACATGACCAGATAGGTGGTGCCTGGGGACATGGGTGACCCCATGCCCCTCTGGCAGGTACATCACTGGTTGGCTGTAACTTGATAGCACTTCACACATATGCATGACTGCTGTTCTTCTTCTGACATTTCGTAACTCGTCAGTATATATGTATTTTTATTTTAGTTCATTTGCATGCAGAAGACTGTTGTTTTCTATTCTGAAATAAATTGGCTGGTTCACTGAAAAGACCAGCCATGAACTTTTCATAGCTTTGGGAAGGGAAAGCAGAACATTGTGTTTGCCCGTAGATTCTGTGCTCACCAGCTCTGTATGTTTGCAGAGAGTTATAGTGTTTCAAAGATCTCCTGGCAAAAAAGTTTCAAAACTGTTGCCAGGCAGAAGGGGTGGAAAAAAAGGAGCAACGAGAAAGAGACTCTGGGAATGGAGCCTGTGGATTCTGGGGTTTCCATTCGATGTTTTTGAAACTGTTTGCTCCTAAGAGGGGAGCACAAAAGAAACAAATTTCTTTAGCAAACACTTCACTTTTATTACTTCCTTCTTGGTTTATGTCCAGTCCTTCAGCATCAAAAGACGGCGATCTGTAACCTAAAACTCGCTCCATCTTTATCTCAGAAAGGAAAGGAGAATTCCCAGCCATGCTTGCAAGTACATTTTGTGGTTGCTTAGCATAGGAAATAACCAAAGCATTTAGTATTATCTCTTCTCTTCTCTCTTTCCGCTGCAAGAGGAGAATAAAATTTATCATTGTAGATGAGAGGAGGTCATATTTTGTCGCAGTTTTGTAAAAGATTTATGATGTTGATGTGGCCATTTGCTTTTGAGCTTTTTACAGCTATCCTGGCTAGTTGTACTGATATGAATTCATCTGAAAAACAAAATACATGAAATGTATAGAGAGCAAACTTTAGCTTCAGAAAGTAACAGAAACAGTACACCGGGGGGCGGGGGGGGGGGGAAGAACTCATAAAGAACACAGACTTGGAATATTGCCAACAGAGTTGTTTACTATCGTGGTACAAATCCCACACTGTTCAATAATCTGGGAATTTATTTTAAATGATAAACACTCTGAGAATATCTTTCTGTCTGTGTGTTTAGTGGAAAAATTAATAGCTTGAGCTGAGGGAACTTTCTTTCCTCTCAAGTATCAATCCTAATTAATTTTCTTGGCTGTAAGAATTTAACCAATTACATATGTAAAGCCTTTTTTTGTAATAGACAATCCTTCCAAAGAACCAAAATATTAATTGTTAATTCACATTGCTAGACAATAACATCTGGAGCCCAATACCATACCTATTGCAAGTCTCTCTATGTGCCTCCAGAGTGGGTTGTGCCATGTATTTGCTGATGTCAGGCCCTTTATTTTTGTGTTACACTTTGTTGACTGCACAAGGAAAACCAAAAATTAAAAGGTACATTCCATTGATCTTTCCCTCCCTTTTTGAATTGCAAGAAATATGTCAACATCCTATGATATCAGCCTAGCCTGAATATGCCATGATGCCACCCTGTCTCTCAAAATCACCATTACTTGAGACCAGGGCCCTTTCCGCACTGCGGAAAGGGTGCCCCTGCACCAGCAGGAATTCTGCCGGTGGAGGGGTGGGTATGGCTAAATGGGAGCTGCAAGAAAGCCTCTGCAGAGGCCGCGCGGTCTTCTTCCTCGTCCCTCGTTCTTCCACTCACATTGTCAGCCTGTTACTCCTGGTTAGATCTCCTTGACGATTTCGCTTACGCCGCCCCGTGACCTCCAGGCCAGGAGAGGCATGCCAGGGAGGGTCTCAGCAGTCCAGTAGAGCGACGAAGGCGATGAGGTGAGTGGGAGAGGGACAGGGAAAACAGCTTGTTCCCGGCGGTGCCATTCGCACGGTGCCAGCGGGAACGCGCTGTTTTTCCAAAGGTTTTTGGAAAAACCAGGAGGGAGGTTTTGGGAGGTGGCCTGACGCCGCCCTGGGGGTGGTGGAGGGGAGCCAGGTCGGCGCTACTGCATTTTAGCAGCGCCGCCTGTGTGAACGGCTCCCTGGGGATGGCGTTTTTGCCGTCCCCAGGGCGCCATATATGGCCCGTGCAGAACGGGCCCAGGAGTTCAGTAGGGAAAACCATAGAAGATGTTTCTCATCCTCATCAACATTTCACCTGATTTCAAATAGTCATTCCATAGCCAAACAGAACAGGGACTCAGTGCCTGTGATTAAAGCCATCTCTCTATATATACACGAGCCCTATATGAGCTCCATTAGATGCAACAAATGTGGAGTTCACTAACTTAATAAGAAAGTTTCAGAAAAGTTTATTACACACATCCCCATTTTTTCTATTTCTCAGATAAAATGGTAGTAGAACTGTAGGTACTTGGAGTAAGTTTTGGATGGGATGGAGTTATCCCTAATAGAGTCTGAGGGAGCTGAGTACAGATGCTCAACTTAGGTTGTGGGTCAGTGAGCAGAACACATTCTGCACTCATTCAGAGGCACACAAACTTTTGCACATGATGCTAGTTGCAGCAAGGAAGGTTTCAGTGAACGATTTTTAAAAAGATGTTGGGCTCAGTGGGTAGTACTTTTCAGTCATTTTGTCTTTCCACGCAAATGGGGAAAACATGCTATGCTTTATCCTCCGAATAGGAATGGTTGCCATGTGGGATTTGGCATGCTTGGGTTGAAGCTGAAAATACACATATTGGCCCTTTCACCCTAAATACCAGTTGCACATTTTGGGAGGATTGTACCTATACACATGGTTAAATAAGAACTGATAAGGGCTAGTCTGAACATTTGATTTTCATTTCCTACTCTGCTTCTCTGGGCCACACCTGTTCCTGATGTAAACTCTGCATTGTGGAAAAGAAGGGCAACCTGAAAATAATTAATGCCTCCCTTGATTTTTTTTTCCTCATCAGCACTCTTACCTATTGCTGCTTATATTAAGGAGAAGAGGACAAAGAAGGGAAGAGACAATGAAGAAAAGGTTAAGTAACAGAGTATTCAAGAAACAGGTCAATATGGAAAAAGTTAACTGACCCAGGAAAGTCAACCCCAGGGACACATTGTGGTTTCCGTTGTCAGGCAGAAGAAATTATTTACATATTTTTGCTTATATCTAGTTAAGGAAAAGTTTTAGTAACTTCATAAAAAGAAAAGCTGGAATTCTAGAGAGCGGGTGTGGTGAATTTTAAGGAGGTGATGTCCTCACATGACTCATGTAGCTATGATCCTGTTTAAAGCTGCCACCTGAAGAGTTGCAAAATAAAAGGGGGGCATGCAAGGTGATTGGTGACAACCACATTGTCATGCAAAGCCCCTACGTGTTTCACTGTATAAGCTTCATCGGGAGTTCTTCTTGATGAACCTTTCGAACAAAAATTGATTCTTTCCACAGCCAAACTTTTCAATGAGAAAAAGAACTCTAATTCCCCGATGAAGCTTATACAGTGTAACATGTCAGGGCTTTACATGACTATCTAGTTGTCACCAGTCACTTTGCATCTTTTTTGCTTTGCTTTACTTTACTTTACTTTTCTTTTTTGTTTGTCTGTTCAGCACATTGCTTGGTTAGCCTTATTATTTCCAAATTAAGGCATACGTTGTGAGGCTAAGGAAACAAGGTATGTGACAGCACATAAATGACAATATATCATCTTTATAATGGGTTGGATCCAGAGGTAGTGTCCTCGGACAGAAGGGATTTCTGTCAGCTGTGCGGGACTTTTTTTTTGTTGCCTCCCTATGTCTCCAGTTACAATCCAAAATTCTGGGACCCCCAAGAACAGAAGGAGTAAGTTGAAATGGAAGCACAAAATCAGAAATAAAATTTACCCCTTTCTGGCAGCATAGTTCTAACTCTAGGTCCAGCCCTATTAAATTCTACTTGCTTTTTGCAGTTTTAGTGCAAAGGAGCCCTTCAATGCTATGTAAGGAACAGCGCCATGAAATACAGAACAGATGGCACACCCAAGTCCTGCTACAGAGAATCACCTGGCACTTTGTTTTTACTGAGTTTCTGATCTGAAGCCAAGGTTTTAATTAAGATTCTTGTTTCTGTGGCTATTTCTCTGGTCTGTTACCTACAGTTTTATTATCCACTCTTGTATATTGCTTAATTGTTTTGGAATGCTTGTTTGGTATGCAGTTTTATGGGACTTTTAATTTTCCTGAAAGCCACCCGGAGAAGGAAAAACAACAACTTTTTTTTAAAAAAGACAAATCATACATGCTTTAAGTATATATTCAACATTTATATCTGATTTCCAGATACTATTTTTTTCTTATTGATTATTTGATTATTATTTATCATCCAGAATGCATATGTTTCATCTATGTCTTTTCTCTATTTTCAGTTGCTGATCACTTCTGCAGTGCTTCTGTGCACCTCATCCAGTTTTCCTTAAGGAAAAGCAGAGAACTTAAGGCACATATTTAACTCAAAATCTCATTAGCACATTAGAAGCCTGAGGTTTAGTGTATTTGCCAAGGTTTTGTTTATGTCAATCTCTTACATGCTGTACAGCTGCTGCAAATTAGGAAGGATGGTCCAAATTATAGACTGCTTTACAGATGAGCAAAAAAACTAGCCTCCATCTGGGGTGTTAGATGAAGATCAGGGCAAGGTAACATACAGAAACATGTGTACCATGCAGCATCTGAGCAAATGCTTTCAGCTTTGGATGACACTCATCCACCTTGTCTATCTAACACAGTTTGTTAGCTCTAAAAGCTCTTCTCCATGTCCAACTCCATTAACATGATTGTCATTGTAAAATTAATCAACAATACTGTCAAACAGTACAGGTGTCTCCTCAGGGTCTTGAGGTTAAACATCTGTCTGAAGTGATGTTTCCTAAAATGCTTTATATGCTGCAGTGATATCTCAGAAAAGCACTTAGCACTGGAGGAATCAGCAAAAAAGGAAAGGACAAGACAAAGATGCACAAGAGGACATATTGGGTTACACTTTATCAACAGCTTCATTCTTGTCCCAAAGGATTCCGGTGGGTGCCTACACTTTAAAAATCTGTCTCCATCATTCTGTCTCACTATGTTGTGCAAGGGGTTCTGATGCTCCGGCTGATTCAGTGCATGTTTTCTCAAATATGTTGTTTATTCTACCAAAATGAAAAGAAGCAATAAGGTTTTAATACCCCATTTTTATCTATCTCAAGGAGTCTCAAAGTGGCTTACAACCCCATTCCACAGCAGGAAAGGGAAAGGTTGGTGGGGCTGAGAAAGTTCTCAGAACATTTGTGACTAGTCCAAGGTCAGTCAGAAAGCTTCATGTGGAGGACTGGGGAAACAAATCTGGTTCTTTAGATTAGAGTCTTAACAGCTACACCACACTGGCTTTCAAGGTTTAAAATGTAATACATGAGAAAGCTTTTCACCTTATCACTTCTTTGCATGTCCTTAGATAAGAACCGAAGAAGATTCCTACTGGATCAAGCCAACCGTCCATGTAACCCAACCAGTTTCAAAAGATTCTGCAAAAAGAACACAGAGAGAACGGCTCTTTTTGTTGTTGTCCCCTCCCCATCTAAAAAAAGATATTCAGAGGTATCTGAACATGGAAGTTTAATTTAGTCATTCTTCTTGAATGTATTAAACTCTCTTTAAAGTTTCTTATGCTAGTGGTCACCATAGCTAGAAAAATATATATATAAAGAGAGTCCTGCCAGATCAGATAAACATCCTGCTAATCTAGAATCCTGTTTCCTACAGTGAGAAAAAAAAGTCTATTTATTATCAGGTAGGTCACTACTCACAATATCACAATCAGAATTAAGATGACAATATGAAGAAAGGTTGTTTTGCTGTGATTATTGTTTGGTAGACTGAGCTCTGAGTTTATGGATACCTGCCAGAATTTTTGTTATTTTAGGAAATGAGGGAAAGTCTTTTTTAATATTTGTGATGGCAAGATATGTCACCAAAAGGTTTTGCTCCTTCTATTGTATGATGCATTTCCCAGACCCAGTTGGCCCATGTTAGCTCAATCTTTCAGCTCTCTGAAGCTAAGCAGGGTCAGTTCTGGTTAATACATGGATGAAATACCACCAATGAAGTCCAGGGTTGCTAATGGCAGGCAAAGGCAAACCATTCCACTGTTCTTCTCTTGCTTTAAAAAACTTATAGGCAATGGTGAGATGCAAATAATTTAACGGTTCCGGTGGAGGGATTCAAATAATTTAAACTCTGGTTGTTTACAAGCACCATTTTAACAACTGGTTCTGCCGAAGTGGTGCGAACCTGCTGAATCCCACCACTGCTTATAGGGTTGTTATAGCCATTTTTGCATGGCACAATTACACCGGGTTTGAGCCGGGATGATATATACCTGGGGTATTTTATCCTGGTTTCTGCACATTTACCTGCTTCTGCCCAGAAGCAGAGTTAGTAATGTTCCAGTTTGCTCTTCATGACCTGGACTTCTGTATTTATTTCGGAAGCATTTCTGACCTTGCCCAGTGTCTCATGTTCTGATTGGTTATTGCTTTTTGCTTTCGAGCGGCAGCTTGAATGGATGTCAGGCAGGGAGATCAGCTGGCTGGGCAGGAACAATACACTTGGTCTGCCCCTGATTGGTGTTTTTGTGTATGTGCTGTGGGAATGGAAGAAACTGATCTGTGTTTATAATGGTTTAAAATAAGATTTTGCTGTCAGAGGTAGAAAACTAGTGAATAGGTCTGCTAATTGATTTAAAATAAAGTTTGTACTGAGGAAAATAGACCAAGTGATTGTTCTGATTGGCTGTTGCTTTTGAGTGGCAACTGCAAGCACCTGTGAGCTTGCTCGGTATCCTGCGCTCTGATTGGCTGCTGTTTTTGAGTGGCAGCTTGAATGAACATCAGGTGGGGAGATCAGCCAGCCGGGCAGGAAAAATAAACTGGTCCTGCTCCTGCACAGGCACAAACAGCGTCACACTGGGATTTTTTAAAATAACCTCCAGACTGGTGATTTTTTAAAATCCCGGGCAAAGGTAAATATCACCAGGGGACACTGGGACAGATCCTGTGCAGCTTCGGGAGCCGTGTGGAATTCCCAGCTGCACAGGGATATATCACCCCTTGATATTTTGACCATGTAAAAATGGCTGTAGATTGGCTGTGGCTTGATTGAATTTGGTACCATTGTTTTATTGATGTTTTCAGTGCAAACCTCCACTGAATAATTCCGCTAGTCTTAAAACACATCCTCTGATTTTTTTTCTGATTTCTAAATGTGCAATGAATGAACTAATGTTGATGGACATCTATGGATGAGTGAAAACCCTCTCAGATTTGTTTCTCCCCTGGAAACTGAACTGACTTCTGAAATATCTGTTATTTTGCTCAAGGAAGGAACTTCAGTTTTGCCTCAGAGTTCTCTATGAGCCAAATATAGTGTGATGTAGACATAATCTTACCTCAAAGAGCCTTCCTCCAACTTAAGTATCTTTTGTAGTAGAGGAAGAGCCACTTAAGTTAAAGAAAGGCTCCAACCTTTCCTCAGTATAGTAGTAAGAGTAGGATCCACCATAACTGTGCAAATCATAGCAGACATATGCATGCCCTAGTCATACACAGGCACTGGGTTCTCACAATTGAGTATATCTTTATAAAGATCTGCTGGTATATATTTATGAAGATAAACCCCACATGGGCAGGGGGAATTTTTGCCATCTGTGATTGGCCTTGCTGTTTTAAATACTGTACTGTTGGTTATTTTATTATTGTACTTGGATTCTGTGTTGTTGCTGCCCTGAGACCTATTGGGGAGGGCGGGAAATAAGTAAAATGAACCCCTCCTTCCGGGGCACAAGAGAATTGGCCACTTGAGTAGTAAACATTTAGGGAATTATTGTCCCTTTCCATAGCTTTCCCTTTCCTATACATACTGCTACATGATTGCATTCCCTCTTCCCGAGGTCCCCCCTCTCTTACTGGCTCCCATCCCAAACAACAGAGGTGCATATCTGTCTGCAGGGCAACACATACATACTTCTATTTACTGGCACAAATTGGATTGCTCCCTACTTTACAAGGAACATAAATAACAAAATGTAGATCCCAAAATTCTAAGATGATTCCATGCACTTCATATCATGGGAAGTATATTTCACATCAAAGTTATATACTTCCCTGTGCTAACTTAGGATAAGAAAGCTTCATCTTAGTAAAATATACCCATGGAAAAGGGGCAAGCTGTTGCAACCACGGTAAAGTTCCAGCATCTGAAGGAGATTAAGAATGGTTATACTGATGACAAAGTTGGATTTTGTCTGGCCAGCACATTTGTTTTCTCTTTTATTTGTGTTATTACATTCTCTGTGCAAGGACAAGCTCAATTAAAGTCATTGGAGAATAAGAATGATGCAATTAATAACATGGCATGCCCACGCACAGGGTTCTGAGATGCTATTTCTTGAAGTATTCCTGTTGAGTCCTATTTTTCAGCAAGGCCAGCATCTAGGAGAGCAGAGGAACACTACTGTCCTCTGCTGTGGTGGATGGCATGATGATTGTATTGATATAAAGCAGGTTTATTTACAGCTACCAATATGAATTGTTGGAACTGTTAACAGCTAACCAGAAGCTCTCAGTCTTAACTCTACCAGGTCTCAGTTCCAACTGCTTTTCCCGGGTCTTTTAACTCCACCCATCAATTCAAACACTTAAAGGCACACTTCACCACATCCTCTGCAGACACCCATCTTTAGGAACACATTTCTGATAAACTGCCTGGTTTTGTGCCCTGAGTACCAGTGTTGCTGACTCTGGGTTGGGAAATTTCTGGAGGTTTGAAGGAGGAACCTGGGGGTGGGGGTCGGCTTGGGAATGGGGCACAGCAGGTTATAATGCCACATCCAAAGCAGCCATTTCCTCTAGGAGAGATGATTTCTTGTTAACTGGAGATCAGTTATAATACTGGGAGATCTTCAGCCCCCTCCTGGGTGTTGGCAACAGTACTTAGTAGCCATTGTTGCAAATAATTACTTCTGTATAGGGAATGCTTGCCAAAGAAACAAAAAAACCCCCAAACAATAACACCCACTATGATCTTTAAGAAGAAGAGTTTGGATTTATACCATGCTTTTCTCAGCAGTAAGGAATCTCAAAGCACCTTACAAACTCCTTCCCTTTCTCTCTCTACAACAGGTGCCTTGTGAGGTAGGTGGGGCTGTGAGAGTTCTAATAGAACTGTGACTAGTCCAGACTTCATGTGTAAGAACGGGACAACAAACCTGGTTCACCAGATTACAGTCTGTCAGTGTTTGATTGCAGTGGTGTTTTGTTTTGTTGTTTGCAATTTGATGTTAATCTCTAGGAGCAGACCTTTAAATGTGTGGATAATCTTTTTCAGTTGCTCCTTTCTTTCTATCCTTCCTCTGATATGAGAAGCTTGTTCCACTGAAATGGTCACTTTGTTCTAGAATGGTAAAACAGGCATGCTCCATATGCTTAGGAGTGCTAATCAATTCTGCAAGCTTGTAGGTTAGATTCAGAAAGCCCAATTTCTATTTTGCTTTTCCCTTGCATGAGTCAACCTGTGAGGCTTTGTTTTCACACCATTTTCTGTTTCCTTGCACTAAATATTTTCCATAAAATTTAATTTGTGCATGAATAACAGTGCAGTCCTAAACAAAGTTACATTCATAGGTACCCATTGATTCCACTAGGATTGTACTGTATATACACATTTGATCCATAAATGTCATATACATTGTGCCAAAACACTTAGAAGAATTTTCAAAAAAAAAATGAAAATAGCAGTAATGAAAATGAGAGGACTGAAGTTGCCTGTACAATGCTGGATATTGTGTTATTGTTGTACCACAGAAATCATATGGAAAATTCAGTCATGAAAGACTTTGGCTGATTCCACACACCATAATAATAATGGGTCACATCTGTTACTTTTGAATCCAGGTCTATTTTATTCCATTTTTGTCCTTCACATGGGTGCCTGTTCTCTGTGAAGGAAATAATCCATTTTCATGTTGCCCTTCCATACGAACCCACTTTTTTTTAGAATGCAAATGCACAGGTGCAAACATCCCATTTTTTCCTGCATTCTGATTGGTTGTTCTACCACCACAGTTCCCCTTCCACCCATTTCCACCCTAAGGGAATGCTTCTGATTGGTTGCAAATGTACAGCAACCCCAAGAGACAAAGCAGAACTTCCCCCTCCCATTTCTTCAGCATGGGAAAAAGGTTAAGGGCTTTGAAACAACGACACATGCAAACATGAAACATGCAACCCACCCACCCCCCACAACATTGTGATATACAAAATAATAAAATCAGTCCAAAAAGAGAGCAAAGCAATATGTCCCATCCACACCCAAAGCTATGCATCTGCCTACATGCTCTGAGCAACCAAAAAAATAAAAAGAATGTGTTTCTGTACACATTTGGATGAAATGGTTCTCCCAGTCACTGCCAAGGGGAGAATATGTGCTTGGGGGAGGTTTCTGAAATGGCAGGCTACACCACCGGTCGGCAGCTCAGCAGAAACGAAACTGAGATGACGTAAGGCAGGAGAACGGGTGGCAGAACAGGAAAAATAAAGAGATTTGGCACCCATGCCATTCCCATGAAAGCTTGTTGAACCTGGGATTAAAAAAAAGATTGAAATTTTGATATTTTTTGAAAAATACAAGCTGAGGGAAATATCACGGGTCAATCCTGCTTTGAAGAAGGAACCCATGCGCCCAACTGGGACATTTCCCTTCACCAACACATTATATTTGTACTGTGTGGAATCAAACTTTTAGAGCTGAATAGTTCATTATACCACAATTTATGGATTCAACCTGAAACTGTCCACAATGACAACCCATGTCCAAATATTTGCACTTTGCTACTCCTGTCTACATTTTTGGGATGTTCTCTATATTCTTATGTATTTATCAGCTTTCAAAGTTAACTTCAACTCATAATAATTTGAAAGAAAATTCATGGATCGACCATGATTAATTTCCTTGATAAACATAGTTGTGGTGATTGATAGAACAATTAATGCTTTTAGATTGGCCTAAATGCATAGGTTTATGCCAAATATGTCCAAGACAAGCACTGTATATAAAAATCTCTGGTTTTTAAAAGGTCAATCTGTCATGATGCATGGATTGCCCTAAAATAGGACTTCAGAATTCTCTGTGTTACAGTTCACAAAAATCTCTTTGTTACAGTTTGAGAGCCAGCATGTGTAGTTGTTAAGAATGCTGGACTTTGATCTGGAGAACTGTGATTGCCTACTCTTCCACATAACTCTAATTTGGTGAATCAGTTTCCCCGCCCCCACTCCTATGAACAAAGCCTGCTGGGTGATCTTGGGCTAATCCAAGTTCTCTCAGAACTCTCTCAGCCCCACCTACTTCACAAGGTGTTTCCTTTGGGGAGAGGAAGGGAAGTATAATGCCCATTTGAGACTCCTTACAGAAGAAAAAGCGGGGTAAAAATCCAAACACTTTTTCTTTTCCTACATCAGCACTCCCAATGAAATCAGGTATTTTGAATCTTCTGTGACTAACAGGGAAAGAAAAACATTTGAAAAAAAAAGAGAATGCTGATGATTCAAATACTCTTATCACCTTCCTGCATTTTGGTCCCCAAGAGGGAAAAAAAACGCCACTGTTCTGCTGTACTTCAAAGAAAAGATATAGTGTTTTTGTCTTTCCATTTCAAACACTGATTTTATGACTATTTCTGCGAGTGTTGTTAGGCTGTCAATTCACCAGCAAAATGCAGAGCTGAGAGCAAAGAGGACAGTTTGTTAAATTAGGGTTCACTCGTCAAACACAGAAGAATTTCAGGAGCCGTATAAGCTTACTTTGAGGATTGCTGGACACAGTGGCCTTGGACTCTGGAATGCAGCTACAAAATTCAGCAGACAGGCCTGAAAGTCTGCTAAGTTCACTCCAGATAGGTTCTGAAAATATAGATCAACTTGTAATGTTTGGGGGAAAAAAAATCTGAGATTCTCTGTGGCTTGTCACTTATATGTTCCTTGCATTTTGCTGAAACCGAGTTGAATGGTGCCATTCTCCAGAGACAAAGTCATATCCAGTAATAGAAACAAAGTCATCTCAATGATTTTCAACACAGCTGAGCTAAACTTGGAGAATGGAAGAGAATAGATTGTGTCGGTCACAGGCACCAAACTTATCACAAGGTGTCGGCACTTATCTTTTTTTTTTTTGCAAAGCAGTGGTTTATATTTTGTCATACTGAATTTTAGAACAGTGAGCAGAACATTTCCTGCATTGAACACAGGAGGAGCTCAGCTCCAAAGACAAGCAAGAATAAGATGGAAGTGAATGCTTAAAGGCATCACATTGGACCTAGACATGGGGTCATAGCTATATGTCATAGGTGGGAATGTATTATAAAGGCAGAGTGCCCCCTTGAGAGAAGAGAAAAGGATCCTTTGCCAAAAAGATATCTGGTGTCTTGCAAATTTTGTCATGAAGCAGGGACTGTTTTCCTTGCTCATGCTGGCATTTTCTGCATGTTGTGGCTACTGCCCAAATAACCTACAAGAGAAAAAACCCACAATTTAATAAAACAAAGCATAACATGAAAACATGATGGAGCAATCCAGTGGGGGAGGGGGAAGTCTGAGGAGGGCACATGCTGCTCTGTTTGACAGGGCCCCATGAGCGATTGAGGGAACAATTTGCACCAAACTAGTTGCTCCACAGCAAAGTTTTGTAATGGTTGAGGGTCCCCATTCTTGGGAATAGAAGGCAAGAAGCGTTTTGGTTCTAGCTGCTGTAACAGAGAGCCTCAAAAGTACTGCAGCCACAACCAAGCAATTCCATCATCATCATCATCATCATCATCATCCAGCAGAGTTGAAGAAAAAGAGCATGAAAAGATGACAAAATACCAAGATCTGAATATGGAAATCGAGAGTTTATGGCACAAACTATCAGTTGTGGTCCCAGTGATTGTCAGAAAAAAAAATCCTGTATGGCATTTGAACCATCTACATATTGATAAGATCTCCATCTATCAATTACAAAAGTCCACATTACTTGGATTTGCTGATACATTACAGCATCCTAAGTTCTTGGAAACAACTCGGTGCATATGATGGCCAACACTGGCTGAAGATCTGGCAGCTGAGATTTCAAATAATCATCACTATCTTTATTATCTATTTAAAACATGAATTATTACTATTATTGTTATTACTGTTACTGCTACTAGTACCACCACTACTCATAGTAATGAGCTGTGGCTTTAACCAGAAGTTGCAACAACTATGAAACTGAACTGATAGCATCAGAATCACAGTGAAATGCATGGATGCATGCACACACACATATATACACACATGCTATGTACATATGTGTGCATCTATCTTCTATCTTCTATCATCTATCATCTTCCTATCTATGCTTACACCATTAATCATCCAAAAATCCTTTTATGTTTTAATCCTGATTTGACAAAAACCATTCCGTATCAAATCCTGAAGAAAGAGAGCTGGAACAATATCTTGAAAGTGATAAAAGTTCTGTTCATGCTAACAGCATAAAAACTGTATTAAGGCACAGTAAAAATCTGAGTAAAAGTGGAATTGATTCCCCTGGTTATGATGGATCACAAAATGCTGAGCCGATACTCCACCTCTTTGTGTGGTTTACTAAAACAGTTTGCTTGAGAAACTGCCAGTCTGAATGTGCCCCCAGAGAGTCTAAAAGTATTGCCTTTGTAAGAGCACACTCTATGCAAGTGTCTCCAGGAGTATTTAATTTGAATTCCAGAAGTGTCTTTGGTGTCCATGTATTCAAAACAGACAAGCAGAAATGACACATGAGGTATATTAGCCTGTATGACTTTCTCAACTTTGAATACTTCCCCACCTAAAGTAATATCTATGTGTACACAAAGCAGCATGGAAGAAATAACATGCCAGATTAACCTTTTCCCAGACAGGCATGCTTTTTGTTACATGGGAAGCATTTCATTTATTTAAACTTGTTGCATGCCATTTTTCCACAGTTAAGGCCTTCAAAATGGAAAACAATTAAAGGCAAAGATAAAGTTTCCCCTTCAGTCGCGTTCGACCCTGGGGTACCACTGCGAGCAGTGATTTTATAGGCAAGCCTTTTTTGTGGGGTAGTTTGCCATTGCTTTCCCTGGCTATTCTTTACCCTCTAGCTATGAGCTAGGTACTCATTTACCAACAAAGAAATGGATGGATGGCTGAGTTGGCCATGAACCAACTGCCAGGATATCTGACCCACAGGGGGCTTGAACTCCTGACCGTGTGAGTGGCAGTGCAAGCACTTAACCACTACGCCATGCGGAAAACAATTAAAATACATTAAAAACCAACTTTTTGAAACAGTATAAAATGAGCAATTAAAAAAACAAGAAGCAAGATCAGTAAGAGTAAGCATTCAAACTGAGGGTTAAATTAATCAAGATCCATTACTAGATCTTACAAGGTCTTTCGTTAAAAGCAGCTGCTTGTAAGAGGAGGGAGGCAATTTGGATCAGGTCTACAATAATGCGGCAGGAAGCCCCTTGCACAATATTCCAAACAGAAATATCTTCTTCAGAAACTAGTAATCTCATCACAGGATAAAACAAGGCAAGTCATTTTCACCAGCAACACCAGAGTCAATGAATGCTCATAAGAGGAGTTTCAATCTGAGTTAACACATCTGCCATTCAGATACATCACATACTATTCTAGCTTCATGTTGAAAAGCAAACCCTAAAGGCCCTACATGTGGTAATTTCTGTGGTAGATTTTTTAGTATGAATGTTCCCTTTGCATCAGCAGTTGTTCAAGTAAGAGTTAATTCCAGATTTCAAATATAGTTTGCTACACTGCTTCTTCAACATCTAAATTTGGCCATGGTATGCCTCAAAATATATTTAAACATGGGGATGTATGGCACCCAAAATGGATTCAGGTTATCGAACACTTGGCTAGCTCTGTTTCATATGCAGATTTAATTGAATAGTAATTAATTCTAAAAAGGTAAAGTCTCCCCTTCAGTAATATCTGACCCTGGGGTACCACTGTGAGCAGTGATTTTATAGGCAAGCCTTTTTTGTGGGGTAGTTTGCCATTGCTTTCCCCGGCTATTCTTTACCCCAAGAAATGCACTTTCAATCCACTTTCAATGCACTTTGAAGCTGGATTTTTCTGTGCGGAATAGCAAAATCCAATTGTGAAAGTGGACTGAATGTGTATTATTCTGCATCTGCAGAAAGGGCATAACACTGCAATTCTAAAAACACTTTTCTGCCTTTGAGTGTACTAAATAAACCTTAGCAGGATTCTGATTAACCCCGCTTAAAATTGCTTTTGAACTGTGGAACATATAAGAATCAGTGTTGATAACTAGAGCACAACTAAGGACTTGGTTTCCCCAAAGGGTTAGGAACATCTGTCACGTTTACCACATTTCTTTATGAGTTGAGCCATCTCACTCACCTTGTTCTTTTTTAATTGATGTTCAACTCAAAAAGTGTGCCAAGTTTTCTCCGGGTACAAATTCTACTTGTGCTGCAGGATAATGTGCCTTGGTAAATAAAAGTAATCTCCTTGATAAACAATGTCCCTCCTCCCCCCATACCCTGTGCCTCAGCAATTGGGTGCATTGTTTAAATGGCTTACAGTAGGTACATTGCCTTATTCACACCTGTGTAGTTGGCAGCATGAAACATGTGAGTATAGGTCACAAAACTGATCACAAAATTCACAGGTGCCCAGAGAATGATAGGCCATTTCCACACGGGCAATTAATGGCGGCCTGGAGATGGTAAAAACGCTGTCTCCAGGCCGCCATTCGCACAGGGGGCGCAGCTGCATCGCAGCGGTGCCGCCCTCGCGCCGCCCGCCCATCTCAAAGCCGGCGTTTCCCCAGAGCGCTTGGAAGCACTCTTTTGGGGGAAACGCCGCCTTGAAGCCTCTGCCGAGTGAACGGCAGCGGCTTCGCGACGCCTCCCCCACCCAGCATTTCTACTCTTTTGTCCCCGGGCCTCCGGCGCGTCGCCGAGGCCTGGGGACATGCCCCCCTGCCCTGCGCCGCTGAAGCAGGCGCACAGGGCCAGGGGGCATGTCCCCAGACCTCGGCGACACGCCGGAGGCCTGGGGACATGCCGGGTTGGCCGGGCGCCGGCGCTGGCTGCCCGGCTGTTTCCAGGACCGTCCGTGTGGACGGTCCCAGCGTCATCGGGTCGGCATCATAAACGCCGACCCGGCCGCTTCCGCCTTTGTGCGGAAATGGCCATAGTTTTTTTTTCCAGAAACACAATTACAGTGACTGAGTATCCACTGGTGGTGTTCCCCAGCCTTGCCCCTCTCTGGTGTGGAAAGTCATGTCAGAAGAGCTCTCGCTTTCACTGGAGAAATCAAGAAGCATCTGTGAGTGTGCTGTGACAAGAAATCTGGCTGGGAATTGGGGGTAGGGCAGTGGTGGGATTCAAATAATTTAACAACTGGTTCTGGTGGTGGGATTCAAACAATTTAACAACTGGTTGTTTACAAGAACCATTTTAACAACCAGTACTGCCAAAGTGGTGTGAACCTGCTGAATCCCACCACTTGGGTAGGGTTGCCAAATCCAAGTTGGGAAACTCCTGAAATGTTGGGGATGGAGTCTGCAGAGGATAAAGAACTCAGGGTGAATAAAATGCAATATAATCCACCCTACAAAGCATCAATTCTCTCCAGGAAAATCGATTTTTGTAGTCTGCAGGTGATCTGTGATTCTGGGGGATCCCCAGGTCTACCTGGAGTTTGGCATCCTATGTGCAGTGTTTTTCACAACTGAACATGCTCAGACTGCTTGGATCCAGATGTACATCCATATAATGTTCAACTCTAGTAGTTGGAACTTGTATGCAAGCTGTGAGTCAACCTGGCAGATTCTTGCACGTCCCTGATTTTGTCCATTGCTATGATGGGTAACCTTTCTTTGCTTGGGTATGCAATTCTATATAGTGAGACTGTAACTGGATGAGATATTGGGAAATTTGTGATCAGATCTTCCCACCACAACAACAATTTGTGTGCTTGAGCACAGTTACATGAGGTCAGAATTAAAAATGGGCCCACAAGCAACCCACATGGCAACTCCCAGTAGTTAGTTGGAAGGACCAGCTGAGAGGTAGATTGGTCAGAGAAACCATTTCTACAGTGAAGTACAGGAGACAAGAACAAAAAAAAATACCCTGTTCTTGCCGGCTATCCCTATCTCTTGGTAGCTGACTCTGTCTCTGCTGTCTGGTCAAAGCAATGACAAATCCCAGTTCAACATGATGTTGACCCTGAGTGTCAGACATCCTCCCAGGTGCCATAATAAATGCCTGTATTGGTTCCTTGCTGAGGAGAAATGGATACTGTAGTGACAAAGAAGCTTTCTATTTCCCTCACTATAATCAAACACCTGGGGCAATAACACAGATGTCCTGTTTCTATTTTTGACAACACCACTAGAAAACTCTGATTCTCTCACCGCAGCAGAACCAGAGAGAGCAAGGCTGGCAGAACAATATACTGAAAACCCTATAAAGTGTAGCACTTTTGGTGTATATATATATTGTTCTGGGCCCCAATTTGTACTCAGCAGGAGAGGGGTTTTCCTTGTCCCACTAACCCTGTGGCTATGGCAAAACACAAAGACATAATTACAAACGTCTTCCAAAGAGCCCTCCTCCAGCCTCAAGTGCCTTCCTCCATAAAGTAGAATGAATGTTCCTTAGGATGGGAGAACACTGGAGGCTTTGCTCAGTGGAGTGGTAGGATGGAGGTAGGATCTGTCTCAGATGTGCAAAAAACAGTTGTCATAGTTCAGTTGGCTCAGCTAAACAAGGGCAGAAGAGATAAAACTCTGGCCTCTCCTTGTAGTCTAAATTCAAATTGGTGCTCATGCGGCTGTTACTTCTCATTTAAAAACACAGTTTGAATGCTACTTTTTGACCGGTTTGCTCCGCAAAGAATCTAACCTAAAACTAAAATCCACACAACAATTGAAAATTAGAATTAAAAAAGAGCCAGAGCTTGTTAAAAAAAGTCAGAAAGTCCATTTTGGTGGGGGGAAAAAAACAGGGGAGAGTGTGTTTAAAATTAGGCTTACTTTACTTGATACCGAAGAGCTAAGAGAACTGAGTGGACTTTCTGAAACAAGTATTCTGCAACATCTCTGATGCCTAAAGAATGGCCCAGTCATGCATGACCCACAGAGCCTCTGTAATGTGATCATCCAGCTAGGGTTACTTTCACTCAAGGACACCTCCCACGGGCTTACCAGGTTATGCATTTGTTATTCTCTAAAGAAAGGCTCGACTGTCCCAGCAGTACCACTATTCTGATTCTGCACAAGTTAACCAAGAAGGTCCCAAGCAACGTGAGAGAATTCTTAGGTTATCCATTTCATCTTTTCCAAATTAAGAAGAGGCTGACCGAAAGCCTGTGAAGATCCTTAAAAAATTCTGGAACCACTTTTATTAACTCAACTAAGTTTTTTTTTTTTAAAAAAAAAAGATGTGTATGCATGTGCATGTTAACATAGTTGGTTCTACTAGAACAGTCTCATAGCTGAAACATTTCTATGTACATACACTTCAAACTACTACCCTCTTTGAAGTATAAATATTTACTGCTTATGTTAGAATTTAAATGAACTAATCCACAGGACTTCACTTGTGAATTGACCCATGGGTTGGAATGAAAAAGAGTCCTCCCCACCCCTTCCAAGTTTTCTGATGTGCTCAATGGGGGAAGATTGTCATGAATAACCTTAATGCAAATGCAATATTTTCTTTAGCTCAGGCTTGCAAACCAATTATTATCTTAACCCCGACAGTGTTCCAGTCATGCCCTGCAAAAGCCAATGGTAAAGCCTCCCTTCCTTTAGAAAAACATGACATTCTATAAGCGCTTGAAGTGTGGCCAAGCTGGAGGTGTTAAAGAGATCAAACATGGCTTTGCAGAATTAGAAATTCTGCGAGCTGTTTTAAGAGGAGAAATTAAGAGGAAGTGGGATCCCCCCCAGTTATGTCTCCAGTAACTCCCAGTTTAAGAATAAGCAGGGGGCCTCACCATGGAAAATGACTGGAGCTCATTCAGCATGTTCAGCAACAGGTTCCAGCTGAGCCAGACGTTCTCTGCTTTCTTCCCCTGTTACCCTAACAACAGAGAATCCAACAGCATCAGGCTCCAGGATGTCTATGGTGACTTTTTCATTTTAAAAAAAAGGTCCATTTGCAGTCTGACCATTCACCTTCATCCTTGAAATTATTCTCTTGCTGAGAAACCTTAGTCTATTTCCCTTGGTCACCATGATAACCCCTTTATTCATGCTGGTCATTGATTTTAATCTTTGAATGGATGGATGTTAAAAACAAACTGTCTTTCCACATATTTTAAGGCTGAAGAGTATCTGTGAGTCATTTTGCTTCACTCAGTAATAAGTTCAAATTTTAGGTAACCCACAGCAAATCTTTTGCCAAAGGTATATTTTCAGACTGGGGAGGAGGAGTTTAGGGGGGGGGGGATAAGAAACCGTACGAATTCTTGTGTAGTAGGAATGAGTGAATGTTCTCAGTTTTGTTTCTTTTTAATTGGTTTATATTTTTGTCAGCAGTTTTCTGTTCTCTGCTGTTAGCTCTGTAGATTTATTTTGTGGATTTTTATATGGGATGCATATGGAACATAACTACAATGTATGTCATTTATATGCAAGATATATGTACAATGTTAATTTATTAATGTGTTAATTATGGTGAACGTGCACACATTTTACAGGAAACATTGCACAACCCGCCCTCCCAGAAAACTGCATTAAAATTATGACAGATTTGATTTAGATAAGAAATAAATAAAATTAAAATGCAAATTGGGGGGAAGGTTGAAATGTCAGGACTGAAACATTTAAAATCTTCACAAATAAATTGCAGGTTGTGTTGGAGTAAAAGTGACTCATCATGCTTGGTCACTGGGGTGTGGTGTTGGGAATACTGTGCTTGTACTAGAATCAGAATTTATCTATCTCCGTATTTAAAAGGATGCCTTTCCTTATCTAAAAGTGATTTGAGAATTCCTTTACACTATGACTCCTCCTCTCTTGTGTTGTTATTCTCTGTCTACTATTTCTTTCCAAGGGACAAGCTGTTTGCATGGTAGTCTCCTAAGACTCCACATCTGTACATGCCCATGTATGCATAGGAATGCAGTCTTAGACTTGTTTGTGTGTAAAGTACTGTCAAGTCACAACTGACTAATGGTGAGCCCAACAAGGGGCCTTTAAGGCAAGTGAAGAGCAGAGGTGGTTTGCCATTGTCTTCCTCCTCAGAGTCTTACTTGATGGCCTTCTTTCCAAGTACTGACTCTGGTGAGTTTCCAACATCTGCTGAGATTGTCTATACCAGACAGCTTCCCTCCCAGTCTTACACTTACACATCCAGAAACAAGTGATGTTTGCATAGTATGTAGAGTAGATAGGGATAACTCATAGGTTCCCCACCACTGGTATGGGTTTTTGCCCAAATTTCAAAAAGTCCTCTTCTTATCACTTGAGTGTCTGGAGATGATTGGTCAAGCTTAACTGCTTCTCATTAATGTAGGAGCTCAGTCATTTAGGAGCTTCCCATATTCAGGTTTTAGGGAAAGCTTTGTATTCATATAGAGGCACAATATATTTCTGGGGGAAATACTGCCTCCCCATGCTTCCTGTAGCTTTGGGCCTGGAACTATACTGTCTATATTCTGGCTCTAAATTAGAATTGTCACTCTGGTTTTCCATGCCAACAACACATTTGAAATGTCTTACAATAAATAACCATTAAAACTAGGTTTTTGCCTGTTTTTTTTCCTGATCTTGGACCTGTGCCTCTATGTTAACAAAGAGAAATGAAGCAGGCACTTGTGTCTGAAAACTGTTTTCTCAATCTTTTCCACATCCATTATTTTGTTGACTTTGTTATTTCCTGTAGAACTGAAACTAATATTATTTGTGATTTTCTGAAGAGATGTGGTTGCTTCCACCATGAGACTTCATCTTACGAGCACAAATAATCCTCTAAATCAGCGTTTTGCTGTCATGATGGTTTTCCTAGGGGACCATGAATAAAAATGCAGTGAGCTAGGATGTGATATTCTGGTGACTCCTTATGACAGTTCATGTGCATTTATGCCAAGCTGTCTACTTACGCAGCGAATCCATTCAGATTGAAATGCAACACCAAAGGATGGAGATTCACAGTGCAAAATGTGATTCAAAAGTGGCATTTCCCATTATCAAGGACAACAGAAATAGTCTTGCAATACCCATTTAGCTACAGTGTACCTATAAATGACAATGATTCTGGCTGTTCAGAGAGATGTTCTCCTTCAACACAGACACATTTGTACTAACTCTGCCAGTGAAAAAAGTAACTATGGTATTCAGTAGGGGAACCTAACTGTATACTCAGGATACACAAAATTAGATTCATTGAGGACATAATAATGTTAGAAGATTAATGACATCATTATCATTGTAACAGTACATATCTACAAGGTTCTTGTGAAGACAGAACCCCTTTTCAGGTAATACATTTGACTGTGGCTATGTGGAGAACATGATCCTTATGATACACGTATTGTCAGCCTTGGTGCATATATATCAGAACCTTAGAAAAAAATCAGGGTTCTAGTAAATGTATTCTGAAGGTGAAATATTACACAAATTGCCACTTTCAGACAAAATAACAGCACATTTGCAGGATCCTGTTTAGTATTTTCTCAATATATGTGCACTCAAATGTAACAATGGAAAAAGGTTAAAATGGTTTCAGGAAGACCAACAAATGTTATCTTTAGCTTCTGGGACAAAAGGCACAACAAAAGCAGATAGAACCCCTTCCTACAATATTTTTGGCACTATAGGGATTCAGCAGCAGAAAAGCGAGTGTGACCAAGGAACTGGAGAGATGTACTGTACAGCCTACTTGTTATCAAAATGGTGGGAGTCCGACCCTTTTAGAGTAAAGAATTAGTGACAGCAGACTCTTGGCAAGCTTCAGGTCATTGTTGCCTATGTATACTAACGTCAGTTTTTGCAAGAAATCTGCAGGAGAACAAAATAAAGTTTAACAAATTTATTTAGGAAAAATAGGAGTACACAAGCACACAATAATCAAAGCAGCAGCATGCACACACAGATATAAGCAGTGATGAGAGGGTAAGTTTGGAACAGATGAAAGGAATTTGGGGATTAAGGGTTATAGTAATCTGATTTTGGAGTTGACAGCTCTGATGAACAGAGTTGAGTGACCCACGCTTGCTCTGGTAGAAGAAAGAACAATATGTTAAGGAGAGGTTTCCAGAGATATTGAACACTGACTACTAGGAGAGGGAGCTTCTTATAAGAAAAAGGGACCCTGAAGGCTATGCAGAGTGGTCCTTAATCTCCCAGTACAAAGGGGAATCCTGCCTTTCCAGGGAAAGACAAGAAGCAGACATCAACTTTAAGTGCTGAGTCGTTAATCTAATGGCTTGAATGCTTAGCTTGATGGGCTAAGCTGGGAGTGCCCAGAGATGGGCAGAGTGCTGAGTCATTTGTAACTGTAAAACAATGGCAACGTAATAAAATGTTTGTTACAGAGAGATTAGTCAGAGGAGGAAAAGTTTTCAGTTAATACAACACTGGCAGGAACATTTGGGGCAAACACTTTAACAAGTACTTTGTTTTCACAGTGCGGATAATCCAGGGCTGGAGATGGGAACAATTTCCAGTGCAGGGACATTGTTTTCTCTTAATCCCTTTGGAAAGGATGCTAGGCAGGTATTTGCAAAGCAGATATTGGGCAAAGGCAAGTCCAGCACTAAGCAATGCACAACATGGGCTCCTCATTTTGGCATGGCACTGCTAGGCCCCTCAAGGATTGGCAGAATAGGTAGGGATACTGCTGTCTTAAAAACAGGGTTCTCTTAACCCACTATGGGTAAGCCTAGTAACATACTTCCTTATGACATCTTCAAGCAAAATTGGCCCAACAGTCCGATCACCTCCCCAATATATGTTCTAGATGGATCTTCAATTGTTTCTTTTATCATGCCCTTCCTCCATGAAGCTCAGATCAACATATAAGTTTTCCCTTCCTCCATAGTAGCTAATTTACAACTCTGAGAGGTAAGTTTGGTTGACATGCTGTCCTAAGGAAGGGATACAAGCCTCCAGGTGGGACCTGGGGATCTCTTGGAATTACAGCTCATCTCCAGAGGTCAGTTCTCCTGGAGAAAATAGCTGCTTTTGGACAGTATGGCATTTTGACCCATTGGGATCTCTGTCATCCCTAGGCTCCATTTCCAAATCCCCTGGAGTTTTCCAACCAAGATCTGGCAACCCAACACCCATCCCATCTCTTACCAGTGGCCAGGAAGGACCTGTCCTGAGGTAACCAAATGATCTTCATGGCAGACTGGGGATTTGAACCTAGTTTTTCTTAATAACAGGCTGCTATTATGTTACAGTTGCTTTTGGGGTAGTATTGCATTTTTTTGTTTATTTCTCTATAAAACATACAGAAAAACATATCATTAAAAGACAACAGTCATGAAGTTCCTCTGATGGCCCAGCATTTCCATTTGTCAAACAGCCATGGCAATTCCTGGCAATCTGCACCCCTCAAAAGAGAACCCAGCTTGAGGTTTTTGAGTGTGCGTTGAGCCCCAGGAGAAAACTCGGAGCGTACTCAGTAGATTGCACCATTGGACTATGCCACATACTCCACAAATGGTGGGGTGCAAATCGGTGTTCTCTTATTCTTACCCAAAGGCTGAAAGGACCTTGTTTTTTTTTATCAAAAGGAACAAAGTGAGGGGGAAAAAACACCTCTGAATGTGCCAAACTCAGGAATGTCATATCAATACAAATTATTTAGAAGTGTTACCATAAAATGAACGGTGGAAGCCTGGAAGGCTGTCACTCTCCATCATTTATAGCTTTTGTGATCATGCTCTGCTGCCAACATTAATTAGTTGCACTTTTTAAATCCTTTGTTTTCATTTATTTTAATTTTGTTTTAATTGGGGCTCATTTCGCCCTTTGCTGTATGAAATGCTTTACCTTTGTCTCACAACCTTTATGTTGCCCCAACAGACCGATGTTGGCGAGGTATCTCCTCTACTTCCACTTGCCAATCAGATGGGGTCTTCAGCTGGATCCATCTCCTGCCTAACAGAGGAACGCTACAGCCATTGAAACTGTTTAATAGATCTGGCATCTTAAACATGCTCGTTGCAATTAGCCAAAGAAAGAAGATGTGGTAGAGAACAGGTTCCTGCTTTGTGGTTAAAAGCTGTAGTTAGACTGCAAGAGTACATCAGCAGGTGCTGAAGGGGGAAGAGGGGGGAATCGTCTGCAAACTGACATTTAAAGTCCCTTGCTCACTCTGATTAACTGCACTTGTCAGGCCATGAGAAGGAGGAGAGCATTTCTGAATTGCTCCAGTTGCTCACAAATATATTGACAGATGTGCTCTGCAATGTTTACTAATGTCATTTAGCCCACAGGTCTTGGAAGCAAAAACTTCCAGCGCCAACAATAAAAGGAAGACTACTTTTCATGGCCAAAAAATTGCCATTTGGAACTCAATATGAAGCCACTAAGCTGACAGTCATTTAAAAAAAATTGATCCTGTGAAACATGATATATTTTCACAGCTTCCAAGTGAATTGTGATATTTGTATGTGGGAGTGGAAAAACGAGGGGAAACAAAATCTACCCTCAACCCATGTATGTTCATTTATAAGTATATATGGATCTTAGAGGGGAATCTTGTTTTATTGTAAGCTGCCTTGAGTCATAGAAATATGGTGGGGTATAGATGTAATAAATAAATAAACATTGGGATCCGGCTATAGAAGGTCAAGGCTGAGCTTCTGTCTCTTAGCCAGTTTCAGGTATTCAAACTTGGTTATAGCCAGAGACAAGGCATTTTACTCTTTAACTGTGACTCACAATCAGTTACTTTAGAAGAATCAGTCCAGTTGGATCCCCCACCATTCCTAGAGTTGTACTGAATTTGCTTTTTGTTGCTGGTTGCTCACTTTCTTGGCTAAGTATATTGGAGGATGGGGTTAAGCCAGTGGCGTAGCGCCCGGGGGGACGTCTTGCCCTGGGCATGTGCCAGTGCGAGGCATGATGGGGGTGGGGTGTGGATGTTCTAGGGCATTCCAGGGCTGTACCAGGGCATTCCGGGGGCATGGCAGGGGCACAGGGCACACATGTGCCCCAGGCGCAGTTCCCCCTCTCTACGGGTCTGGGTTAAGCTGCTTTTCATACCTAGTAGGGAAAAATATTTAGATATAGGCAGGCAGGTCTTTATATATACAAGTGATCTGAAATTGTATGTTGGAAGGAAGATGAGGCATGAATGTAACAAATAGGAACTGTAGCTACTGAACAACTCCCCGTGGTGGGCTTGTTTGGGGGTTTCTGTCTAGATGCAATAATATCAAGTGATAAAGCTTTTTCCTACACTGAACCACTTTAGACAGCAGGTAAAGAACTGTATGTTTGAATACTTCCTATTAAATAAACTATACCTCACTGCCTGCTGAAAAAAATCCTATGTCAAGGAAAAGATCATAAAAAGCAGGGGATATATGGAACTTATAATATTCTTCTTATGCACTTTTCTTACTGTCATACTTCTCCCTCCCACTTTTCCCACTGGCCTGGTAAGGACAATAGATGGAGGATCAACAAAATGGCTGATCAAGGCCTTCTGAATGGGCTGAAGTTGGTTCCCAGTTTCTTGGTAGCAAGTTGTGGCTATGTATTCTTTTCAGTGGTGTGATACAGCCCAAATAAGGGCTGGAATGGAATAGAAACAGGTTTTTTAAAGTAATTAATTCCTAAGATCTATTACAACAAATAAATCTCTTCAGGGGCAGCAAAACAACATAGGAAATATTTATGTTGACTTTATGGATTGTGAGAAATTACTGTATATTGGTATATTTCACGTGAAACAGAATTTACATATCTGGCCTAGGTACAGAATAATATCTGCAGATATACCACATATTTACTAGTGTTTCTTTCCTTCAAAAGTAGCATGGCAAAATAAGATGGGTATAGTTTGTCTCATGTTTCATTGGCTATAATTTTCATCTCTCTCTCCCCCCCATCCTCTTTATGAGGAATGTGCTGATACGTGTAATGATAAGCACTGGAAAAAGCAATCTTGATGTTACCATATAAGGATGTTTTGTGTGGAGTGTCAGTAAAGTAGTTCTTACATTAGTTCAACCTCAAAGAAATTAGATGCACCTGAATAACCAGGGGCAGCCATTGCTGCCGTGGTGAGCAACGCAGCAAAATAAGGGGCATGCATGGCCTGGCGGCATGCTGCAGAACCGGGTGCAATGATTGGCTCCCAGCAGAAAAGGCGGGAGGAGCCTGGGTATATTAAGACGCCTTCCCCGGTCCGCGCCCTTCCCGGCGGTGAGAACCAGCAAGGCGTGGTGTGGTTGGTGTCTCGCGTGCTCAAGGCCTGGAAGAAGACGTGGTCACGGGCTTTAAACTTCGCTGTTCTTCACCTTCTTTCCTTTCTGCTGGCTCTCTTTTCTTGCTTTCGCCAACCTTTTCTTCTTTTCACCGTCTGTTGGGTGCGTGAGGCCGGGTCTCACGAGTCGCCATGGGGCCAAAGCGGGCCAAGAGCAGGGAGCTCTGCTACAGGGGCGGCGGCGCCTATCGGGCAGAGCTCGCGTGCTCTGCTGAACAGGAGGTCAGGGGCTCCAGACCAAAGCCCTGGGATCGATGAACGGGCGGCATCGCCCCGTTGTTAGGCGGATCGGAGCAGCTGGCCGCAGGGCGGCGCTTGAGGCTTGGGCTTGTCCTCCGTCAGTAGGGCAGGCCGGTGGAGCCCTCGGCGGGACAACCCAGTCCTCGCTTTAGGAGGGGCCCTCCCTGCGGTCCGGGGGGGTGCCGGCAGCATCTTCCCGGCGGCCTGAACCTGGTGGCGTAGGGCCTTTCGGCCCTGATCCCGCTTCTTGGTCCGCGAACCTGGCGGACACCTTTGATGCACCTTTCTAAGTCCTTGGTGGAGCTGCTGGTGAGTCCGGTCCCACATCGGGGGTCAGGGGCCCTGAGCCCACCATCGCCAGCGGCGGCCGGTCAAAAGGGCGCAGGAGGGAGCGCTAAGTGAAGCGGAGCAGCCGGAGGAGTTGCACCTTTCACCACCGGTCAGCGCGTCCATCGCCGGTGGATAGCGTCCGCCGGTCCCTCGATGCTGAGGGCAGGAGGAGGAAGCATTCGCCGGGGCGTGCCTCGCTCCTCCAGGCGATCTCCCAGCTCTTCATCGCCGAGTGAGTCCACCGAGGATGATGACGCCAGCAGGCTACCGGGGAATTTTAAAAGCGGGGGGAGAGGGTGCCTGCTCTCCCCCTGTGGCTGGCAAAACGCAGGCGTTTGGGGGGTGGGGAAGCGCCATCCCTTGGCCCTGCCCAAGACGCATCAAGGCAACCCGGCCTGGTCCCATCTCCCCAGGAAGCTCCGGGGAGCGGGCACTGGATGGGTATTACGCGGGACATTTTGGTTCCTGCGGCGCGAGGGGGAGTTGGGCTTGTCGGGTGGGAAGGCCGGTTAAGAAGCTGAAGGACCCGGCAGCAGCCGAAAGGAATTTCAATAACTGGCTGCAGGGCTTCACTGAATTCCTGGCCCTCATTGGGGCTGGCGTGATCCCCTGCGTGGCTTGGCACCTGGCGGCCCTCATGGCGCATAAAAGGCGTGGCTCGGGCGCTTCGGTCAGATTCTGCGGCCATCGCGTTTACTTCCAGGCCATCCTCGGCAGCGAACGCTTCGCACAAGCTCTTTTCCGCTGGGATCTCATTCACGCATCAAACTTGGATGGTGGTGGGTCCAGCCCTCCATGGAGTGGGGTATGGAACCATCTGTCCCAGTAAAACTCGGGCACGCCTACCCGGGGCGGTAGGGGCAAAGGGGCTGTGCTGGGAATTTACCATATAAGCGCTTGCCAGCCGCCCAAATGCAAATTTGAGCACGCCTGCTCCAACTGTTCCGGCAGCCACAGCAGGGTCACCAGTTCCAAGCCGGCCGGCCAGCTTCCCCTTCTTCGGCAGGCCCGGTCGCTCGGTGCTGGGCCCTCCCAAAAAGAAGCCGGTGGCCAGGGCAGCGCCCCCGCCCCCCGCAAAACACTGAGTTGCCCGCGCAGCTGCAGTCTTTGGCTCCTGCCAATCTGCTCAGCTGGGGGTGCTGTTGGAGTGGCTGCAGCGTTATCCCGATAGGAGGGCTGCGCGCATGCTGGGGGAGGGTTTCTCTTCCGGCTTCCGCATCCCATACCAAGGCCCAAGGAGGGCTTACCAAGCAGGCAACTTAAAATCTGTCTGTGAACTCCCTGGCGTGGTGGCTGACAAGCTTAACAAGGAAATCAGGGCTGGCCGCATTGCTGGCCCTTATATTACCCGGGCTTCTCCCTAACCTCCTCAGGGTCTCCCCCATTGGCGTCGTGCCGCAGTTTAGAAGGCCCCGGGGGAGCTTCGGCTGATACAACACCTCTCCCACCCCCGGGGCGACCTCGCGTGAACCATTTCATTGACCTCTGAGGTTTGTTCGCGCGATATGCCACCCTGGACGGTGCATGGGATCCTCTGCATCAGGCAGGCGGGTCCAGGGGCCTTCCTAGCAAAGTGTGACATTCAGTCCGCCTTCTGGCTCCTGCCCATTTCCCCCCTCGATTTTGAGCTGCTGGGCATCCACTTCCAAGGAAATTGGTACGTGGACAAGGCCATGCCCATGGGCTGCTCCTTTGCCTGTGCCGCTTTTGAAACTTTCAGCACTTTCCTGAATGGGCTTTCAGACAGAGGGTGCCCTCCGGGTTGGTGACCCATTATCTTGACGATTTCTTGTTTATTGGCAGGCAGGGCACCAGGGAGTGTGACCTTGCCCTGCAGGCTTTCCAGGCCCTGGCCGCCGAAATTAAATCCCCTTGGCTCCCAACAAGACGGAGGGGCCTTCCACTGCCCTCAGCTACCTGGGCATCCACCTGGACACGGTCCTAGGCACGTCTTCACTCCCGGCTGACAAACTCACAGCCCTTTCCGCCCTGCTCCAGTCCGTGCTTCTCCTTCGAAAATGCAGGGTGCGCCTGGTCCAGTTCTTACTCGGCCACCTCAATTTCGCCTGCAGGGTGGTGGCCCCGGGCAGGGCTTTCTGCTCCTGGCTGGCGAGGTCATTGTCGGGCTGCAAGTCCCCTGACCATCACATCAGGGTCTCCCGGGGCATGAAAGAAGACCTGCAGGTCTGGCTGTCCTTCATCCGAAACTACAACGGCATCTCCCTGTGGCAGTCAGACTTGGAACCTGGCCTGGAGTTGCAGGTGCACTCTGATGCCTCTGGGGCTTTTGGTTTCGGTGTGTACTTCCGGGGTCAGTAATGCAGGGCCTTTGGTCAGCCAGAGTGGCACGCTGTGAGGGCATCACCAGGGATCTCACCTTTTTGGAGCTGTTTCCCATCCTGGTGGCGGTGCACGCTTGGCACGCACTCCTCTGGCTTAACAAAAGGGTGCTTTTCTTGGTGCGACAACCAGGCAGTGGTGACGTGTGGTGAATAGACAGTTGAGCAAATCGGCATCGGTCATGCGCTTAGTTCGCAATTTTGGTCTTACCTGCCTCACGTACAATATTTCCTTCATAGCTGCTTTCGTTCCAGGTTTACAGAACGAGATTGCTGGACGCCTTATCTCGCCAGCAGGTTGATCGCTTCCCGGCGCCTGCCCCCCCGGGCGGAGCTGTTCCCGGCGACAGTGCCGGCCATTCCTCTGGAACCTTTGGCAACGAGACGCCATCATACAGGTGTTTTTGAACTCGCTGGGCACCGGCCACGTGCAGGCAGTACGGACGGAGCCGCGCGCGACTTCCTGAGCTTCAAGCAGTGACCTCCGGCTCGCCCGGTCTGCGGTGGGGTGATTGACTGGCCTCCTCCCCGAGTATATCTGGTCCGGCTCCATGGGCAGGGGATGCACCCGCCGCGACCATGGGGGTGCACCCCTGTCGGGCATCGCTTTTTACTGCAGGGTTTCGGGTTTCCGGACGTGGTCAAGGCGTTTGTAGTCCGGCCGCCTAGTGGCTGGGTGGCAGCGGGGGGGCACCAGGCAGAGGGACCTCAGGCGCCCAGTCACCAAGGAAGTGTTGAGGGCGGTCACTGGAGTGTTAAGGCAGGTGTGCGCTTCGCGCTATGAGTGCTTGCTCTTCTCCGCCGCCTTCCACCTGGCACACCACGGGGCCTTCAGGCCTGGTGAATTGGTCGCCCCTTCCAGGGATTGACCTGCCAGCACCGCGCTGCAAATGGAACATCTCGTCCTGTCGGGGGACATGGTCTACGCATGGCTGGCCCATTCAAAAACTGACCAAGAGGGCCGCGGGGCCTGGGTTACTATGCCAGTCCTACTGGGCGACGCCACCTGCCCCCCCCTCGTTGAGTGGCTACGGCACAGGCCTCGGGTGGGTGGCATGCTCCTGGTGCACGAGGATGGGTCCCCCCTCACCAGGTTCCAGATGCTGGCGGTGTTCAGGGCATGCTTGGCTCGGGCCGGGCTACCGGCCACCGAGTTCGGCTTGCACTCTTTTAGAATAGGGGCCACCACGACCGCGGCACAAGAGGGCAGGGCCCAGGAGGACATCCGCAACCTGGGCAGGTGGCGGTCGGGGGCTTTTCGGGCGTACATTCGCCCACACCTGACCTGTTGATTTCCTTCCTCAGTGCCTCCAGGGACGCCGCAGACTGTCTATCGGCAGGTGTGGGTCGTGGGGCACAGCCTCGTCAACAGAGGCAGGGACTACGCCTGCAATTCCGAATGGGGCCAGCAT
The DNA here is from genome assembly GCF_021028975.2 of Sphaerodactylus townsendi. Taxonomy (NCBI): domain Eukaryota; kingdom Metazoa; phylum Chordata; class Lepidosauria; order Squamata; family Sphaerodactylidae; genus Sphaerodactylus; species Sphaerodactylus townsendi. The sequence goes on from NC_059426.1 coordinate 149,726,414, forward strand.
CTTTATTATTATTATTATTTATTAAACTTGCTATACCGCCCTATCCCCGGAGGGCTCAGGGGCGCACGTAAGAATTGCCTGGATGGGGCAGGGGCACATGCTTTGGCATGAGCTGGAGCCCAAGGTCATAGAGTACATTTTTCAACTGGCCACGCCGGACCTCCTGGTCATCCACCTGGGGGAGGAGGATCTCCCTGCCAGGTCGGGCCTTGACCTGGCGCTTTATGCAGGTGGCCGCCACGCTCAGGAGCTTTGCTGTGCATCGGCCTGGCATGACCTTTGGTCTGGTCCGAAAGATGTTGCAGCTGGCCCATTGGAGCCGAGCGGTGGATCCCTGCGCAGTGGACAGGGCCTGCAGGAAAGTAAACAAGGCGGCTGCCAAGGTGGTGCTTTCCCTCGGGGGATGTGGTGGCAGAACACTCCGAAATCACCCTCGACGCATGGACCTTTTCCAGCCGGATGGCGACCACCTGTCCCAATGGGGCATGAATTTGTGGCTTCAGTCAGTTCAGTTTACTCTTCATCGAGCGGTTAGGTAGAGACAGGCTCAGGCTTGAGGAGCTTGGGCGGTGAGCTGGCGAGGGAGGGCAGCTCGCGGGCGGGTTTGGTGCAACGGTGTCGCACATCTGGGGAGAGAACGAAGCCTTCCGGCGCTGGGGCTCATGGCTTGCGCCCTGTGGTAGGGCCGGGGGTGGGGCGGGCAGCCGGGTAATGCCGGTAGGCCGTAAGCTATGCCCGACACCCCAGGGAGTGGGGTTGGGTTGGGCCGACAGGCGGCCATGGGCTTAGCCGGTGCCCGACACCCCAGCAAGCACGGGAGGAAGATGGGCTGGGGGCGGCCTTGGGGCTCAGCCGGTGCCCGTCTCCTCAGCAGGGGTGGGAAGGGTGGAAGCAAGCAGGAGTATGATCTCTGTGGCTTCCCTTCCCGCCAGTTTCCCATTCACTGGGATGTGATGTGCAACCCGTTTGCCGCCCAGCTCTGATGTAAATAGTTATTGTTTATATGTTTGTTGTTTAATAAACGGGCTGCGGCCCATTCCTTTCCAGCCTGTCGTTGTGGTGTAATTATTGAGCGAAGTGGGTCTCACCATCTGCAGCAAATTAGATGCACCTGAATAAATTAGGGCGTTTCTGCCATTGCTGCCGTGGTGAGCAACGCGAGCAAAATAAGGAAGGCATGCATTGGCCTGGCGGCGTATGCTGCAGAACCGGAGTGCAATGATTGGCTCCCCAGCAGAAAAAGGCGTGGGAGGAGCCTGGGTATATTAAGACGTAACTTCCCCGGTCCGCCAGCCTTCCCGGTGGCGCAGAACCAGCAAGGAAGTAGCCCACCCACCCTCCCCTTTAATTTAGGGTTGGCGGGGTTTTTTGGGTCCCTACTGTCGCAGTCCTGGCGGGTTTGCAACGGTGTCGCACATCTGGGGAGAGAACGAGCCTTCCGGCTGGGGCTCCCAGGCTTGCACCCTGTGGTAGGGCCGGGGGTGGGGCAGGCAGGTTGGCAGGCCAGCAGGCCGGGCCGCTGCCCGACACCCCAGGGAGTGGGGTTGGGTTGGGCCGACAGGCGGCCATGGGCTTAGCCGGTGCCCGACACCCCAGCAAGCACGGGAGGAAGACGGGCTGGGGGCGGCCTTGGGGCTCAGCCGGTGCCCATCTCCTCAGCAGGGGCGGGAAGGGTGGAAGCAAGCAGGAGTATGATCTCTGGGGCTTCCCTTCCCGCCAGTTTCCCATTCACTGGGATGTGATGTGCGACCCGTTTGCCGCCCAGCTCTGATGTAAATAGTTATTGTTTATATGTTTGTTGTTTAATAAACAGGCTGCGGCCCATTCCTTTCCAGCCTGTCGTTGTGGTGTAATTATTGAGCGAAGTGGGTCTTACCATCTGCAGCAAAGGAATCTTCATGCATTCATCCATGCAATCACACACATATTTGCAGTGCTTTTCAAGGCACAAATTGCACCCTGGTAACCTGATGAATGGAGAAAATACTGATCTGAAAGAACTAAAACATTTGGTGATTAGATGATAGACAGACGGACGGACGGACGGACGGACGGACGGACGGACAGATGTGTGTATGTGTGAGTATACACACACCCATATACACACATACATGTACTGGAATCTATATACATTTATAAATAAACCATGAAGTCATGGGAGGATTTCCAATGAAATTATTCATTTAGTTTGAAAAAAAATTATGCTCCTGCTCAGTTACAGGCTTTTGAGTCCATTTCCAATGAAAGCAGTACAATACAGTACAAATCCTAACTCTACTCATAGAAACAGAATACCACTAAAATATCATAAAAGACAGTATGTATGCACACATACCAGCCAGAAGCATGCTTCAGTAGAAAGGCTCTAGCCTTGCACCCATCAGCAGTCACATGGCCTTTTCTGTTGGTGGGAGCACCTTCCAACCAGTCACCAATTAATATCTTCATTCTTAGGTAGGTTCATATGACAGCAGTAACCAATTGCCTCAGACCAGCTCACCTGGAACTCAAAAAATTAAAAGGAAAATTCAGCCACAGAGCAAAGATGGGGAGAAGTTTATAATCTTATGTATGTATATAATATGCCTGCTGTGGATTGCCCAGGCTAGCCCAATCTCATCAGATCTCAGAAGCTAAGCAGGACGAGCTCTGGTTAGTACTTGGATGGGAGACCTCCAAAGGAATGGCCAGGTTTGCTATGCAAAAGAAGGCAATGGAAACTACCTCTGTTAGTTTCTTGCCTTGAAAAATTCATTAGGGGTCATCATAAGTTGACTGTGACTTGAGAGCATTTGCACAGGTACCCACAATATGACTGTAGCACCAAGGTATGTTTCTTATGCAGCCCTATGTGCTCAAACTGGTCAGTACAAGATGGACCCCTTCTGCACAGGCCCTGGGAGCGGCAGGATACCGGTGTACATGACACTGGTGCAGCCCTGAGGCCCTTTGCACACTTGTGTGCAGGTGACCCTGGAACTGGCATGGCACGCAGCGGTGCCTCTGCACAGAGGTGCACCACTTTTTTTTAAAAAAAAAAACACCTTACCTCCTCTTCCCTGCGTAGCTCCATCAGAATGAGGGGACACGCCCCCATGGCCCTGGCAACGCTCTGGGGGTCAGAGGGCAGGAGGCATGTCCCCACATCCCCACGGAGCTACGCAGGGAAGAGGAGGTAAGTTTTTTAAAAGTGACACACTGAAAAAGGGGCCTTTGATCTGGTGCTATTTACTCGGCACAGGGTGGATGCCACTGTGTTCTAAAAGACTCGCTCGTTTAGCGAGACATGCAAACACTGTTGTGAGGGAAATGGGTCGAAGGTCGCTGACTTTACACCAAGCAGTAGCGGCAGCTGTTATTGAGGCCCTCCTCCACTAACTGTGGTGTTTTACTTCAGAACTGCCACCACACCTTCTGTATAAACCCCAGAGGCGAATTGGGCCCTAGAAGACCTGTAAGCGTGGCTTAGAGCATTTGAGCACTGGCTGCGGGTACACTATAACTTCAGCGCTTCAAGTCTAATTTATCAGATACTTACTGAATCACATTTATGCAGCTGGGTAGTTATAGTTATGAAAATAAATTCTATTGAGTCCTTTCATTTCTATTCTGCTTCTGATGCTTACAAAAGCATAAAACAAAGATTTTTGGAAACTGAGGCTCAAAACCTTATTTGTGTTTTCTCTAAGACATGTTCCCCATTGAGTCTGGGAATCCCAAGCACACCAGGTCATATATCTGAATATCTTTCCCTCTTATAAAATCTGAGGCAGAGCAGAGTTTATGCTCTTGCTCACTTTAAAACTATGTCATCTGCCCTACTAGCTGGCTAGTTGCAATTGAGAAGATAAATTCTATTGGCCTATCTATTGAGTCCTTTCATTTCTGTTCTGCTTCTGATGCTTACAAAAGCATAAAACACAGGGGGTTTTTTTGGAAACAGAGGCTCAAAACCTTATTTGTGCTTTCTCTAAGACATGTTCCCCATTGAGTCTGGGAATCCCAAGTACACCAGGTCATATATCTGAATATCTTTCCCTCTTATGAAATCTGAGGCAGCGCAGAGCTTATGCTCTTACTTGCTTCAACACTATGCCCAGTCTTCCAAAGAGTACCATATGCAGAAAGAGTCTGCCCTTGTGATTCAGGAACGACTGAAACATTACAACACATTTTATTCTTCTGCTCACTCTATGCTGAGATTCAGGCCAAGTTCTTAACCCCTATTTTTGCACTGAGAACCAACTCTTCTGTTGCAGCTTTGACATCTTTTTATTAAATAGCTCTTCTCCAGATCTGTGTGAGAGGATAGCTAGTTTCGTACAGGGTGCTATAAACCTTCACGTTGTTAGGAATAAGTGTTAATTTTAGGTATTGTAAAATGCTTAGCATATGTATTTTTATAACTTTTTAATATTCTGTTTTCTATTACTTTTTAATGTTAATCAACTGTGTCTCCTTTTAATTTTTATACTGGGTTATATTTTTGATGCTAATAAAGGTCTCGGCATGTATGTACGTATGTACGTATGTACATATGTACGTATGTACGTACGTACGTACCTACGTATGTATGTATGTATGTATGTATGTATGTATGTATGTATGTATGTATGTATGTATGTAGCAGCCTGAATAGCCCAGGCTAACCCCAAACTTGTTGGAACTTGGAGGCTGAGCAGAATTGTCCATGGTTAGTACAGATGGGAGTTCACAAGGAAGACTAGGGTTGCTATGCAGAGGAAGACAATGGGAAACTGTCCCTGCTGACCTCTTACCTTAAAAATTTCATGAGTGATGGGATTCAGCAGGTTCGCACCACTTCAGCTGAACCAGTTGTTAAATTATTTTAACCGGTTTGTTAAAATGGTGCTTGTAAACAACCAGTTGTTAAATTATTTGAATCCCACCACCGGAACCAGTTGTTAAATTATTTGAATCCCCCCACTGCATGAGAGGTTGCCATAAAGAAGATGTGACATGACAGTACAAACATATTATTATTAAGGTCTGCTTTCATATTAATTTTGTTTGCACTGCAGCCCTCAAAAAGGAATTTATAATAGTTAAAACACAAGTTACAGAGGCAGTCAGGCCAAAAGAATGGTTGGCTGGTTGGCTGGCTGGCTGGTTAAGGAAATGTTTTAAGTAACAGCATAAAACCTCATCGTAATACATTTTGTACTATTCATTTCCCAAAGAACAGCATGAAAAATATTGTTTGGAGAATGGGATCTGAGAAGAAGTTAACAAAACTAGGCAAGATGATCGATCACACATGGAATAGAATGCTGAGAAATAAGACAGAAATGGCTTTTGGAAGGAACCGCATGAGGTGCTCATACATGTTGATGAGCTTAAAAGGTGTTATTATTCAAATAGCTCTGGATGGCTTCGCTGGAGAACATAGTGGACCAACATTTAAGGAAAAAAGGAAAGATTTTAAAAATAAAGGATCAGTATTGCTATCAGTGTTGCTAGCATAAGCCATGAGATGCATTTACACAGGGATTCTCAGAGCATTCTGGGATCAGACAGAGGTCCCTGATGTTCCCCACTGGGTGAGGATCTGTGTGGGGGAACTAGGGAAGACCTAGTACCCTCATCCGCAGGCAGTGAGAGGCATGAACTATAGTCCTTGGTTCCAGGGTCACCAAACCTCTGTCATCCACACTGAGCTTGGGAGGCAATACCTAAAAGAGATACAAGAAAGAGAGGATGAGGGGAGCAAAATAGACCTTTTGCTCACTAAAGAATTAACATAAGAACATAAGAACTAGCCTGCTGGATCAGACCAGAGTCCATCTAGTCCAGCACTCTGCTACTCGCAGTAGCCCACCAGGTGCCTTTGGGAGCTCACATGCAGGAGGTGAAAGCAATGGCCTTCTGCTGCTGCTGCTGCTGCTCCTGAGTACCTGGTCTGCTAAGGCATTTGCAATCTGAGATCAAAGAGGATCAAGATTGGTAGCCATAAATCGACTTCTCCTCCATAAAGCTGTCCAAGCCCATTTTAAAGCTATCCAGGTTAGTGGCCATCAGCACCTCCTGTGGCAGCATATTCCAAACACCAATCACACGTTGCGTGAAGAAGTGTTTCCTTTTATTAGTCCTAATTCTTCCCCCCAGCATTTTCAATGAATGCCCCCTGGTTCTAGTATTGTGAGAAAGAGAGAAATTTTTCTGTCTACATTTTCTACCTCATGCATAATTTTATAGACTTCAATCATATCCCCCCTCAGACATCTCCTCTCCAAACTAAAGAGTCCCAAACTCTGCAGCCTCTCCTCAAAAGGAAGGTGCTCCAATCCTTCAATCATCCTCGTTGCCCTTCTCTGCACTTTTTCTATCTCTTCGATATCCTTTTTGAGATGTGGCGACCAGAACTGAACACAGTACTCCAAGTGCGGTCACACCACGGCTTTATATAAGGGCATGACAATCCTTGCAGTTTTATTATCAACTCCTTTCCTAATTATCTCCAGCATAGAGTTTGCCTTTTTCACAGCTGCCATGCATTGAGTTGACATTCCCATGGAACTATCAACTAAGACAGAACTTTGTCAAAAGCCTTTTGGAAATCCAAGTAGACAACATCCACCGATTCCCCCTTATCCACATGCCTGTTTACACCCCCAGTGCCAGGTGTCATTCAGGACTGCATCTACCCTTCCTTCCCTTTCTGCCTGGCTGAAGAGAGAGGCAGACAGAGGCAAGATGATTGATGGGGGCAGGAGGCAGTCCAGGCATGGGGAATCTGAGCTGGCAAGTATCCTCCAGGTTCACAGATAAGAAGCAGGACTCCAGACAGCACTGAGTTGAGCAAGAAAGGCCTGTGGAGGCCCTGAAACATCTGCAAAGGAAGTGGCTCCTGCAAAGGCACCTTCCCCTCCTGGAAGCTACAGCTGCCATCCCGGGATCAAATGCCAACATGGAGATGGTGTGGAGTGTAGATAATTGGGGAGGCAGGTCTGGCCCAGAGTTGTGCATAGGGCCCTGGAGGGAGGGCCAAGAAGCATCCCAAGAGCCTGGTTGGGCCAGACTGGGAAGAGTGTGTGGAGCAAACTGTTTTTAAAAGGCCCAGTGGGAAAGACCGAGGAGGAAGAAAATAGGGTGGACAGGTCTCTGGGAACACTGGGAAACCTTCCATCTGGTGAGGGTTGATTTCATCTACCTCAACCTTTCTTTCTCAGGGCACAGCCCAGGGGTCAGATCTGGAGATCCTGGCTCAAACAGAAGAAGGCAAGGGACAAGTAGGGAAGAGTGTCTCACAAGAAAGTAATGGCAATCAGTAAGTGTGAATTTTTTTTTGCAATATTTGATAGAAAGATGTAGGGCAGGATCAGCTCTAATTCCGGAGATAAGATGGCCTCCAGCTTTCTAACCAAGCCTGTTGTTTCCTCATGTACATCTCTTTGAGAAGATACTGTAGTGTGCAGGTTTTGCTATCCTTTAAGATTGTCATCACTAGAAGACTTTGCTATAATCTCTCCAAACAGCTTTCCAAGACAGAAATGGTAGATTGATTCAAAACCTGTTGTGACACTGCAGTTTGGGACAGTTTGGGAGCAATTTTGTAGTCCTCCTGGAATTAAATCTCTAGAATTGCCATGCGTGGTCTGGAAAATGAAGAGAGGGAGGCACATGGGAAGGATCACTTCCAGAATCAGCTTGGATGTTACACCTCTCCAGGGATTGGCCAAAATTCTATAGTAAAACCCCCAAACCATGTCTCTATTCTCTAGGAACCATGGAAAACTCTATGGTTTTACCATAATGCTTCGTTCAATTCCAAGAGAGGTGTTGCATTACATCTGGATTTCCCTGGAAGCTGTCAGTCAATGGTCATTTTTAATCTTTTTTTGTCCTGAACCCCCCATCCCCCCAGCTGCCATGGAAAATGCCAGCTGAAGCAATAAATTCCTTTCCCTCATTGGGGGAATGACAACCCTAAGCATATCTAGCTAATGCTGGTCCCTCAGCTGGACCTTGGCAGATGTCCCTCTATGTGAATTCTTAATGTTAGCCCTGGAATAGGGAAAGAGCCAGTGACCAGCATACAACTATATAGAAGAGCCAGTGAGATGTTACTGAGTGATTAAGACTGAAAGGAACCCAGGCTCTAAACTAAGTTACCATGAAGTTCACTGGCTGTATTTAGGCTAGTCATCTCTCAGCCTAATCTATTTTACAGAATTGCTATGAATCCAAATGGAGATGTATGCTTCTCTAAGCTGGGAGAATGGACAAGTTACAAACATGACAGCTAGATCAGGAATCTCTTGTGGCAGGATGCCAGGAAATTACATGTTAATAAACTATTCCTGAAAACTGTTTTTCCCCCCAAAACTCAAAGTAGTTCTTATTTCCTGCCATGGTTAAGCTCTCTCCAGTCTTATAATACTGGGGAGTTTCACACAGTAGGGAACCCTTCTCTTCGTTTTCTCATCAACTCCTTAATTTTAATGGTTTTTCTAATCGCTTCAGTTTGCACAGTGAAGGAAATAACTTTCTAGCATGCCTTACCATGTAGGATGTGGTAAGGTTGGCACTAGGTCCAAAATGCAGAGTGCATTTGTAGCAGTAGGAGATAAAATCAATCTGGCAGTAACCGTGCAACTGAAACATTTCTAATGTGTCACTCTCAAAAACGAGACAAAACAGAATTGCTTGAGTGCTCCAGATCAACTCCAGCTCTCCCTCTCTTTTCAGCATTTTTAAGAGAAGGGAATGCACATGTTGCATATGCTTGTGTATGTGTGTGTGTGTGTGAAAACAGATGCTTCTTCCATAATTTCTTAAGAACTACGCAGCTGGGATTGTAAAGGGTACCATCTCCATAACCTTCTAAACAGCAGACATAAGATGTTTACAACAATAAAAAATTATGCTGGATATTAAATTCAGGTTCACATATCTAACTAAAGAGATAGAATAATGTCTCCATGGATACTTGGAAGACCATATGAAATTGCCTTATGCTGTGTGGTGTAGATGTTAAGAATGGGGAACTCTAATCTGGAGAATTGGGTTTGTTTCCACACTCCTCACAAGAAATCCACACATGAAATCTGCTGGATGACCTTGGACTAGTCATAGTTCTCTCAGACCTCTCCCAGCCCCATTTACCTCACAGCTCTCTGGGACCCCTTTCAAGCAGAAAAAAGTGCAGGAGGACTGAATCATAGAATCATAGAGATGGAGGGGGCCATACAGGCCATCTAGTCCAATTGGCCTAGAGCAGGGTTGTCAAACATGTGGCCCAGGGGGCAGATTTAACCCTTTGAGAGGGCTAATCAGGCACATGACCCAACTGAGGCAATCCTAGCCCTCATTGTCCTGGTCTGGCCTAGCAAGTCCACAGGGGGTTCTCCAACCACACCACCCCCACTTCTGATCTGGCCTAGCAAACCCACTGTGGGTTTACCAGTCCAGGTTCTGCTTAGAAACTGACTGCCAGTAAGGGGGAATGTAAAAAAAAAAATGTCGGGCACAACTTTACAAGAAGGGAAGTCTTGATAACAGGCGTTCAGAGCAATATAAATGCTATTTGATCAAAATGCTATGTTTCCCAATAATAGTTTCAATTGAAGTGACATTTAAACAAGATTTTAAAACACTCCCAGAGAACTGGTCTATTTTGCAGTGCGGGTTCACACTGCTCCAACTTCAGCTGGAGTGCATGCGACCGCATTGTCAATTTTATCCAGAAAAGAACAAGGAGATGGACCTTTTCTCTGATGGCACACAAGCTGTAGAATTTTCTCCCTGAAAATGTTCTGCCACCACTATCTTTGTTAAGATTTAAATGCAAGAAGAAGTCTATTTCCCAGTTATTCAATGGCATTTAATATATTTTAATCTTAATGCTGTTTTTCATTAGAATTTTAATTTTATTGCTGTTTTTTCTACAGCATGGTTATATTGTTGTCTTTATTTCTATCTTTTGGATTTCACACAGTTTTGCAAAGCATATTAAGAAAGGCAGGGCAAAATTTCCATATAGTCATAAATAAATAACCCGCTATTTATTTGAATCTTTTACATCATAGCATCCCGGGATACACAGAAATCCTGGGGTGCCGTGCCAGATTTGCCTATTGGTTTGACAGGCTGAAGCCAAAGCCTCAAAATCTAGGGGGGCTCCAGCTATGGTGTATAGTATTTTTGACACTGTCAAAAACACCCCGAAAATAAGCCCTCACATGATTTTTCGGGATTTTTGGAGGATGCTTGAAACATAAACTCTATTCTACAAATAATCCCTAGTTATATATTCCCTGGTGCAGCTGATCTGGTCACATAGAGGGTACAAAATAATGGGAAAAATAAGTCATCTTCTAAAAATAAGTCCTAACACATCTTTTGGAGCAAAAATTAATAAAAGGCCCTGTCTTATTTTCGGGGAAACACAGTATGCATCTTTTCAATCACTACGGTATTAACAATATTATCTTGTTACCTCTAGAGGAGGAGATGTGAATCGGGAAATTTTAAACACCCATCATCCTCGGCTTTACTCAGTTTTGTTTAAAAATTTTTTCCATCTTTCTCTAGTCATGAGGGGTTTGGGAGGGGTCTCACAAGTGGAATAGCTTATAAACCCTTTTTGTTGAAAGCAAGCACTGCTGGGGTGGGTTAGTTATGTACAGACTGAAAGTTTTTTGACACATTTATACAAGAGGAATCCACTAACGTTTCTCTTTTAAAATTATTTCATCTAATAAAATACCATTAGGGAAAAAAATCAGCAGGTTGGTTGTTCCTTTTTTTAAAAAAAAGGAAGGAAAGAATTAATTTTAACCTGATAATTATGAGAGATTATTTTAGAAGTCATGACTGCAGAAGATTTTGTATTATCCAAAGCTGTAATTGGAATCATTTTTAAACATATGCTGTTAACATTGTCATTAGCATCAATTTCTTGTGTATTTTACTACTTAAGCTGAACTGCTAGTACTGATTGCATGCATTCTGTAAAATTGAGGCACAAAGAGTTCTGAATATCTGACATACCTGTAAATCAGGCATGCTAAAAGTAGATTTTTACTTTAACCCCCAAATTTGGTTGAAATAGTCTGCTGTCTGCAGAGGCAACCAAACTGGAAACATTATCAAAAGGATTTTCTTATCTCACAAGACTTTGTGTGCCACTTTTGTTGTCATGCCAGCCAAGTAGATGGCAAGGGATCTACCTCTTATTCAATACACTATATTAGCAAAGAGTTCAGGTATGTTGCTGAAACATGGGGCATCAACTGAGGCCCTTTGTGCACTGTAGTCTGCTCTGCAGCAAGGGTAGATTACCTTTGAGTCAGATTCTCAATTGCACACACATTTTCCCTGCTCCTGAATTTACCATGCAACAGATGAGGGAATCCCCACAGTTTCCAAATATGGAGAAAGTGTGATGTTTCCCCCTGCCTTCACAGTGAAAGTGAAGCAGGTGGTATGTATCACTTCCTCTTCAGATTTCCTCACTCCTTCCTACCTTCCCCTGCCCTAGTTCTGCCATTTGAGATCACTCAGAAGAGCTTCTTTTTAAAAACAAGTATAGAAGGTCTATTGGTGTAGCAAAAAACTGTGCCAGTGAAGCAATGCAGAAGTTATCTTTTTTTAAAAGCAAAAAGAAGTCAGTAAGCAAACAAAAAAGGCAGCAGGCAACAAAAACAAGTTCCACCATTATATTAAGCTTGATCTGAAGGACATTTTTAAAACATTAACTGTGAAGATCTATCTTTAGTGAAATAACACTAGACCAAAGGTAGGAAACAAACAAACAAAAAGGCACCAAAAGGGGTTTGCGCAGAAACAAGACAAGCAGCAAAATGGCAGATTGGCTTATCTTGTCTAGGGATGCTTCACAGCTGGAGACTTCCCTTTTGAATGGAAAGCTGCAGGGAAATCTCACTGTGAAGCACACAGCTATGCTGCAAATGGTAAGTGCACAAAAGGCATGAGTTAAGAGGGTACTTCAGCTGGATGCACAGTTGTAGGGTAATAATAGAGGAGTAGGATGGAAATGAGAGTTAATAGGAGAAGTAAACTAGAGTGGGGGGGGGAGAGGAAAAAGGTCAGGGATAATGCTTGTGAAGTGATAGCTATTGGGTCTTGAACCGTAAGCCAATAAATTGACTCTGTATAGTTGATCAGTAGCATTTATTGAGAAACATTAGAGCAAAAAAGTTTGGCAAAGCCAGTTCTGGGGTAATCTGACTTTTGCCACCCTTTTTATCCCTAGCAAATCCCCCCTCCCGAATTCCCAAGAAACTGTGAAAAACAGTCCCCAGAGCTGAGGCACCCCAAGGTCAGCGGTAAATAGTAGAGAAAACCATCTGGCTTCCTTCCCCCCACGAGATATTAGATACATCTCTGTTTCTCATGGGATCAGGGTGTCAGAAGGAAACCTAGTTATCTACAAAGTGTGAGAAGCCATAAAGTAAAGATCAAGGAAAGAATGCTCCAGATGGCAGTGGTAACATATAGTGGTTACATATATCTTTTAGCAGCATTTAATTTATAGCATTAAGCAGTTATAATGAGGTAGGAATGCATCTCAGTCACCTAGAAAATGATCCCCCTGATAATAGCACAGTGTCAGAGCATTTGCTTGGCATGCAGATGGTCTCACAATCAATCTTTTTTTTAAAAAAATAGGGATATGAAAGGCTGTTGCCTCAAGACAGTTGCTGCAAGTCAGATAGAGAATCTGACCCAAATAAATCAATGGTCTGACTCAGAATAAGGCATTTTCTTGTGGTTATTGGGATGTGAGGACTATGGTTTCCAGACCTCTGCCCTCAAACTGCCTCTCCCAAGAGCTTTTGAGAGTAGGAGAAGGTAAAAGTTAGCACAAGTCAACCTCATGATGTCACTTCTGGGTGAAAGCCACAGTAAAACCATCAAGTTTTCGGGACTCCCTAGGGTATTATGAGGTTTTGTGTGGAAGTGATGCCACAAAACTCATTAACCTCACCCCCACCCCCTTCACCCACCATTTATTCAAGGAGCAGCAGGGAGTGATAGGCAGCAGTGGGATATCTCCTGCTCTTCCAGGTAAACTGGCAACTCTAGTAGGATGAAAGGGAATGCATGGGGCAAAAAGCACTGTTGCAGTATTAGTATAATGAGGTGATGATGGGCAGAACAAGAAAGATGGGAGATGGGGATGTGGTGGAAGAGTTGTGGAGTGGTGGAGAGAACAAATTATTTGTGTTGATGAGTGTGTTGTGACTAAAATAGAGGGGTGCAGTGAATGGACCATGTGGAACAGAGAGAAAGAGGTAAAATTAAAGTGGAGGAAAGGAAAATAGGAGGAAAATAGGAGGTAAAGGAAAAAGAAATCATTTAGGGAGGGAGTAAGTGCAAAGAGATAATGAATGGATAAAGATTGGAGGTTGGAGGTTTTCCCAGTGTTACCAAAGTACCTCCCTCCCAGCATGATGACAGTGCAGAATTGGTGTGTTAGCAATAAGAATGCTGCAAATTTTTCCCATAAACATGTTAATGAATGGAACTTATTGTGGTCAGATCAGATGTGAGCCAACTACCCACCTGATCATTCCATGCCAAATGGCAGAGAATGGCTGATTTACACGTTTGTACCATGTTTTTTTTGTAAAACTGAGACTGCACAAAGATGCTGCAGATTCAAAACAAATCAATGGTCATCAGCGTCACTAACAACTATTGAGATGAACACTGGAGGGTAGGATTTTATTAAAACGCATCATTTATTTATGGATGAGTTCTATGACTTGTGACTGATTTGTTTGTTTACGCTAATACTTGCTGAGCAGAGCAGTTACATAGCAAGAACTGGGAATGTGTAGTAGGATTCAATAGGGCATGTGAGGACATGAATGCATGAAAAGCCAATTGCACTATACCATATGGTTAAGAAGGAACACTGTGAAGCAATTGTTAAACAATTGAACCAATCCTAGAAAACTCAACTCCCTGTTTGTGACCAGTGAAGAGGACGTAAGTTGAACTGACTGGTGTTCAGTAATCCCTAGGTATTAATGGATAAATAGTTTTTGGGAGACAAGGGCCCTTTCCGCACAAACTTTTGAAAATGTTTTGAGCCAGAAAATAAAATGTTTCCTCCATGGAGGTCTACTTTGTTTTTACCCCCAAGCATGTTATGTGCAGCCTCAAAAATGGTTTAAATAAATTCCCTTTTAAAATGATCCTCTGGCTGAAACATTTTGAAAATGTCTCCAGTTGCTGTGCAATCTATCTACTACATTTCTCAAACTTCTCTGCTTCCCTGAACTTCCTGTTTGGTGCCATTTTTCTACACTCACTCTGTTCCCCCACACCTGTTTGTTTGAAGCATTTCTGTTTTTTTTATAAAGGGGAGGTAATTTCAATGCTTTGAGTGTATGGGTAATAGAGAATTGCAAAGAAATCTCTGAGGCATAGAAGCATTGATTCATCACAGAACTAATGGCAGCTAGAAATCATTTTAAGGGGGTGAATGCAAAAATACATCATGGAAAGAGCAGGGGGCGGGGTTGAAATTTTTTCCCAAATGTTTTGGTGATTTGTGTAGAAACAGCCCTTGATTGTCTGAGGCCCTTTCTGCACAGGCCAAAAACAGAGCCCTGGGGACAGCAAAAACGCCGTCCCCAGGGAGCTGTTCGCAAGGGGGGCGCAGCTGCTTTGCAGCCGCGCCGTCCTTGCTCCTCCCCAGCGGCGCAAAGCCGCTGTTTCCCAACCTTGCTCCCCGAGCGAGGTTTTTGGGAAACAGCGGCTTCCAAGTGTGGCGCCGGCTTCCTGGTAGTTTCTGGAACCGTTCGTGCGAATTGATAATTGCAATTGCAAAAAAGCTCTAGACAATCGCAAAAAAGCTCTAGACCCAGTGACCTTGATACAAAAAATAAAGTACCTACTGAGCCAAAGTTCAATGGGACAGTCTAGGGAGGAGGAGCTTAGTCACATCATGTCTGTGGAACATTGTGGCTACAGAAAGCATTGGAGATGCAGACAACAGAAATGTTATTGAAATCAGTTGTCCTGACCAAACCACTTCCGCTTCTGGTCCTACAAGTGCCTAGATCCTCTCAGTCTCTCCACTGTGGTCTCTGTGTGCACATGAAACTCCAGTGCAGAGAGACTGACTTATTAATTTGAACTGAAAGATCTGGTTTGGACACACAAAAAGCAAGTTCTAGCAAACAGATCTCTAACTGCGGATCAAAATGGCCCGGTGCTTAAATCTCTGTTGGTTGGGATATATAATTGAGCTAAATTGAATGCCAGATTTAAAAAGCACAATTTTACCTCCTCTAGCAAATATTTATTGAATCAGATCAAATGATTTGGTTCTTTTTCAGGAAAAAAAGTGATACATTGACATGTAGGAGTCAAGAAAACTTGTTGAGATTGTTCATAGTATACACAAATTACCAAGCAGCCTGGTTCTTTATTATCACAACATATAGCATTGATGCCCTGAAGGAAAAGTTGAGACAAATTCAAAGAGAATGGATGTCATCTGTATTCTCCATGACAACTAAATAGAATCTCTATGTGTAGAAGCAGCGTAGAGAAGTATGTGTTTCATGAGGCATCTGGCTGGACTCTGATGGGAAAAATTACTGGATGGACCTTGTTCTGATCTAGGAAGACATTTCTTATGTGTTGAAGGGGAGCTGTAAATAACCTTTTTTGGAGCTCTTTATTGGATGCTTAGATAAAGAAGAGCTGGAAATTGAATACAGACATGGCAGGGGAGAGACCGGTAGGTGTATATTGCTGAGATACATATTGCAGAACACCCCCATAAACAGCATGCTGTATTAATTAAGGCATTTCTCTGAATAAGTTTCAGAATTTAAGACGATCCAGAAGGGGGCCTAGAGGGAGAATTAAGAACTAATTACATTAAAGCAGTGAAGATCAATTGCATGTATGTTGGTAGCTTCGCTCTATTGTTGTCTTAAGTTGGTGAAGCCAAATGTAATAAGAAAGGATCAAATACCATTAACTTAATTCCTCTGATTATAACCTCCTTGTTTCCAGTGCTGTACTTAAAGGCTTGTCAGCATTTCTGCAACGGCAACTATCTTTGAAAGGGTTATATCTGTTCTGGACAAATTTGCCCTGGATTGAATTTCACCTTTAGGGGCTTCATGCATTTCATGTTTTTGACCCATTGCAAGAAAGAGGAAATCATGCTTTCTGGTGTTGAAGAACCATGATAGTATCATTTCCACCATGATAGTATCATTTGGACCCTCATCAATTTATAAATACAGTTGCTGGTCAAATAGTTATTTGTGTGTGTGGGGATTTTGTTTTCCATTGGGGTAGGCTTTTTTCATGTGATAATAAAGGTCATTTGGGGGTTAAAATCGTTTTAAAATTAAGTATCTCTGTGTGTATTAAGCTGTTTTTGAGTAAAATTTGTGTTTGCTTTGAAGTAGTCAATATCACAAAGTTAACCCATTGCTGGGAAATATAGTCATTTTAAATTTCAAAGTGATTAATTCTTTCACTATCTGTTTCTTTGTATTGTGCATGTGAGAGAGATTTTCATGGCTGGTGTCAGAGTCACCCATAGACATTTAGAGGATTGCAACAAGTTCTTATGTTGCTCTTTGAAATTCTGGTGTATGATAAGGAAGTCTCCATGCTAATTCTCCACAACACCACCACTCATCTGGAAACAGTTCTCATGCAGAACTTGTGGAAATGAACAGGACTACTGCTAATTTGATGTCTGTGCCCGGGCTGCACGTAGCTGGATGGTCCTCCTTACAAAGAAAATCCCTCTAAATAAAGAAAACTGCAAGCATGGAGACAGAGTCTATGCCTGGTATGCTATTTTTTTTTGTATGATGGGCTTTTTTCTGGTATAAAATGTGACTTTCACTACAATAAAATACATCCATATTCTAGTAAATTCTAGCTCTAATTCAAATACCTCTTTCCTCAGATAACTCATACCTTTCTTCTTTCCCCCTGAAAAAGTGATCAGAAAAAGGCAGGTCAGCTACAATATGACTGTCTGAAACAGTAAAATGACACTGACACTATTACGTTCTCACAACAAAAGGTAACTACTGAAAATGTCTGGTAGTCACAGAAGTGACTACCAGCCAAGTCGGTAGTAGGACCGTCCATAGTCATTATCTACTTACTACAGTTTAATTGCATGTTCCTATTTTTTTAGTTCAAGGTGACATATGTCATTTCACATTTGATCTTCACAGTACAGTTTGTGGTAGGTCCGCTTGAGCAAGAGTGATTGGCTTCATATCACCAAGTGAACACCATGCTGTGTTTGGATCTGATCATGGATCACCCAATTCCTTCCCCAACTTTCATCCACAGGTATACCACATTGAATCTCTCTGTATGCTATTTTAAAAACAAGGGAAAATATGTGGGATAAGTAGTGTTGTCAATGTCAACCTCGGTGTGTGTGTGTGTGTGGGGGGGGGAGTAGGAGAGATCTCCCAGTAATATGAGTGGACTCCAGACTACAAAGATCAGTTCCTCAGGAGGAAATGACTGTTTCAAAGGGGGAGAAATCTGTGACATCAAATCCCCAATGAACTCCCTCACCTCCCCAAATGCTGTCCTCTCCAGGCTCCACCACCAAATCTCCAGAAATTTTCAACTTGATAGATTTTTGACAACCTGATGGATAAGATCATCATGTTGACTTTTCTAAGGTCACCCAGTGAGCTCTTGTTCTTTCTGCACAGCAGAAATATAACATATTGAGGACATCATAAAAAAGTGCTTTGGGGAAGAAGTTCATGCAGCCCTATCTCTCTCTCAAAAAAAATTCACTTTGTTTTATTTCTCCCCTGAAGATGGGTTGAAGATGTTTCCTGCTTACCTGTGCAAACATAAGGCAAGACAGGAAACATTTTATTTCTCCCACCTCCTCACCCCAGCTCTTACTTTCCCGCCATTTTGTGTGCTGCAGCAGAGATTCTCTGTGAAGGTTCCCACGGAGGTTAGTAGTACATCCAATGGCCCTTTCTCTGTTAAAAGTAGATGAGTAGAGTTTGTGTTGCCTGGCAATACCGTGCATGTGTAATTGTTTTCTTTTTTTGTTTTGAGGGAGCTGTCTGTGAAACTACAATGTTGTAATTAAATTTGGGGTGTTGTAGCTTCACAGAGAGCTCGCTCAAAACAACAGCAACAAAAAAGGAAAAAACAAGATGAAACAAGATGAAAACAAGATGAAATGGCCATTATATGAGCTGCAAGCAGATGGAAAACCTCCATGGGGAGCCTTCATCAAATGGTTGAGGCACAGAGAATCTCTGCTGTAGCACACAAAATGTTGGGTGCAACTCTGAAACTGGCAAGAGCTTCGTTGGGCGGCAAGTGGGGAAAAAAGATTGTACTGGCATATTATTATCATCCCTCGCAGGGTGATTGTTTATCTATTTCCCTTTAAACCCCTTTTCGACATAATATATAATATATCAGAAAGTTATTGATAATTCCAACATGTTTTTGTGTACATCAGTTTGCTCTTTGCATATTTTTTTGTATACAATGATTGCATTGTGTGCATTGGTAGTGGGATGCCTCCAGATCCCAGGTCATTTTGAACACTGTTTCAAACATTTTTGGTGGGAAATGCCTAACCTTGTAATCCAATTGTGGAGTCATGCCAGTTGCTAAAATAAAAGAAAAACATATTCTCTGCAGTGGAGCCTCAGAGGTATTTTTTCCCCCTATAATGTCCTGTAGGGCAGGGAGAAGAAGGATTAAGTGGTGATTAAGGAAATAAGAACGTGACTTTGTTTTCCAATGAGTGAAACAGTGGAATTCTGAAATATTCAGGAAGATAGCCTGTTCTCCCACTGTTCTCCTTGCCTAGCCTGCCTGGTTCTTTTCCCTCTCAGCCGTGTGATTTAAGGCTGGAGTGCCAGCCTTAATTTTGAATTTCCTGGATTTTATGGTTTAAGTCAGCCCCATAATGTTATCTAAACATACTTTCCTAGTATTTAATATAAAGAAGCTTTGGGCCTGAATTCATAGGACTTTGATCTGTTGGAGGCTCCAAGGAGGGGAACAGGGTGTGATTTCTATTATTTCCTAGTTGTTTCCCACTGTGCAGAATCTGGGGTGATTTTTCCTTTGTTTGGACCTAGCCAAGCGCCAAAGCTTCTCTGCATGAAAGGCAATAAACACTTGTCACAGAGAGGGATAAAAGTAACTCTGTCAAGCTTGCTTACTGCTGTTTCTTCTTTCGTCTCTATATGGTAGTGAAAAGAAAAGAATCTACTCAGGTCATTAGTGTAAAACTATAATTCTGCCATTCGCTGCTATTCCAACATCATATGAGCTCCAGTGCATGGGCATCTCTTCCATTCCTTCACTCATTACTAAGGGAAGCTCTCTGAATGGAAACAAAGGCTTTGGAGTTTGCAAAACTTTTCATTTCCCCTGGCATTCCCCTGGCATTACTGCCTTTCCAAATATTGGCATCATACTGACTTTATAATATACAGAGATATGATGGATGTTCAAGGAGAAATTCAGCTCTGACAAGAAAATGCAATGGTTATTATATTTTAAAGTGGTTTCAAGATTAAGAAATGAAATTAATACAGCAAGAGAAGTAATAAGGGGACTGACAGAGTTCAAAAAGGAGAGATTACACAAGAGAAGAGGAGTTTGGATTTATACCCCGTCTTTCTCTCCTGTAAGGAGTCTCAGAGCCTCTTACAAACTCCTTCCCTTTCTCTCCTCAAAACAGAGACTTTGTGAGGTAGATGGGGCTGAGAGAGTTCGGAGAGAACTGTGAGTAGGCCAAGGTCACCCAGCAGGCTTCATCTGCATGATTGGGGAAACAAACCTGGTTCACCAAATTAAAATCCACCTCTCATGTGGAGGAGTGAAGAATCAAACCCAGTTCTCCACATTAGAGCCCACCATTGCAGCATGCTGGCTCTCATTTATTTATTAGGATGAATTAATAAACGATTGCTTCATTTTGATATAGAAACAGAACAAAAAGATGTATGATCAGATGGATGTAAAACTCTGAGGAAGAAATATCCTTTCAACAGTGAGAAATTTTATGGACAAAAGGCGCAAAATTTACAGTCAGCCAAACATTAAGAGAAAATTGATACAAGATGTTCTATCAGCACTACATCACTACAAAGGATATCAAGAATCATAAGAATTATAAAGGGAATTGGATAAGAATTATAAAGGGAAATGTTAGAAATGAAAAGAAGCAGATGGTTCATTTTACTATATGTGGTAGAAGTTAAACAATTTTGAAAATAAATTCATGCAGAAATTCAGAATTTTTTTAAAAAATCAAATTAGTAGTGGATGTTTATTATCCATATTGCCAAAATTTATACCCAAAATTTAAGAACTTTTTCAATATTTGGTAATGGTTCAGGCAACAAAATTGGAATCATTTTGTTCCCAAGCCAAGAGAACTCAGAAAAGAAACTAATGAAATATGCAACAATGGCAAAATTAGCAAATTTTGTGAATTAGCAACCAATCAAAGAATTTCAACCTAAATGGAATGTGTATTATCTATATTGGAGTGTTGTGTAGTTTCCGGGCTGTATGGCCGCGTTCTAGTAGCATTTTCTCCTGACGTTTCGCCTGCATTTGTGGCTGGCAGTGATTCTGGCCTTGAAAGCCTTCGTCAATATATTATCTATCTATATATATATTTTAAAAGGAATAATGGTGGCAAATGAAGGATATTGTTGAATTATGTATAATTTTTGCTAACTTTGATGATATATGTTATATTGAAAATGGATTAAAAGAGAAAAGACAATTATCAATGATAAATTAAATTATGAAAAATGAGAATGGTATCTCAGCAAAATCTTTATTTGGTGAGAAAAAATTTAGGAAGTTATAACAGAAGTTGTTAATCATTTTAAAATATATAAGATTATAAGAATTATAAGAATTCACATCAAGTATAGTCGTTATTAGTAACTGTTTTGATGGTTATATAACTAGCAGCAAAGCCCATTGTGGGTGAAAATGCAGTGGGTTCTAGAAAGGGGGGGGGGTAAGCAAGCATTTCCACCCACAATGGGCTTTACTGCTGTTTTACCCACCCTTTCCCTCTCACCTTACCAATATGCTTCCTATCTGCTGATGATCCCCACCATTATCAGTGGCAGAGGCTGCTGCTATTCCCCTGCTTGCTTTTCTGGACTTCTTTCCCTTTCTTTCCTTTCCCTTTTTCTGTTTCCTTCTCTTAATCTTTCCTGCATATTTCTTCCTTCAATCCTACTACTTTCTTCCATCTTTATACTTTCCCCCTGCCCAGGCCTTGCCTCTCAGCCCCCTTCCTACTCACACATTGGCTCCTAGGCCATCTGTCTAGCCCAGGGTAGGAGGCTTGGGTTTTGGAGTATGGGTGAGGGTTGCTGGGGGATTGGGAACCAATCAGTGCATATGACTCACTTTAGGCCCCTTCCGCACACGCAAAATAATGCATTTTCAAACCACTTTCACAACTGTTTGCAAGTGGATTTTGCCATTCCGCACAGCTTCAAAGAGCATTGAAAGCAGTTTGAAAGTGCATTATTCTGCATGTGCAGAATGAGCCAAAGATTGAAGTGAATCCTGCGCAACAATTGGTGGGAAGTGAATCATTGACTGATTCCATCCCTTAGTCAATTATGTCTAAGAATAGGTAAGATATGGTTTTGTCTTACAAACCAATCACAGCATGGGAAGGCCAAAAGCGCATGCATGCACACACACACATACCCTCTGAGAATTTCTTGTAGGGGAGAACAGAAATACCCTACAAGAAATGTTCAGTATCTCCAGTGCTGATTTCAGTGGTTCATTGGGGCTGGATCAACAAAATGATTCCCGCCAGCCCACCCCTAGCTCATGGGGTCTAGATGGGAAGGTAGCTCATGGGGGCTGGATGGGCAAAATTATTCCCACCAGCCCACCCCAGGAACATCCCCAGCCATACTGATGCAGCTTTTTGCACCAGCAAGCATAAGGACAAGTGGTGGCTTTGGAACAGACACTACTGAGCCATGTGGTGCCTGATCATCTGAGTAAGTTGCCCCTCCATTGATACATTTTCTCTTTCCTCCAATGGGGTGGGTACTTATTCTGGTGCACAGCTGCACCAGCTCCAGAGAGGGGTCCACTGCCACCCCACTCTGGATTGGGCTGTTAGTCTCTAGATCTAATTGAAACTATGATTCTTTTGTTTTATTCATTTTCATTAATAAAAACTCATGAAAAAACAAAAAAACCCCTCCTAAATAAATACTGGTATCTTTTAGTCAGAACAATTTTGATGAATTTCTGACTTTTGCTCTTGCTAATCCTCTTGCTTTCAAAGCACCAGCCAGCTATTTCACCTACCCCAGAATATTTCCCATGTGTTTTTCATCTGCACCGTGGGCAGATCCAGCTGTTGACTAAAGTTCTAAGCTGGTGTCAATCAATTTCCTCATAAAAAGGGCAGAGCAAGGTGACTCTGGCCCCTGGTGCTAGTCTATTGGTTTTGGGTTCCCTATTCACAACATAGGTTCTGCTAGTCATTTCAGTTCAGGTCAGGCTATTTTTTTTGGAGATTTACTCCCCCTGCCCCCAACATGAAATAGAAATAAGTTAGCAATTATGTGTATTATAAGTAAATGCTCAGATGGTCATTTTTTTAAAAAAAATCAAGAGTACTGAATCAACTATTAATTGACATATTTTAAATATATATATTCTCCCCAAAAGGGCTCATGGCAAAATTTTTAAAAATTCAGATCTAACAATAAAATGTTATCATCAACCTCAATAAACTTGGCTTATTGGTTATTATGGTACATTGTCTGGTATTATAGTTGTGTTTTCCAGCCCAGGCTGGAAAATCCACTGGCCTAGATTTTGTATTATGAGGTTATACTCCAGGTTTTACATATTTTTGTGGAAAGACTGGAGTATGGTGTTAGTAGGATCTTCCATTCCTCAAAGAAATCAGCATTAGGGTGGTAAGTTTTGTGCTTTCTTTCCACTACTACCCATTCAAAATTGTGTATGTATTTCTGATTTGATTAGAAGCAGCAGCACATTTGGTTTGATTACCATCATCATCCTTTTCGGAACAGGACTCATCATGGCGTAAAGATGAACAGAAGATCACTAAAAGTACTGGAATCATAGAATCATAGAGTTGGAAGAGACCAGAAGGGCCATCAAGTCCAACACCCTGCAATGCAGGAACACACAAACAAAGCACTCCCAACGTATGCTCATCCAGCCTCTGTTTGAAAACCTCCAAAGAAGCAGACTTAACAACTTTTCGAGGCAGTGAATTCCACTGTCAAACAGCCCTGACAGTCAGGAAGTTCTTCTTAATGTTTAGGTGGAATCTCTTTTCCTGCACCTTGAATCCATTACTCCATGTCCTAGTCTCTGAGGCAGCAGAAAACAAGCTTGCTTTCTCTTCGACATGGCATCCTTTCAAATATTTCAACATAGCTATCATGTCCTCCCTTAACCTTTGCTTTTCCAGACTAAACATCCCCAGCTCCCTAAGCCTCTCTTCATAGGGCATGGATTTCAGACCTTTTACCATTTTTGTTGCCCTCCTCTGGACCTGTTCCAGTTTGTCAATATTCTTCTTGAATTGCAGTGCCCAGAACACAATATTCCAGGTGAGGTCTAACCAAAGTAGAATAGAGAGGTACAATTACATCTCTCAAACTGGACACTATACTCCTATTGATGCAGGTCAAAATCACATTGGTTTTCTTGACCGATGCATCACACTGCTGACTCATGTTTAATTTATATCTTACCTCAAGACTCCTGTGATTGCTTTCTCGTATGTTAGTGTGTTGTCAAGCCATGTGTCACCCATCCTATATCTGTGCATTTCATTTTTTTCTGCCTAAGTGTAGTATCTTACATTTATCTCTGTTGAAATTCATTTTATTTGTTTTGGCCCAGCTCTCTAATCTGTCCAGGACATTTTGAATTCTGACTCTGTCTCTGGGGTATTAGCTACCCCTCCTAATTTGGTGTCATCTGTAAATTTGATTAGATGCCCTCTATTTCATCATACAAGTCATTGATAAAAATATTGAATGGGACTGGGTCCAGGACAGAACCCAGTGGCATCCCACTAGTCATTTTTTTCCAGGATGATGACTTATTAATGAGCACCCTTTGAGTTTGATTCGTCAACCAATTACAAATTCATCTAGTGGTAGCATTGTCTTGTCCACATTTCACTAGTTATGGGGCACCTTGTCAAAAGATTTACTAAAATCAAGGTATGCTACATCCACAGCATTCCCTTCATCTATCAAGCTTGTCACGCTATCAAAAAAAAGAGATAAGACTGATCTGGCATGATTTGTTTTTTAGAAACCCATGCTGACTTTTTGTGATCACAGTATTCCCTTCTAAGTCCTGGCAGACCATCTTTCTAATGACCTGCTGCAGAATCTTCCCTGGTATTGATGTCAGGTTGACTGGACGGTAATTATTAGGGTTCTCCTTTTTTCCCTTTACGAAGATGGGGATAACATTAGCCCTCCTCCAGTCTACTGGGACTTCTCCTGTTCTCCAGGAGTTCTCAAAGATTACAGCAAGTGGTTCTTAGATTACTTCTGCCAGTTCTTTTAATATCCTGGGATATAGTTCATCAGGCCCTGGAGATTTGAATTCATTTAAAGTAGCCAGGTATTCCTGCACTACCTCTTTATTTATTTTGTGCTGAATTTCTCCTACTGTATCTTCTGTTTCATTTTCTCCTGGATGAGCACTGTTTCCTTTTTTGGAAAAGACTGAGGCAAAGATGGTGTTGAGTAGTTCTCTTTTTTCCATCCCATTAGTATTTTGCCATCTCCACCATGCAGTGACTCTATCTTATCATTCGTCTTCCTTTTGTTATGGACATAACCAAAAAAATCTTTTTTGTTGTTTTTAACCTTTCTGGCAAGTCTCAGCTCATTATGAGCTTTAGCTTTTCTGACTTTCTTCCTACACATCCTGGTTATTTGTTAGAATTCCTCTTTGGTGATCCCCCCCCTTTTACATTTCTTGTACCTGTCCTTTTTAAATCATTGCTCAATTGAAAGTTCTTTAGTTTCAGGAGATGCAGTACATGTTCAAAATCTGTTTCTATGATTTTATTAAATAACATTAAAATCTTATGGAAGGTAAAAAATGATGGGCCAAAATATATTATTTTAAAAGGTTGCAATCACTTCCATTCAGTTCAACCTTATTATCCACTATCAAACAGAAAGGAGTTCTTGCTTCTTGCAATACTGAGGCTGTTTCCCAAGCAGTGAATTAATGGCTTCTGATACAATATTTGGCACATTTAGGTCACTCAAAGATAATGATGTAGAAGAATCATCACCTATCAACTTGTATATTGAAAAGATATGTCTGTGTATTGTCATAGTCAAGGGTATTGGGGGAGAATTTATTGTTTTATTTCTGATACAGTAATAGGATTTCTTTTTACCCTTTATGATGAGGATATTATGGAAAAACAAGCAGGGAACTCTCAAGGACTTGCAGAGGGCATCTCATTTCCTCCCCCGCCACCAGTTTCTTCTTTCTCAACCCTGAAAGCCCCCATAATGTCTCCCCGTCTCACTCATGAATTAAGTTACCTTTATTTGCCTCAGTAGGCTTTGAGAAGGTATTTGTTTGTTAAAGCAACAAGCAGTGCTTCTATTGGGAGGGGGTAACTCAGAAGCGTAGTGCCAACGGGGACATCTGGGGCGGATAGTCTCAGGTGCTGCGGAGACAGAGACGCTGGGCAGGGGAAACCCCCTCTGCCCCATGGAGCAGGCAACCTCCTGCTCCATGGGGCAGAGGGGGGATGGCGGCCTCCAAATTTTCTGCACCCCCCATGGATCCCTGTGCCACACCATCAACCTGGAAGGTAAGGTAAGTGGTGGCGCGGGGGGGGGGGGGACTCGCAGGCCGTCCCAGGTGCAGCTTTGCCCAGCTACACCTCTGGGGTAACTCCCCGTTTTTTGTATTGTCAAAGACATTCATGGCCAGAATCACTAGAATGTTGTGGTTTTTCCAGGTTATATGGCCGTTTTCCAGTAGTATGTTCTCCTGATGTTTTGTCTGCATCTGTGGCTGGCATCTTCAGAGGACCCTTTGAAGATGCCAGGCACAAATGCAGGTGAAACATCAGGAGAAAATACTACTGGAACATGGCCATGCAACCCAGAAAACCCACAACTCCCCATTTTTAATTTTTTTTAGATTTCTAATTTGTCTGCAAACCTGGGGCTTATTCAGGTTTGTAGGAACATTCGTCTTGTCTGTCTTGAGTTCAGTCCCCAGATCTAAGTATCCACAGATGGGCCATGTTGAGAATTAGATGTGTTGATAGAGTTGCCAGACCCCCAACCAAGGGCAGGGGATTCCCCTCTTTGTGCCCCTTCCCCTGGTGCCATTAACTCAGTCAACAGGGGATTTACCAGGCACAAAATGAGGCCTAGACCTCAACACCATTGACACATTGACATCACTTCCAGAAGTGACATCATTTTGACAACAATGTAGGAGACACTGATATTTGGGCAAAATTTTATGGTAGAAGCAGCTTCTACTATAGAGTTTTTGCACAAATACCAGAATATCTCCCACATCATTGGTGACATTATGACATCACTGTATAGGTCTCAATTTTGTGCTTGGTAAGACTCTCAACCTCACCAGTTACCAGGGGTTACCTGGCAACCCTATCTGTTGACAAGCACAGAGGACCCACAAGGACTTCCAGGGGACATTTAATTGTCCACTTTCTCGCTATTTGCTCTTTTCTTTCCTTGAAAGCAACCCCCAATGAGCTCTTTTTATGTCTCTTCGTCTTCCTAATTACAAACCAACCTTTACACACACCCCCTTTTCAATTTTCCCATCTTTCCTATTCCTGGCCACCTGTTCCTGGGAAAAATCTGACTAAGTTGCACAGAACCAGCTGCCAAGCCAGGCCCAGTTGCAGTTGCGTAGCTACCACAGGGTGGCGGTGCCCCGGGCACATGGCATTGGTGTCATGTGGGGGACAGAGAATTGCCCCCCACACCCCTTCCTCTTCCCTCTTCCTCCTTGCCCCCGCCCCCAGGCCCGGCAGAAGTCCGGAGCAGCCTGCTGGACCGAACTAGGTTGCTTTTTATGCTGGCTGAACTAAGTAAGGGAGGTAGAAGTGTGGGGGGCCCCACATACCCTTCCCCTTCCCTCAGCCTGGCAGAAGCCTGGAGCAGCCTGGCGGGCCCAGCAAAGCTGCTTTTTCAGCTGGCTTCTTTTTGCAGCCAGCTGAACTAAGGTAAGTGGGGAGGGGCAGGGGATGGAGGGGCCTGGCCCTGCAGGGGCCCCTAGTGGTGGGGTTTTTGTTTGTTTTTTAGATTTCAGGTTGTTCTGTAAACCTAAGGCTTTTCTTGAGTTTGTAGAAAAAAATCTGCCTTTTCTGTTCCCAGCTCTAGTTTCTATATTTAAGTATCTGCAGATTTGTCTGCACTTAGAATAAGATCTATTGTTCAGGCAAAGGTGTCATTTCATACTTCTATTGGGAAGCAATTCACAGCAAAATTCCAAAGCTCTTTCGAACATTTGAGATCAATCTTTAAGAATCAATTTATTCTGAGAGCATTTGCTGTGGCTGTTTCATTATAATCTGAAATGTAGGTGCTCCTCAATAACCACAGAGTGATGGTGTGTAGGAGGCCACCTTCCTGTTCTCCCTGCACTCTGGGAACATCCAGGTGAGACTCAAACATGGTGAGAATTTTTGGGCTCACATACCTTGTCAGAACTCCCTCAGTTTTATGTAGAATAAGTTCCTGAACGAATTGCTTCAGTGGTTCCTGATGAAGTTCATTGTGAGCATAGTGCAGCACTGATCAGACTTCCATTAGGTACTTGGCCATTACAGCTTACACCTGACTTACATCATCTCATTTGTTTCAGAAGAAGTGGCTGCACCAAGGTCATTCTCATTCAGATCATTCAAATGACCAATTTTTATAACATATGGAATAGTTTAGAGTTCTTATCCTGTTTCTGCTTGCAGAGTTTAAATTAATGATACTGGATAGAGTGTAATGCTTGCTGCTGCTTTTTTAAAAATTGTGCCTGCAAAGACAGTGGCATCTGATCAAGAGCTGATCCCAAGAAATGACTGCAAGTTCATAGGCAGACCCCAAGTAGCAAGTCTTCACAAAAAAAAGGTTTAATTCAAGGCATGGACGTGAAGTCAGTGGCATATAGGTGGTGGTTGTGCAGAGAAAGTCTGTGCAAGAAAACAGTGTAGTCAAGAAAACAGACTCAAAATCATTTAGACACATTTGAATAGTCCACCAATCAAGCAGCTCCAAACTTGTGACCTGCAAACAGGATGTGAGCTAAATCCAGTGTTCAAATATGTTTAGTTAGATTGATTTTCTTATGGCTGATGTTAATCCAACTTTTATCCATATGGTTGCTACTTTTAGCCTTTTGTCAATTAGGCAAAGGAGAAAATTTATTTGAATTAACCCAGAGGGAGCAGTAAATTAATAATATATGTTTATCCTTTTACTGGACCTTATTAAGATATCTTAGAATTTATATTATGCATTTTCTTTTTTGACTAAGTTCTGTTGTGAAAGTATAATGTTGTATTGTGATTTTAAAGGGGACTATATTATTTTGTTTTAACTGTGAGTACATGTGTGTAGCTTTATGGCTTATGGCTTCAACATAATACATCTACATTCACACATAGTTAGATTGATGTAATCATTGCCAGTGGACTCAGTCACTCCTGAAGACTTTTTAAAAATTTCAACTGGTTCAGTTTATGGCAGCTAGGTAATCAACTAGGAATAGATTGTTGGAATAGACTGTTGGAATCAACTCGGAATAGACCCCTCCCTCCCCTCCCTTGCATGCCACCTCTCACTCACTCCACTCCCTCCCTTCCCTTCCCTTGCATGCCTCCCCTCCCCTCCCTTGCATGCCACCCCTTACTCCCTCCCCTCATTCCCCACCCCTTGCATGCCACCCCTCCCTTCTCCCTCCCTCCATTAGGGTGGGTGGGCCATGTCCAGATGCCAGGGCCCCTCCCTCTCCCCTCCCTTCACCTGCATGCCACCTCTCACTCCCTCCCCTCCCTCACTCCCCTTCCCTTGCATGCCTCCCCTCCCCTCCCTTGCATGCCACCCTTTACTCCCTCCTCTCCCTCACTCCCCTTCCCTTGCATGCTATTAAATATCTCAGCTATTTAATAGGAGAAGGCTTGGTAGCAATTATTAAAATGCAACAAGGAAGAGAACTGGTGGAATAAAATGTGTTTGGCCTAAAACAAAAGTGGCTTCTGACAGCAAAGTAGCCACAAAGTAGCCAGCCAAGTTCAAGCCTACTTATACCTCATTGCTTGCTTCAGTCTCTCACCTCAATGAATCTTACAACCTCATCTCTGATCTTTTGTGAACTGTTTAATCTGGACTGAAGTCTGCCTGCCAGGTTCAGTCTTGTATTACTGTCATTGATTGCAATGATGGCAGGTAACAGATACAACCTTATCTTTGAGGGAGGGGTGCCATTTGCTTCCATTCCTCCCCCCCCCCACCCCGCCCTAGTCTGCAATGCAACTTGCTTGTATATCAGCATTCAAAGCAAAATCTTTGCCAATTTTTCAATAGACTGCCTGTTCGTTGATCCATTTATGGCCATTTAGCAGATTGATTCACCCTGTTCCTTCTTAACAGAAGAGTGCAGTGCATTCTGCTTTCAGTGCATGCATGTTTACACGTAACTCAGCTGAGTTCTGCTTTCCTGTCCTGGTTGTGTCGCAGCTCCACTTGAGTGGTGAAATCAGTCACAAACCAAATAAATGCTGTGGGTTTTTTTTTAAATCCAACCATTTGATCTTTGTGTCAATAGCTTCTAGTCTTGCTAATGGCTGCTGACCTGTTTGGACCAGCAGCATTTCCAGACGTGCACAGGTTAGAAAAGCCCCCAATGCAAACCTGTTTAGCAGGTGTCTGAGTCATTCAATGCCAAACCAAACACACCTTGTGATTGTCTGATCATAACAGCTGACCACAGTAAGTTTGACTATCAAAAACATTTGATGTGAAATTTGTGGTATCCCTAGTTACAGCAGCATGAATGACAGTTGTGAGATCTGAGAAAAGAAAAGGCCCAGTGAGTCAAGTGAGGCTAGGGAGAAAAATTCTTGCTCATTGGTGTTACCTAAAGATTAATGAACACCCTGTAAATGTGCATAATTAGGTAACGTTGAAATTCATTAATGCAGGAGTCCCCATCGACCCAATTACCAGTACTTTTCTCTGGTCAATGTTCTGCAAAAAAAAATGACCCCCTTGGCAGTGGTGAACCTCAAAGGACAGACAGCAGCACATGATGTAAAGCACATTTTAAGAGCTTTTATCGTATTTCAAAAATATTGCCTTTCAAGCAAATTCTACATTATTTTGGATATTGCAAAATGTGTAGAACTAAGTGGATCTTAAACATTGATGGCAACACATGTGTTTATATGAATATTTACAAGATCTTTTGTACATCTTCTGGATAGAACATTTAGATTTTAGTCCAGTAGCACCTAAAAGGCGCACAAAGTTTGAAACTCAAACTTTGAGACTCTCAGACGCTTATATCTAAAAACTCTTGTTGGTATCTTAGGTGCTAAAAAGGTAAAGGTACAAGTACCAGGTCATTACCGAGCCATGGGGTAATATCACATCATAATGTTTACTTCCACTTGATAGTTCAGTCAGTTGAGTTGCAGCAGTTGAGAAAATGATATGCTTCTGCATTACAACATAGTCCTGAACTAATATGAGAATTATCATTGATTTTTACATGTTGTCTTTGTCAAAGCCATTCTTTTGTGTATTATTGAACATGGTACTTTGACACAAGAGCATTAATGCCAAAATGTATTTTTACTTTCAAATGGATGGAGGGGGGAACAGGGCTAGGTGGGCACTAGGACCAAGGTGGAACATTCTACAACAAAGAATGTCCAGCATGCTTTGTTCTGTAACAGAGGAATATACAACCCTACTATCATCTCTTTGTGAAGCAGAGTATATACAGACTTTGTTTACAGGGAATTTGCCATTACCTTCCCTACTATCCTCAGCAAGCTGGGTCCTCATTTTACCAACCTCCAAAGGATGGAAGGCCGAGTCAGTTTTGAGCCAGGTACCTGAAACCAACTTCTGTCACAATCAAATTCAGGTCATAAGCAGTGCTTTGACTGTGGTACTGCAGCTTACCACTCTGCACCACTGGGCTTCTAAGGTGCTACAGGTCTCAAATCTAACTGTCCTAGCACAGACCAATATGGCTTCCATCTTTTGGATAGGGATATTCAGTTTATCTGCAATGCTTATAGGAAGCAAACTAAAGTTTTTCCTCCATTGCCAAATTAACATTTGATCTTTTAGCTAAATGAGTACTCAAGAATGTATTTCCCCAAATTTCCCTTTCATGTATAGATAAAGCTTTTATTCACAGGAGAACACTGAAGCTTGCACTCCTCAATTTCACTCTGCTTTGGAGCTAAAATTTAAAGGAGAATCTCCCTCCTCGCTGATGGAGGAGCCTCTCACTCTCACCTAGAGGCTTTGAGGAGAAAAGCTTTGGGATTTTTTGGTTGGATGGAAAAAATTACAAGCTGCTAAGGCAATTATTTTCTTCAGGAGTACAAGACTCGAGGATTCAAACAGTAGTTCTGTCTTTTCAGTATCAGATCTGTAGATTAACATGGCATCCACAAACAAACCCTATGGTTGTAATAACATATGGTTTACAGTGCAATCCTAAACAGAATTATACTCTTTGAAGTCCACTGAAGTCTATGGACTTGGAAGGGTGCAATTCTGCTTAATTAATTACTCTTTTGCAAAGAACGCCTAGCCCCTAGGTTCTGAAAAGAAAAAAAACACATGGATTTGGAAACTTGTAATTTGCTACTTAGTCCAATTAATATCTTCGGATGCATTTCTAGACACTCATGTGTACAGGTAGAAAAGGGCACAACTGGTAATTATATATTTTTTTAAAATGCCAACAGTTTACATAGCAGAATAAACAATCTGGTATTTGATTACATGCTGGTTCTGCAGGATGAATATTTCTGGGGAGGGAAAACCTCAATTTTTTCAAATCTCCTCAGGCTGAATATGCACTTCTTCCCTGCCCATGAACAAATATGGCTTCCTGGGACTGTGGCCTTATGCTTAGTTGCAAACATCCAGATGTATCCTGTTCGGGGTTATCTGCTTAGCCACTGTTGCTTACAATAATGGTCTACTGGTCTGGTTATGTACTGTGTCAGAGTTCCCTCTACTGGCTGAGTTACTGGAGCTGACACTTTTCCTCATCATTTCTGAGGCTGATTAGTGACAAGGAGAAATCTTTTTTGTGCACTAGGGATAGGGTGTGTTACATTGTTTCTAGTAACACATTTCATATAATATGATGGGGTTTGGAAAGGAGAAGCTATTTCAAAATACTTCCCCAATTTTCAGTCATTCCTAGAAATGGATTAAACTATTGTTCTACCATTCTAATGGGAAGGGGCTGTGTGCACCGGTGTGCTTTTCTTTCTGCGGCAAGCAATACTTTCCATCAGTAAAATTTCAAAGGGAAGGAAGACAAGTGGATATATAAGAACTATGTCACTCCCTGGAATTTTACACTGACCACCACATAGTGCTTCTTGTTTGTATGTGATTTTGCAACAATAATTTGACACAAATGCCATGAAGTATCAATCAGACATTTGTTGTCTTGCTAAAACGATATGTGTGGAAGGCGGTGGGGAAGTTTAAATTAATTAAATAGAATTAACACAAAAAAAGGATGGGATGCCATCTTGGGAAGGTGAAATAAATGCAGCCAAAAACATAATCCCATTGGTCCATCACAATGAAGAAGCAAACTTTGGGATTTACTTTTCTTCATGTTGGCTGCATAAGTCCAAACTGAATGTTACCATGTCTAATTTAATTCACATCCTGCAGGTGAGCTCCCAAAGGCACCTGGTGGGCCACTGCGAGTAGCAGAGAGCTGGACTAGATGGACTCTGGTCTGATCCAGCTGGCTTGTTCTTATGTTCTTATGTCTGAACTTCTGGACAGAAGGTGATGCTGCCTGCATATCTGTGGCTACTTTCTGTGCAAAATCATTCTAACATGGGGTGAATTTGATCATTCAACCAAGAGAAAGACTTAAGTAAATAACCAAAATTTGGAATTAGATCGTTTTTATAGTGGATATTAGTTAATGATTTGCAGAAAGTTCTGGGAGGCAGATTTTTCCTGATTTTTTTCTTTGCATGGCAGACACTTTTAATGCATAGAAAGATGATCCCTAGGGTTGTGGAACCTGAATGGACAAAGAGACAACCTCTAAATTGCCTCAAAACATCACTTTTGATGAAGCTCAACTAAAAATCAAAGCGATATAATCCCTGCTATCTCATTGCCATAAGGCATTTCACTCCCCATACCAAACATCTTTTTTGTTTGCCTTTAAAATCCTTAGATGTTTTGCCTGAGCAGCGACCTCTAATTTAGGGTGACCAGCCGTCCCGATTTTCGCGGGACACTCAACCTTTTGTTTCGACAGTGTGTATCCCGCCGTCCACTGGCTTTAACATTGTCCCGCCAGGGAATGTGCTCTCTGCGGCAGCGTTAAGACGGCCGCGAGAAGCATCGCTTGCCTTTATGCATGGCGCCTATAGCACTCCCCGGTCAGGAGACAGGGAAGTGCCCCAGAAGGCACTGCAGTTGCCGCAGTGCCTTCTGGGGCACTCCCCTGTTTCCTGACCGGGGAGCGTCGCGTGCACGCACGCGTACCCCGCTTTTCCATTGTAAACATTTGGTCACCTTACTCTAATTTAATGTATTGTTGAAGGTTTTCATGGTCAGAATCAACTGGCTGTTGTGGGTTTTCCTGGCTGTGTGGGCCTGGTCTGGTAGTTTTTGCTCCTAACATTTCATCCATATCTACAGCTGGCATCTTCAGAGGCATGTCATGATAAGATTTGTTTCCCTCTGGAGAAACATTTCTTACCATCTTTCTTCTTACACATCTTTCTTCTCTAGAGAGAAACACACCTTACCACGGCATGCCTCTGAAGATGCCAGACATAGATGTGAGCGTAACATTAGGAGCATAACCTACCCAGAAAACCCACAGCAGCCAGCCTCTAATTTAATTCAAAATTTTACTGTACTTCAAATTTTGTGGCAATTCTAGGGGCACTGTAAAGTGCCATCACAGAAGAATCCCTCAAGGCGCAGTAGGGAATGGTATAACCAGTAACTAAACCTGATTTTAGAGCATATTGACAATTACATGCTAAGAAAATGGCTGCAGGCCTTTCAAATAAGAGAGTTGCAGGTGCAAGCACTAGGACCTGACTCAGAATGTCTGCCAGGTAATACTCATACCAGGAGGCTACATCTAGCAGGCTATAAAAGAAGAAGGACGAGGAGAGCTTCGTGTTTGTGCCACATAGCTGCCCAATCAGACACTTACAGCCCACATTTCCACTGTCCTGATAGTGAAGCTTTCACTGCTGGGATGCACAGCTGGCTGATGTGAGCTGCCCCTGCTGCTTTTCATGGGGCCCTATTGGGCCTGTGCAAGACCATTCAGTAAGGGATGCAGTCTATTGGGTCAGTTAAGGTCAGGGTCTGTCCAATAGGTCCTAAACCTTTAGCCCAGAGCACTAGGAAAACACGCATGTGCAAAAAAAGAGAAGGTAGCCCAAGTGGATATATTTATGCAGCTATTGAGGGCTGTGGTCCCTAGGGAGATTATGGATGGATTCTCAACTGAAACTATGTTTTTAATTGTATATGGAAAAATGCAAAAACGGGAAAGTCCCAAGTGCAGGCCACTGTCACCCCTACTGCCCCAATTGAAGAAGAGTGTCCACCAGAACTGCATCAAGATGTGGCCTGGAAAATTATCTATCCTAAGGGATAAGGATTGGATGTGTCTTCAGGGATCAAACTGTTAAAGGCATTTACACCTGGAGTATGGAATTAAAATTCATTTCCAGACTACACAGATTAGGTTTGCTGGAGAAAACGGATGCTTTGGAAGGTGGACTCTGTGGCACTGAACACTACTAAGCAGAGGCGTATCAGAGGGTGAGAACTTGGGGGCGACCCAGACAGGCACCACAGCAACAGGCAGGCTCCTGTCTGAGCCCCCCCTGCCTCCCTGCAGACCACCTCCTGCCCTCCCCAGGCCCTGGGGAGGGCAGAAGCCAGCCTGCAGGGAGACAGGGAAGCAGGGCACCATGCCAGATACTCAGTGGGGGCTAGGCCAGGCCTCGTGTGCTGGTGTGATCCCTCGGCGGGGGAGAGGCCTCCTGGCCACAGATCTGGGAGGCCTCTTCCCTGCTGGGGGATCATTCCAGTGTGCCTGGCCTCTCCCATGCCAGTGCACCAAAATCTCCAGGGCCATTTCCTCACGAAGGCGGAAACGCCGACCCGATGACACTGGGACCGTCCGCACGGACGGTCCTGGAAACAGCTGGGCAGTCGGCGCCGTGGAGCGCCAGCGCCCGGCCGACCCGGCATGTCCCCGGGCCTCCGGCGCGTCGCCGAGGCCTGGGGACACGCCCCCTGGCCCTGCGCGCCTGCTCCAGCGGCACAGGGCAGGCTGCGTGTCCCCAGAGCCAGCGGCGCGTCTGAGGCCGGGGACAAAATGAGATGCAGGTGGGAGAGCGTCGTGAAGCTAGCTGGGCCGTTGCACCGACGCTTAGCTTCGCGGTGGCGCTCTTCCCAACAAGTCGTCGCTTCAAAGCGTTCTGAGAAATGCCGGCTTTACGCAACCGCGAGAGGCTGGCGCAGCTGCAATGCAGCTGCGCCCCCTGTGTGAATGGCGGCCTGGAGACGGCGTTTTTGCCGTCTCCAGGCCGCCATTACTTGCCCATGCGGAAACGGCCCAGGAGTTTCCTAACCTGGAACTAGCAACTCTACCCTTCATTCCCTACCAGCAGCCAGGGGACATCCACTAACCCTGACCTAGTGACTGACACCCCTCTCTTCTGTTAACTATCTATTTGGGTACATTTACTGCACCAGCACCCCAAAAATAAAGAGGGAGGCCCAGAGAATTGTGGAACTGATGGGTTGTTGGAGACCCCATATTCCCCATTTAGCCCAAACACTCCACCATATTGATGCAATGACCAGGAAAAAGGCTTACTTTGGATAAGGAGACCTGAAGCCAAAAGTCATAGTAGCAACTAGAGCAGCAATAGCAGCTGCCTTTTTACTAGGTCCTGCACAGAAAAGACAACCCTCTGAGCTCCAGGCTGGTGCTATAGCTGAGATTGCTATTTGGAGTTTGTGGCAGCTGTCTGACCAAGAGAAAGCTATTCCCCTTGGGTTCTGGTCTGGGAGGTTACCTGGTGCCACTCAGAGATATGCTTCATTTGACCCAGGTGCTCCAGGTGCAACAGGCTACTATAAGCAGTTTGGAATTAGGAGATATACTTGGTTTGACCTAGGTAGGTGGGCAACACTGCAGTGGTTTTGCACTCCTAACTCAGGAATTCGGCTCTTTCCTGGAGATTCAGTCAAACAATGGAAGCCATTTCACTAGAGGTGGCACACAGAATTGGCCACTGAATGTAATATTAATTGGGTTTATCACATCCACCCTTACTTGGAGGGCCTAGACCAGCTTGACTTCATCAAATCTTAGAACCTAAGTGGATGAGAGCTAAGAAGCTTGGTGGATGAGAGACTAGAGACCACCCAGGAATACCAGGGTCATCATGCAGGAGAAAACAAAAGGCAAATCATCACCTCTGTTAGTCTCTTGCCTTGAAAACCCTACTTGGTTGCCATAAGTCAGTTATGACTTGACAGGACTTTATACATACACATATCACATCCCCCATCATTCACAGGTGTCAGGATTAGTAGAAAGGGTAGATGGATTGCTCAAACAATACATTAAGCATTTGACACCAGTACCTACCCTGGAGGGAAAGGTGTATGAGCTAGTCAAATCCATTAAAAAAGAATCCTTGCCAGAGGCAAGAATGGCTTCTGGCAAAACACACTACAGTGGGGGGAAAGGGGTTTTACATTTCATGTCTTATTGTCACACATAAAACTGTGTGTGCATTTGAATTCCAAAGGCTGTGCTCCAGAGGTTAAAAAAAACTGCTAGACTCATGGTTTGCAGAGTGGTATCACTGAGTAGTTATTTATTGACAATATTTATATTCTACACATTTCAACTGACAGATTCTTTAGGTAGATCTCAAACTTGAAAATCAGCTGTCCATCTATCTGTCTGTCAATCTGACTGGCTGATCATCTGGGGCATGCACACGTCATCAGAAAATTAAGCTTGGAGTCTCAAAATGGCTACCAACTTCGGGATGATCATGGGAATTATGGTGGCAAACGTGAAAGGAATTAGAACATCCTGACCTCTGTAATTTCCATAATCTCTGCTTTTGCATCAAAAGCAATGGTTGACTCTGGCAGGCATAACTAATCAATAACAACAACAACAAACAAACAACAACAAGTTGGCCACCAACTTCAGGGTTATGGTGAGTGCAAAAATGGAAGGAAATTTAACTATACAGCGAGAAGAAGGTAGTGGAGGAGTTGGTTTTTACACCCCACTTTTCTCTACCATTCAAAAGTCTCAAAGTGACTTACAATCATCTTTCCTTCCCTCCCCACAACAGACACCTTATGAGGTAGGTGGGGCTGAGAGAGTTTGAAGAGACAGTCACTCAGAAGGCTTCAAAGAGTGGGGAAACAACCCTGGTTCACCAGATTCAAGTCTGCCACTCATAGCCACTAAACCATGCTGACTCTCCAACAGATTAGCCCCACAAAATCATTCTGCAATTTGCAGTGAAATCAAAGGCTTACTCATGAAAAAGCACTAAAATGCAAACACCACTGACAGAGTGGGTGGTCTACCTGAGACATTAGATAGCCACAGCATAGCCATTACTCACCTTAATAGACCAAGGGTCTAACTGAGGATAATGCAGCTTCATGTAGTCACATACCTAGAAATTTTCCAATGAAGCGCTACCCAAGCTGCTGGTGATATAGAAAGGAAATAGATAGAGAAGACGTGGTACAGATCTGTCATCTGCATCAGTGGCCTAAATAGCAAACAAAACATAATAATCATTTTTGAAAAAAAAATATTAAAGAGACTGATCATTCAAAAATATAGTTCAGAAACCTGAAACTCATCATCATATAACCTTTATCTCTCTATATAAAAATGTAACCATGCGTTTGTTCTTCACACTCTAATGCCAAAACAGCTGGACCGATTGCTCCCAAATTTTGACACAACATGGCTTCCCATTGTGGGCAGGTTTTGCGACCTTCACCAGGCTTGCAGGTCACACTGGAGCCCAGTAAAATGCATGTTTCCCCAAACCCGCAGTGGATCAATGAGGGGCCGCCGTACTGAGGGAGGGGGCGTGGCTTGCCCACGATCGCCGCGGCGTGAGCGCTCATGCCATGTGAACCTGCCTGCTGCTGGAAGTGCCCGCAACACACAGGGACAGGAAGAAGGAGCGTCCCAAGCCACCCCGTGGGAACAAGCCAGTATGCCTCTCCCCTTCCTCCTCCCTTCCATGCATGGCTCCACACAGTAAGCCACAGCAAAGCATGGCCAGGTCCACTAGTTAGGCATAAAAAATTTAGAACAAATATAAAATAAATGGATATTAAAACAAAATCAAGTTCTCTTCTGTGATTCTTGAGTATGTATAGCAATCATTTGCAGAAGAAATTTTGCAGTCTTTTCCAATATTTCTGTTGTTTTACTATTAGAAGTAGCTGAGCAAATTAGTGCTTTATTAAATATAGCTTGTGGTAGCAAGTATCTGATGCTCGCATATTTAGGACAGACAAAAATCATGTGTAAAAGTTTCTTCTTGATTTAAACAGCATGAACAAACCCAGAAAGCTTAAACCGTAAAATTCCTATGGTTATTGTTGGAATATACCCACCTTGGAATCGCCGCTGCTAAATTACATGTGGTGCCAGAAGCAGGAATTCTGCAAGCAAAATTAGATGATTGTCCTGGAGAAACAACATTGCAATATCTTGTCCAACAAAGCCCCTAGTATCTTTATTGTCCAAGCAAGTTGAAGAGAATACACCCACATGAAAAGGAATGAAAATATACTCATGTGAGAGTGAGAGTAGAGGAGGAGTAGAACCCAACAAGTAGACCCAGATGTTTACTTCCCTTTTTATTAATCTTTTCCCAATATCCTTTATACGGGATTACCTTGAAAAGAGCCCGTTAATGTTACACCAGCATTGCTGCTGTCAGTCACTGAAAACTGATAAGAAACTGAAGTCCCTCATCTTCTTTGTTGTCCTTTTTTCTTCCTTCGCAGCAGTGATATCACTATTGCTGTGTCTGGCTGGATCTGCAGCTTCCTGAGTAAATTCCATCAGATTTTACATAATATTTTATTTTGAACATTTTGATCTATTCGTGAAAAAAAATGCATCCCCTGGAATTCAGCAACAGAAACAGATAGTAAAAGTGGAGTTACTCATCACAGGAAAACTGGAAAAAAGTGGCAGAGCCATGCTGCTTAAAAAGACAAACAAGCAAATGATAGTTCTGAGTGAGTTTTTTTCTGGGCTGCTTGTGGCGATGATCACAGTGGATCTTGTTCCTAACGTTTTACTTAAATCACCAGCGGCTGGCATCTTCAGAGGTGTATCACAGAGGAAGTCTGTTACACACTCTGAAGATGCCAGCCACAGATGCAGGCAAAATGTTAGGAACATGATCCACCAGACCACGGCCACACAGCCCGGAAAACCTATCAGAACCAGTTGAATCTGGCCGTGAAAGCCTTAGACAAAACAAGTAAATATTTGCACACAACATGGCTACCAGTCATAGACTGTATAATTTGTGAGTTGACTTAATCTACAATATGTATATTAAAGGGGCTGTGCCTCATTAATGCCCTGGTACATCTTCAGATAAGTCTCACATGCAGATATGGATGCATTCATAAGAACTACTCAACACTTTTACAATTGATTCCCTACATGGATAGCTATTGACTAAATATTGAAAACACCACACAAGCGACCAGCTTTCAGATATATTCTGGAGGCAAAAATCTTCAAAGGCTCGTAACTCCAATCGTTCTTTCCCAGCAGCCGCCATTTTGGTAGATACCACGCACTCATGAGCCTCTGAAGATTTTTGAAGCCAGAATATATCTGGAAGCTGGTTGCTCAGACTGGTGGCACAATGTTTTCAGTATTCAGTATTAGTCAATAGCTATCCCCGTAAAGATTAGGGAAGCAATTTTAAAAATGCTGATTAGTTCTTATGAATGTCTCCTTGTCTGTATGTGAGACATACTTAACAATGTACTGGGGCATTAATAGGACACCCCCCGTTTAATGCATATATTAAAGATTTAGTCAATTTACAGATTATACAGTCTATGACTGCTAGCCATGTTGTGTGCAGATATTTGCTTGTCTGGCAGTGGCAAAACTGCCAGAGGGACATGTGGTGTCACATGTCCCCGGGTGCCACTCTTTTGATCATGTGGTGGGCGCAAAATCGCACCCCACATTCCCTCCGGAGAAAGCCACAAGTTGTTTTGGACAGATCTGGGTCCTGCCCAAAATGCGGGAAAAACCCTTTGCACAACAACAGCACAGTAAGTAAGTAACAAGCCTTTATTGGCATAAAATAAACATACAAAACAAGCATACAAAACCTGCCCACCATTGCTCACAGTCATAGACACTGGTACTAAAATATATACATGGTCCTTCTGTAACTATAAAACATTCTTTCAGCTAAGTTGACTCACTTAAACGTCATTGGATACTGATAGACAACAGCACAGTATCCTGATGCAGGGAAGCAATGCAGGCAGGAAAAGGATGGGGGGACGGTGTTGACCTATGAACTCTGCCACTAGCTTCGCAAGCCAAGTGACCTCCCCGCAGAGCCATGCAGTGGGCTGGCGAGAAGAGGCTCCCAACATGGACTGGGATGAAGACCAGCTGTGAGGCAGGCAAGCCGAGAAGGGCTGCCTTCCTGGGCCAGGGTTCCTCTGCTAGTAGGCAACGGGGCTCCTCCACAGGGCTCTGGGCTCTCACAAAGAGGAATAGCCACTCTGCAAAGGCGTAACTGGCCACCAGCCTCACTCTCCGAGCCAACTGGGTTCAAAAGGTGCCTCGCCCTGCCGCTTGGACCACTGTGGGCACAAGGCTGCTAAGGCCTGGGGGCTTCAGGGGCTGCTCTGGGAGGGGGCGGAGCACATGGGTTGGGGGAGGACATGCCTGGGCCACCAAAATGACTGCTTATCCATGCTGCAGGCCCCCTGGGGCCCCTAGCCCTCCCCCTGGTTGACTCACATTGTGCCACTTAGCCTGTGGCTCCCAGCCCCCCAGCAGTGCATAGGGAGCTGGGCTGCCACAAGTGGGGCTGGGGGGGTGCTGGGGGGGGCGGAAAAATAAGGTCTTGCCCCAGATGCCATTTTCTTCCGGTACACCTCTGTTTGGTTATTCTAGTTGCACACTCCCTTTGTATTGCATACACTAAAAAGACAAACATGCAACCCAGGGGCTGGATCTAGCTCCTTGAGAGAGCTTATCAGGGCCACCAGCTTCCTTCCCCCACTGTTGATCTGGTCTGCTGAGCCTGGTGAATCCAAAGAGGTGAAAAGGAAAACTTGACATGGAGTTTGACCCTATGAACAAAGGATATCTTTCCAGTAAACTATTCTTCCTCAGCACAACCCTCCAACTTTGGGAGATTCCACAAAATGCCAGATGTTTCTAGTGATAGAAATTGCTGATTCCAAGTGGGTGCTTCCTGGAGACACAAAGGGGATACTTGCTGGGCTGGTCTGATGTACTTTCTATAGCCGTGAAGTCAGTGGTGGGATCCAAAAAATTTAATAACAGGTTCCGATGGTGGTGGGATTCAAACAGTGGTGCCGCCACATACACGCACCTCCAGTCCCTATTGGGCAGGGAGGTTGCTTTAGTAACCCCTTCTTGGTACTCAGAAAAAATTAGTAACCACTTCTAGAGAAGTGGTGAGAACTGGTTGGATCCCACCTCTGAGTGAGGTGGAGTAAATATGGCTCTTTGCTTTGGAGAAGGGCAACTTTGGGAGATAAGTGAGTGGGCACCAGGAAACAGATTAACAGGTGTACCATAAGCACCATTTTGGGGACCACTATCATAGATATTGTTCTCATGGTATTTGCCCTGGGAACAACTATATACTTCAAGTGAAAATGTTCTGTCATATGGTAACATAGTATATTCCTGTCTTCAAGGACACGAATGAATCAGTTTAATTTTCATCTTGGTTTGTTTGTTTTTTTACAGCTGAACCGAAAGGCAGCTGTGCATCACTACAAGAATGTCCTTCATGAGTATTGCATTGGTCATGGAAAGCTTAGCAAATAGGCCAATTAGCACTGTAAAACATTTTGTGCGGTACCTCCAATATAATTTTGATCAGTAAAGCACCTGACTCATTTTTTGGTATTGTATAAACAATAATGTCCTCCTGTCCTACTGCCACTTGTCTAAAAAACCAAAGCAGGACTTGCACCTTGGATCTGAATGGCTCATTGATGAGGTCTAAGTACAGTCAAATGCCAATTTGCCAAGGAACTAAAATGTTTCTGGATGGCCTGGCACGCACCCTAATGTATATTGAGTTTGCTTTTGTAATCATCAGGCAAGCATACTGGCTTTTTGTCGTTTGCTTCTAAATTGGAAATTGTTTTCTCTCTCTAATCCAAGCAGCGTTGTTACAGTGTTTAACTGTAAACATACAGACCCATTTTGCCGTCCTTTTGTGAATGGTGCCAGAATCAAGCATAGAGCCAGAAAAAGGCTGTTCTATGAATGAAAGAAACAATATGGAATGGTGGACATTTTTAGAACAGCTTGAGCTGTTCGAGAATGAGGTTAAATAGTTGGCTGATGAGAGTGATGGATATCCCCATTCTGTGAGCCAGCTGCACACATAGGAAGCCGGAGCCTAGTGAGATCAATTGGCTGTGTAGAAAAGATTAAAATTGCTGATGGAAGAATAGGAGAAAAGAAAACAAAACAGATTCCATTTGTCACAGAGGAGGAAGTCAAAGAAAAGAGTGACCAACTGCATAACTCTTAAAGTTAGAAGAACAGTTCCGCCATGGTTGGGCAGCCCAACTGGAGGTGGGGGGCACAGTCAGAAATTGGTGGAGAACCACACTGATGCATTTGCCCATCCTGCTGGGAAAAATGGCACCTATGCTGGCGGGGAGGGAAAACAGGCAGCAGCTGGCCACTGCGGACCTGTGCAGCACCTGATCTGGAAGTGGATGCCTGCCCCAAAGCCACGCAGGCTTAAAGGTGGATGCCAGTTGTTTCCCAAAACGGTGGGATGCAATGAACCTCTTTGGTTGAGGAAATTAGCTGGAGAGAACAAGGTCACTTAGTGTCACTGAGGAGCACTGGGTAACTTGATAGATAGATAGATAGATAGATAGATAGATAGATAGATAGATAGATAGATAGATAGATAGATAGATAGATAGATAGATAGATAGAGAGAGAGAGAGAGAGAGAGAGAGAGAGAGAGAGAGAGAGAGAGAGAGAGATTGCTTATTTATACGGGTTTCAGCTCACTATAAGAAACCAGCAGAGAAAATAAAGTTCTTTTTAAAAGGATTTTATTAAGAAAATAACAAATGGAATAAAATAAAATCTCACTTACAATCACTCAATTACTGGGGTGTAATTTAGAGGTGAAAGACAGGTTTCGGATATAGAGA
Source organism: Sphaerodactylus townsendi (assembly GCF_021028975.2). Lineage (NCBI taxonomy): Eukaryota > Metazoa > Chordata > Lepidosauria > Squamata > Sphaerodactylidae > Sphaerodactylus > Sphaerodactylus townsendi. The sequence continues at coordinate 149,770,273 of NC_059426.1, forward strand.
GAGAAGGAATGGGATACCAAATATTATATTTACCAGTCTTGTAGTGGATGTCCAGGAAACAGAGGCCTAATGGCTAGGCTGTAGATGATCAGCACTGTTGGAACAATATTATTGAACACCATGGTGGTTTGATAATATTGAACAACTGACTGGAGTCTGGGGTGGGCTTTTATAGGCCAAAACATGTCTTGAGGCAGATGAAATCTTTGAACAAAGGATTTTTCCTGCTGTTCCAGGTGAGATAAGTAATGGTCTTGAGTGTCAGACCTTTTGACCTGATGGCTGACCCATTATCTTAATGGGTTTTGCTGGCTGTTGGACAAAACAGGTAATGGCCCTTAATGGGTATTGCAATATAGATGGTCACAAGGATGATGAGAAAAAGGGAAGGTTAACAAATATAGACAAAAGGGAACTGGTCTCACCCAGGTGTGTTGTTGTTAGGCTGACCAGCCGTCCTGCTTTTGGCGGGACCGTCATGCCTTTGGACAATTTGTCCCGCGTCCCGCGGGTTCTACAAATTGTCCCGATTTTTGGGAGGCTGCTGCACTGCCTTGGGGGCGCAAGGCAGTGCGGCAGCCTCCCGTGCGCCTGGCCGCAGGAGTGCATGGCCTTCTGGGGCTTGCCGTTTGCTGCCCTGTGACAGGGCGGCAAATGGCAAGCCCCAGAAGCCCATGCGCTTCTGCAGCTGCGCGCGTGTGCACGCGCACGCAGCCACTTCCCCGTCCTCGTCCCAGATCACAAAGGTGACCATCTGCTCACCTTAGTTGTTGTTCATATTCAAATGTTATTTCCTGAGTAAGTGCCAGGCATGGGCGGAGGGGGGTCCTTTAGACGTTCTTGCCCACCAGATACAGTCCCAATATGAAGTTTCTGAATCAAAACAGACTCCTGCGTTTCAGGGCACTGTAATGCTAGGTCTGACAGGGCAGCATTCCTTCTCTCACCCTCCGCACTGCTACAGGTCACGTTGGCTACACAATGCACCTGGGTGTGGATTAAAGGCATTCCTGGGGAAGAGTCAACCTTAGTTGGCTTCCACTGGGCTTTTATCTCAGGAATGCCTCCAGTGCAGGAGTCCAAGTTATTCCATCCAAAAAGGTGGCATTTTGGGGCTATGGGGGATTCTCCAGCGGCTTTTCTTTTTTGCTGCCTTTCTCTGTGTTGTGAGCTTGGAGTCAGTCAGCCAGGAGTCATTTGATGAGGAGTACTGTCAGGATTACCCTGCTGTGCTGGAGCCCCAGTCAACTGGGCCTCAGGCACAGTCAGAAGCCTCACAGGATGCAGACAGCGCTGGTCCAAGCCAAGAGTTGGAAGTCAGGGTGCTTGCAGAAGCACCTCCTGCCACTGAGGGCCGAATTAGCTGTCCACCAAGCTCACCTGAGTCTGTGGGACAGCTAAAAGTCTGTACCCATCAGGAACTGTACTCTAAAAGGTGCTGAGAATGCTGTGAGTCAGCTCAGGATCAAGACTGAGACACAGCACAGATATATAAGAGACAGCTCTGGGCAGTGGAAGTTGCAGGACATCTCCCACAATTTCAGTTGATCTTCAGGCAACAGATATCAGTTCATCTTGCTAAAACGGCCATTTTGGAAACTGGACTTTGACATTATCACTCGTTTCTCCGGGGTCGGAATCAGCACTTTGACATTATCACTCGTTTCTCCGGGGTCGGAATCAGCAAGTGAGGTGCGGGGATCAAGCCTCCCGGAAGTGCCCGCTTTCTTGCGGTGTACCCCAGGGGGCGCTATTATCCCCGCTATTATTTAACATCTATGTACGACCCCTTGCTCAGCTGGTACGGAGTTTTGGGCTGGTCTGTCATCATCAGTACGCGGATGACACTCAGCTCATTCTCGCTCGATGGAGGGGGGGAGCAGCCTTGCCGCCCTCTTGCGCTCCGGCTATACAGCATTGTCTGGAGGCGGTGCTGCTGGTTAGTTTGCAACAGAGCAGGTTAAAACTGAATCCATCGAAGGCAGGAGATCCTTTGGCGCATTGGCCGCGAGGGCGGACTTTTCAGCCGCCCGGTGTGGGAGGGGAGGTCACGTGGCACCGACCCCCTCCGTGATGCGCCAATCCTGGGGGTCCACCTGGATTCGTCTCCTTTCTGCCATGGAGACCCAGGTGGCCCACTTACCATAACCCGGGTTGCTTTCCTTCCATCTTTCGCCAGGTTTTCCCGGCGGCTGCCCCCCCTTCCTCTCCCAAAGCCCGGACCCTGGCCACTGCTGATCCATGCAACGGTCACCTCCAGATTAGACCTTCATTGCTTAACTTTCGGCTCTATCACGCTGGCCTTCCCTTGCGCTCAATCCGGAGACTGAAACTGAGGTCCAACATGCGGCGGCGCGCTTGCTCACAGGCAGCAAGCCAGTTGGGATCACATTCCAGCCTGTGTTCTGCGCCAACTGCACTAGCTTCAATGTAGAGTTCTGGATCGTTTTCAAGGTGTTGAGTGCTGACCTTTAAAGGCCCTTGGCCAGCGGCCTGGGACCCTCGTTATCTTGAAGACCGCATCACCCCATATGTTCCCACCGCGGCCTCTTTGTTCCGTAGTAAGGCCAATTTGCTAGTGGTTCCCGGCCCCTCGATGATGCGGCTGGCCTCCACGCACCTGGCCAGGGACGCCTTCACAGCCCTGGCCCGGCCTGGGTAGGCAGCGGCTCTTCCCACCCAGCTATATCCGGGCCCTCGCTTGGGACCTTGGTGGGAGTTCCGCAGGGCCTGCAAGACTAGAGCTGTTCATGGGCCTTTGGAGAGACCAGCAGCTGATGGTGCCCCCCCCTCTCTCTGGCCCTACACCTGGGCCTTTAACATCTATCAAGATCTGCCGTTCCTCTCTAGGGGGAAGAATTTAATATTAGGTATCGGGCGCCACCTATACCTATATCTATGCTTTTATTCATTCTACATTTTATATGTTAATGTGTAGCTAGTTTCGCTGCTTTTATAAGTTTTAGCCTATTTATGATATTTTATGACTGTATCCATTGTATGCTGTACGCCGCCCAGAGCCCTTTGGGTCAGGGCGGGATAGAAATTTAAAGTATAAATAAATAAATAAATAAATCGAAGTCTGACCCATCCCAAAACCCTGCCCATCTCAGACTCCACCCACACATTTCCCACTCAGGTATTTTCCCTCTCAAAGCTTGACACTTTATTGTGATTCACAGAAGGACTCATCCTGTGTTGCAGCAAAAAGCAGTTCTTATTTTGTATTATGCGCATTGTTTTTCTACTGTTGGGAGAATAGGACTTTTAAATTTCCTGCTGTCTTTCTGGTATGGGAACTTTCACTATCAATCTAAAAAAAACCCTCCTGTCTGGACCAAATTACATGTTATGGCAGACACAGGTCTGCTGTTACCCAGGGTGGAGACACAGTCTCTCAATATATTGGGGAATATTAGTTTAGACAGCTTATTAAATGCTGCAAGAGGCTGGGTAAGAAATCTTTAATACCAGTATACACAAAGATCAGCTCTCAAAAGAAAATCCTCAGAGAGGAATATGATGCAAATTTGACAGTCTTTATTGTAGGTATGTCGGGTGCACAAGCATTTGATTCAATTCAGCAAACATGCACGCACACTGTTCCTAAGATATAGATAGGTTGGAAAACAGATTTGGAATAGGAAAGAGTGATGCGACTTGATCATGAAGTGAAGAAGATCCAGGGTTTAGAGCCAAATGGCAAGCATCTGGTTCCAGGGAGGTGCAACTCATTGGGCACAGTGACAAAGATGGAAAGGTGTCAATGGCACTGGGCAATGGTCTTTTTTTGGGGGGGGGTAGGATATTTATAGGCGGAAGGACCACCCTTGGGAGATGTCAGAACAACCTCTGGGAGGTATCCAGGTGGATTATTGGAGAAACAAAGGGGTGCACTGTAAGGTGGTAAAAAAAAGTTAATTGCAGAAGGGAGTATCTGTGTTAAGATAACCAGTGGAGACAATGACATCAGGAGTCTTCTTGTGGATGAAATGAGTATTCATTCAACAGGACTACTGTATCATATTGAGAAAATGCGCCCCAGGAATCAGCCTGGGGTGCTGTTACAGCAGAGTGACTGCCCTCCTCAATGCTGTGGATTTGGATGAGTCCTCCAGTCACATGATGAGGGGAACCAGGCACACCTATAAAAGGCAGCACCCGGGGTGCCTCAGCCTCTTTCCAAGGCCAGCAAGTGAGAGGACCCAGCCTCCCACCCTACGTTCAAGGTTTTTGGTTGAAAGGTTATGGTGCTTTGTTAATTCTTTGTCACAGCTCGGGCGGTTTTGGGGCATAGGAGCACATCCTTATTGGGAAGGCAGAGTTTGCATGCCAGACCTTCCCGCGTTGGGGGTCTCAATAAGAGATCTGTGGTAGTGGAGAGTTCGGTTGTGCATGCCTTGGGGCCATGCTGGAGAGCTTGCTACCCAGCAGGAAGGGGAGTGGCACCTAGTGGCACCTAGTAACTTTCTGTTCCAATTTCCCCCTTGGGGGGAGGTGCCGGGCAGTAGTTGCTGTCCTAAGGGCCTTGGGATCAGCTGGGGCTGCCCTGTTTGCCAGGTTCAGCGTTTGCTGCCTGGGGACCAGGATGTGCTCCGTTATGCTCGCCCAGCTTCCTATATTGTTATGCTGTTATTAATAAACGGGCTGCAGCCTATTTCATATTCCAACTAAATAAGGTGTCAGTGGTCAATGGAGCGAAGCTCCGCACATCTGCATGCAACGTATTCTTCCACGTGTTTTGAAATGCTGAAACAACTATTGAGGGTTGTTTCAGCAGAGCTGGGGGGTGGGGAGGATTCCTTGTTGCCGCTGCACCACAAGACTGATCGGGATTGTGTCCTTGCAGAACTTTTTCAGTAGCTACATTTTCCTCTAAAAATGACTTTGGCAGCCACAGATTGAACCCATGTCTGCTGTAACATGCAGTTTAGCTCTCAGTTAAAAGATATCATTATATAGAAAGGAAAAAAAAAGATCAGTAAAAGAGTACTTCTTGCCCTTGAAAGGGAAAGGGAGGGTATTTAAATATATGCATGTGAGAGACAGCATTTATGTTTAGTGTGGGCTGAGGGGACATGTTTAGGATGTATCATGCTTCTCCCACTCCATTGCTAATTATTGTGGGTTCCTAACATCATGCAGTTATGTATATCAGCAATATGTTGAACAACTTGCTGGGAAGCAGAGGACAAAAGAATTAATAACCTAGCTTGACTTGACTTATTTTTGCAAAGTTTGGTGGGAGTAAGGTTAACGCTAGTACATGTCAAGGAAATAAAGATGTTTATAAACTCAAACAACTGCCTCTACCATCTATAGCAGAAGCACAGCTATTTTGGCTGCAGCAAATAACTATTTTTTTCCAAGTGGTTTTGGAGTGGAGGGATCATTGCATTCAAGATAATTATGGCTCACCATTAACACTGAAAACATGAAAATTCAAATCACTTGTTTCTCCTCAGGCAAATTACAGTTTAGCTTGAATGACTAATTACCCTAACCCTGACCTGAAAGGAGAGCTGCTTTCTCAATGACTTGCAGGTGACTCACTCTTTTCTGCCCATTTCCCCCCCTGAAACTAAAGCAACCCATTTGTATCAAATTATGCATGACAATTTTGGGACGGGGATTCAGAAAGGAATGGAAGCCAAGCTAAACCCATTTCTTTTCGGGGCGAAGATGGAGCTTTCACAAGGAAGTGCCCTCCACTACCTTTTACCTCCCACCCTGCCAGTTATGCATCAGATCCATTGTTTTCACAGTTGTTTAGGATAGAGAGAAATTGTGGCGTACCATTTTTATTAGACGTGGAGGGATGACATCAAATGCCCCCTAACTGATCGGAAATGACATATGATTATAGATCCCTGCTGTGAACCAGCAACAAGGGTGATTTAATTTAGTTAAGGGTTGAGAAATTAATTCTACAGGCAAGTTGTTTTTATAAGTATGAGGAAAATATTACTTCATCTTTGATTTTATGTGACAGTTCTACTTGTTTCATGATGACCTTACATTCAGAAGCCCACCGTCGGTAAACAAACTAGTGATGTCATCAAAGTCCACTAAAATCTCAGAATATGAACTTTTGCTGTTTGTAACAGAGGTCTCCCATCTGAAGTATTATAATGTGAAATCTCCAGCTCAGATTGTAATCAAGAGACAGCCAGCGTGGCGTAATGCTTAGAATGTCATAACGGGATTGCAGAGATCTGTCTTTGATCCCCACTCAGCCATGAAACTCATTGGGTGACTCTCAGCCTGACTCTATCTCTCAGCCTCATCTATATCACAGGGGTTTGGTGAGGATATAATAGCAGAAGGGGAAAACTGAGTATGCTACCCTGAGATCCTCAGAGGAAGCTGGGATAACTGCATGCAGATAACTAAATAATCTGAGTTGGAGATAAATTCTTCTCTCCTCCCCCTTTCCCCTTCCATCTCCAACCCTGTTCTCCGGCAGCAACAGTGATGAGAAAAGTCTCTTCCTCTCTGTAGTTTCAAAGACATAGAAGTGGTTTCAAAGAAGCCACTTCAGTGATCCTCTGTGCTGTCTTCCACTTGCTGAAGTTTCCCATGGATGTTTTGTCATCTGGCATTGTGGCTGGCCACCATTTCTGTCATTGCTGTGGACAAATAAGCTCATTTTTGTTTGGCAATTACACAAATGTGCCAGTTTTCCTTTTTAAAATTTTTGTGTGAGGTCGATTTTATGCTACGTAGATGCAATTTCGATATTGTCAAGGCTGCACAGAGTCTCTGTAGCTTTAAAGCTATGTCACTGTGTGTGCACTGTGTGCATTTAAAAGACCATTTTCAACTGAACTGCTATTTTTCCAGGCTATGCTGACAAAACCCATGAAAATGATACTTTTCAAAATATTTGGCAAACAGTTTAAATGTTTTGTGTGGAAACAGCCTCCATCTTACAGGCCCTGCAGAACTGTACCACATCCCATACAGCCCTGGTCTCAAACTTAAATCGTCAGATTTAAATTTTGATAGGCACTCATGTCAGTGGAGAAACACTTTCCATTTTAGTGCTCCAATGGTTGGTGCAGTATCCTTTCTAGTTCTCTTTCCTGATGTTCTGAGGTGTAGTTTGGTTGCTATATTGCTATATTGTTGGATTGGGATCTGATAGACCCTGCTTCACATCATCACACTGGCCCTTTCCGCACACACGCGGAAACGAACCTCCACCAGCATAAATTATGCTGGTGGAGGCTGGTGGAGGCTCGGGGGCTGTTCGCACCATAGCATGCGAGCAGCCCCAATTTCCTCCCCAGCAGGAGAGGCGGCTCCGCATGGAGCCGTCTCTCCTTTGGTCCCCTCCACTCACCTCTTCTGGCAGTGTCACTCTGGAGGGCTGGAGGGACATGCCCATGCTACCCTTGGACCTCCAGGGGTCGGAGGGCAGTGTGGGCATGTCCCTCCAGCCCTCCAGAGTGATGCTGCCAGAAGAGGTGAGTGGAGGGGACAGGGAAAACAGCGTCTTTCAACTGGTGCTGTTTGCACTCCATGTCAGCCCGGGAAAGACACTGCTTTTGCAAAAACAAGGCTCCCTGAATAGGGGTTTGAGGGTAATGCTTGTAGCCAGCTGCTTGGGGAGTGCAAAAGGACAGCTTAGCTGGCCGGCCGTGTGAACTCCTCCCCAGGGACGCAGTTTTTAGCATCCCTGGGGCAATGTTATACACCCACGTGGAAACAACCACTGAGTGACTAATCACAGAGAGGATAAAATGGTAGAAGGAAGAACTATGTATGCCATAGATACTCTCTGGAGAAACAGTGGATTGAAAATGTATTAGGTAGGTAGATTCTTGATGTTCTGCACCAAAGAACCTTTTTTTGTGGGGGGGGGGGGAGGAACTGATCAATTATTGCTATTGTAAATAGATGTGCTTTTTTGTATGGGAATGGTCACCTTGAAACTAGAAAATAATGGATGTGGTATTTCTAAGGATGGCATCCTCAAGAAATAATCTCTCAGAACTCTGGGAAAATCACTTCCAGGAAAAACTGCTCAGGATCAAAGTACATGTTAATATTTGAACATGAACAATAAAGCATGGAGCCATTGTAAAGTTGTCCTATGGGCTCTAGAACGGCCACAACCTACATTCTTTGGGGCTCACATTTATTATTCAAGCTGGGAATAGAACCTTCAAATTACTTTTGCACATTGGAGCTTATTTTCTCCTTCATTTTTGGGTTGCTGACAAGTATCCTCTTTCATTAACCTCCTTAAGCCACTTAAATGATTCAACAAAGAAATGTTAAAAATGTTAATTACCCTAGATAACCATAACATTTTAATTTGAATAGGTTTAAGGCATAGGGTTCATTGGGATGCATTACTTGTTTTTGTGAGTGCGTGCATGTACAGTATTTTCTGGCAGCTAGGAAATGCAGGTACAAAGCAACATGTGCTGATTTTTGCACAGATAGGGGGAGGCAACCTACAGTCTAAAATGATACAAAACTATGGAAGTATTGTGATTAGGACTAAACTGAAATGGAAGTGCATTTTGCACAATTTTTCTCCTCCAGGAAAATGAGTTTCTCTCTTTTTAGGATACTTGAGGCAGAAAGGAGGAACCTAACACATATATATTTACAACTGCTTATATTGTACCACATCACTCAGCAAAGTCTGAAGCCTTCCCGAAGTCTAAGAATCCTTCTGCCAACTTATGGACCTTCCAGAGAGCCACTTAAGTTGCTGGAGGTCTCCACAGACTGGACAAAATCTTCAAGCTTAACTTACGGTAGATGAAGATGAGTTTGGATTTGTACTACACCTTTCTCTCCTGAAAGTAGTCTCAAAGCAGCTTACAAACTCCTTCCCTTCCTTGCCCACAATAGACACCTTGTGAGGTAGGTGGGGCTGAGAGAGTTCAGAGAGAACTGTGACTAGCTCAAGATCACCCAGCAGGCTTCATGTGTAGGATCAGGGAAATAAATTCAGTTTACCATGTTGCTCATTTGGAGGAGTGGGGAATCCAACCTGATTCTCCAAATTAGAACCCACTGCTCTTAATCACTACACCACTCTGCTCTTGTGGAATGGTAAGCTACTTAGCAATGTTTATATACCACGCTCCTGCAAAAGTAGTTTACATTTTAAAACTGGACAGTTATTAAGGCAACTTGAAACATGTTAATTCCAAACTGTTCACCAGATTTAATTTCACTCTCTTGTTACCCAGCAGAAGGCATGCCAGAGATTCCTGTTCCTTAGAACTCTCACATTCAGGTGACCTTCTTCACCCATGTCTAGCATTCAGATGGCAGTCACAGTGCCCCATTGTGTCTTCATATACTCCACTGTTACAACTTCAGCACTATTTTATTCAATCAGTTCTCCAGTTAGCAACAGAGGTATCATCACTTAGCTAGTCAGAATTAGCTATATAATGATATCACTGAGAGCAAACCTACTGACACAGAGTGAAAACAGTGTCTCTTGTGTAGCTTTCACTCAATCTTTATTATCTTTCCCTTTGCCCCCCAAGTATAGCCAAATCAGACTGGTATCTGACAGCAAGACCGTTTCTGGGAAGATGAGTCTTGCATAGGCTGACAAAAGACAACATAGCACTAGTCAGTCAGCCTTGTGGACATTAGTGAAAAAGGATATGATCTGAGGGAAATTTTTGGAAATTATTTAGCCACTCCACCCCAAGTCGTAGAATATGTTCTACTTCTCACACTTGTGAAATGCAAAAAATGTGTAGTAGTTTCAGCTCAGTCACCATTATTCATAGGTAGCGCATAGGTAGGTAGAAAATTAAGTTACTGTTACACAAATTGCTGGGTCTGCCTTGCTTAATGAGAGGTCGGGCAAGCTTGAGATCTTTGTTTCCAACTTTTATGGAGATGGGTCTCCTCATGAAATCTGCAGGAAGCTAGAGTAAAAGTTTAACAACTTTATTGAGAAAGTTAAAAAATAATAAATGTACAAGCACACACAGCAGCAGAGAATTCACACAGAGTTGAGTGGGTAGGTTTGGAAAAGTGAGGGATGGGGGGGGGGTAAAGAGTACAATTACCTGTTCCTGAAGAGGGGGCTGGGTCCAGAAAAGCAGAGTACAGTGCCTGCAGTGGAATCCAAAGCAACAGGGTAGAAAGCAGATGGCATGCAATGCAACTGAATGCAAGGTAGGCTCAGAAGTACTGGGACTGACTGCAGAACGGGCAGCTAATTTATAGGGAAGTACTGGGACTGACTGCAGAACGGGCAGCTAATTTATAGTGAAGATGGAGCCCTCTAGCCATTCTAAAAAGTTTAATCTTCCCGACAAAGGAGGTCCTTGTCTTCCTGTGGAAGAAAAAGGTGAACACTTCGCACTGCACTGCACTGCACTGCAAGGCCACCCTGTAAAGTTGGCGGGATGGGTAGGCATGCATACTTTGAAAGCAGACCGCCCACCCCCACCACCATGGTTTGCCTAGTAACATTACACTAAGAGCTGTCTTACTATATCAGACCAAGGATCATGAAGTCCAGTACTTTGTTTTCACCAGTATAGCCATATCCCTCTGGAAAGCTCACAAGGATGGTATGAAAGCGTTTGTCTCCAGAAAAAACTATTCAGAAGTACTGTGCTTAATAGTAATTGACAAGCCAGTTTTCCATGAATCTGTCTAGCCATCTCAGTGCTCAAACAGATGAGACAAATGCCACACATATGACACATTTTCTTTCCATATAATGCTAGATGAAGACTCATGCAGCCTCAGTTTGCCTTGGGGAAGGGATAGAGGGCTTAACGTTTCATTCTCCACTCAGTTTTGCAGTTCAACTCTGACCCCCCAGATCTACTATTATCTGCTGTCAAATTTCATTTTATGGGACTACTGGAAAAACAGAATTAAGTGGCACGTGGGGTTTGAAACTGTAATTCCTTATTGACTGGTCACTACTTCCCCCCACTCCCATTCTTTGATGGGTTTTGAGTTTTGTGTGATCCTGATATGTGCTACATGAATCTTGTTCCTGCAGTGACATTGTCATCATCAACTCAGACTAATTCCCCACCCATAATTATTTATAGGGTTATCCTGTGAATATTCCTGCCGAACAAATGATCTTAGAATTTAAAGTAATGAATTCATGCTGCGCTTGCTATTGTCAATCTAATGAGCTCTAACAAGAAGAGCTGAGCAGGCATTTTATGTTCATGTTGGGTTTCTCACTCTGTTAATATGGACTTAAGTTTTAAATCTGGAAATTTGCTACAGATTAATGAATGTTCTGTATTATGTCTATTTTTAGATGCACGTGTGCAGTTTTAAGTTCTCCACTTTGTTATTGGTGTTATGTATTCCCTCATATTAGATATATCAGGTACATTTCTATGTACAATGTTTATGTTACATCTGTATATTGTGTATATCATATATGTATACTTGGTAGTAATTTATTGATTCATGATAAATTATTGACATTTACAACAAGGAAGCTGAAAAGAAAGAGAAAATGATGTGAAAAATAAAGAATTAAGGTTAGATTTGCACAAAGGACATTTAATTTTTTTTAAAAAAATTCAATCAAATCGCAAGGGTGAAATCACTGGTAGAGATGCAGACTGCTTTTGAATGTGATGCCTGAACTCGTGCAAAGCTATTTCTCAGCCTTTGCATACCACCACTGGTTGTAATAAGGGATCATTTTCTTTTCAGATCGATGCCGAAAATGTGATGGAAATTAGTACGAGCAATGTTATTTCATGAAGAGATTTTTGGCTGATTCTTAAGTGCATATTGATCTCATATAATGCAGTATTATGTCCTTTAATTATTCTGCAGTATCCTATTTGTATAATGCTATCTGCTTAAACAGTTCTTTCCCATTAGCTCCAAAGCTCAGTTGTCTTTGAGGGAGAAAATATTATATGGAAATCATTTTTAAAAATTCAGTAGCTTTTACCTAAGTCAGCTTTAGAACTCATAAACACACATTGACTGGCAAAGTTTTGTTTCTCTTTCAGCAAAAGGTCAGTGCTTTGCTGCAACTAGTCATTTGTATGCCTTCTTTAGAAATTGCCTAGGGATTATATCAGTTCTCTCTAGATATCACCAAAAACACTGTGATTTACCATAGAGTTTTTGGCAATCCTTAGAGAGGTCTAACATCACTACCAGATTTTCCCACCAGTAGTATCATGCTATCCCTGATGGTAATGTATTTTTCAAAATCTTTCTTCCTCAGGCCCCTGGAGGAGCTAACTTCATAGCATAGTGAAGCTTTTTGAATCCAGGTTTCCAATATCCTAGTCCAGTGGTGACGAACCTTTGGCACTCCAGATGTTATGGACAATTGGCCATGCTGGCAGGGGCTGATGGGAATTGTAGTCCATAACATCTGGAGTGCCAAAGGTTTGCCACCACGGTCCTAGTCCAATGTCACACTGGCTCTGCCACCATTATCTTGAATATATGTATTCAGAAGCAAATTCACAGACCCTTTTTCTAGGGTTGCCAACATTCCAGTTGAGCTTTGAGTTCTCCCATAGTTACAACTGAACTCCATTTCCCAGAGATCAGTACCTCGGGAGAAAATGCAGCTGGAGAAGGTTACTGTATGTCATCACGTCTTTGCTGAGCTTCCTCCCTGCCCAAAATTCTATCTATTCCAGGCTCCTCCCACAAATCTCCTCCCACAAACTTACTCCTGAGAAAGTGAGCATAGAATTGTGGCCTATGTGGAGCTGAAGGCCAAGGGACACGACAAGGTGCAAAACGTATGCCTCTTTGCCTGAACAACTGCCTTTAATAAATCTCTTAACTACCTGCCACGTGGCATTTCTTTTGCCACTCTGAAACCCTATTGAATTATTCCATGACAATATGTTAAATCATTTTAATAAATGTCAATGTATTACATATATTATCAAGAGGTCTCTACTTCTCTCATGTTTGCCCATTATCCAACACATTATCCAATTTCCCTGGGATGACCACTTTCTTACTGCCTCTGTACCTGTGTTTTAACAGGGACCTGACATAAGAAATTAAGCCTTTCTCATCATTTTATCTCCACACAAGGAAAAGATTGGACCGCATAATTTCTGCATGTGAGGCTGCCATTAATAGCCCCTGAGTGGAGGCTCAGTGCCCCATTTCTCTAGCCCTGCCCCTGTCACCATGTTATAAGCATGCCAGCTTCCAGGTGGGACCTAGGGACCTACCAGAATTCCAACTCATTTCCCAACTACAGAGTTCAGTTCCCCTGGAGAAAATGTATGCTTTGGAGGGTGGGGCCTATGGTATTGTATTCCTATCCTTCCCAAGTTCAATCATCAAATCTCTAGGAGTTTCCCAATGTGGATTTGGCAGCCTATCCCCACCAGACCCCTGCCGGTGACTGAGGGGACCTAGTCACCCTAACATATAGTAAACGCACATGCAACCTGCATTCATGTGCATACAGCTGTTCATAAGAAAGAGTGTGTTCACTTGTCAAATGAAATCAGGGACCAGTAGCCAGACAAATGTGAGGTTTCAATCACATGTTGAGCTGTATGTATCTTGACTCTAATGTAGAGATTACTCAACACGTGTATAAAGAACAATTAAGTGTATTATGTACACAGACTGCAATTCACTGTGACTTGTGAATTGGGGTTCTCCATGTCCTCATCTAATATGATTGTATTTGCCTAGCATTGCATCCACCTCTTTGCTCTCCCTCTATATAGTGACACTGTGGTTGGCCAACAATGTTGTGCCACTTCCAGGGAAAACTTACAATCCATTTTCAATCCATTTTATGAATTGCTGGAAAATCTATCATAAAACCATAGAGCTTCTGGTAATTCCTAGAGGGGAGTTTAAGGTTTTTATGGTTTCCCCCCAAAGGATGTAATTTGTCATGCCTCTGCCCCAAACTCCTGCTATTTGCCACCCAATGGCTGGCAACCCTAGGATCGCATGGTGTTCCATTCTGTTTGCCACATGGTGTTCCACTCTATAGCACACATGCAGACAAACTTATAAATGGGGCATGCGGTGGCAACTTTGTCTAGATTGTGCCATTGTAGACTGATGCTCCTAAATATTAAACAAAAAAACAAAAAACTAGACACAAAAAACCTAAAAGTATCAATGAGAAAGGTAGTTTAGAATCTTTACCCCTGACCTTTTGGAGCATTCAGTACTTGCATCTTCCTCCTATAGTCTAAAATTCTGCAATCTAGACATATGTTCAAAACTTCAACCACAGTGTGTGAGAACTAGTGCACAAATACAAGCCTCATTTTCCTGAATAGTACAATTCTATGTGGCCAAAAGAAGGGAAGAAGAGATTGCTCCTGTAAGGCAAAGAGACCTTGCAGTAAATGCTAAGATTATATGGTAAAGGGAGAATGGGGGTGGCCTAATCCTATTGCTATGCAGCAGAACAGTCCCAACAAAATAGGGGCTTTTTCTGCACAAGTCCCCGAAAATGTTTGCAAAAGTTTGCAAATGTTTTCAGTCCCCCAGTTTGTCTGCATTCACCCTCCTCAAAATGATTCCTGGCTGCCATTTTGTGATTTTTTTCAGGGTTTTTTTTAAAAAAAATATATTTGTAGATTCAGTGCTTTGTGCTGCAACTCACCATTGCTTGTGTAATCGATTCTTCAGAGATTCCACCCCCCCCCCCAATAAATTAAAAAAGAGAACTGGCAAATAAATAAGCTCAGACAATGGTGTCGAGGAGGAAGTCCAGAGACTACAGAGAGGTGTAGGAAACATCTTAAAGAGATCGCACAGCCCATCAAAACATTTTAAAAACATTACAGCAGTTAATCTTGAGGAAGCATTTAAAATGTTTTCAGCCTGGAAATAAAACATTTTTGGTTAAAAACTATGCTGAACTCCTTGGAGAAAACATTTTATTTCCTTCCTCAAAATGTTTTAAAGTGTCTGCGGAAAAAAAGCCATACTCTGCTGGGAACAGTGGCATAGCGCCAAGAGACAGGGGGTGCGCAACGCACCAGGCGCACACCAATGCGGGGCTGTGATGAGGTGTTCCGGGGCATGGCAGGGGCATTCCGGAGTGAGGACAGGCAGGAGCATGGCAGGAGCACAGGGCGCACGCATGCCCTGGGCGCAGTTCCACCTCGCTCCAGCTCTGGCCAGGAATTATCTTTTCAAGGAGCAGTCTGCCTTATTGCCAGGCCCTTCCACTGCTGCTTCTGGGAAGAAAAAATGATTATAGCACAGCTTTGTATAAAAACCTTTCTAAAAAGCCTTCTACTTTGAAAGACAAGGCAGAGATAAATCTCCATGCGGAAACAGGATAAGATTAAAATCTGAATTCGAGAAGCACTCCAGTTGGAATGCTCAACTTGTATTTTGAGACTTCATAGTCTAAATATTTAAAGTCTGTATTTCAAATCTAGGAAATATGAATTTCAGGGGAATCACTGCTCAAAGTCTGTAAGATTTTTTTTTTGAATGTTGGTTAGGCTACTTCTGAAGGGAAGCTTCCTAAGGCTTGTGATCCCTTCCCTGCTATAGGAAATTCCACTAGCATTCAAGTTTCTCCTCAGGTGAAATGTTAGTATTAACCTTCTGATAAAGTGATGGTAACTTTGACATTCGAAAGCTGAATTTGAACTGTAACTGTGATAAAAAATATGTTCTTTTCCACCCTTAGTTAAAAAGCATTTTACAATGTTCTCAAAACAATTGTATCGAGCAATTTGTAATTGTTATACTGATCCTTAACACTGAATACACTAGAATTCTCCTTGAACTGTAGAAGTACCATCGTTCACAATAATTGCAGTAATATGATAACCATTTTGTCACAGCATGGAAAGCTGATGGGCAGTTTCTTCACAAGAGTCCTTTTCATCAAGCTATTGAATTTGGCTTGAAGCATGGTGATTATTTCTCCAAATGAGCACAAAATCTCTAAAACATATGGCAGGTCTGATTAACATATGAAAAAAGCAAGGCATGCCAAAGTTTTACAGAATGTTACTCTAAATGAACATGAACATTAAAATTTAAAACCTAGGTTTGAAGTCCCCAGTAGAAGATGGGTTTTTTTGGGGGGGAGGGGGGTCCTTTCTGAGTCTGGAAACAAACTAAGCTATCATGTAAATATTTTGGAGTCTGCATGAATTAAGGTCACAGTGTGCTTTTCCCAGTTTTGACAAAGGCATTATTTTGATTATGATACTCATCAATAATATCTGCTGAATTAACACACCTGAATACATGAATTTGCTTTATTAAACAGAGTCAGATCACTGCTCTATCAAGGTCATTATTGTCTATTCTAACTGGCAAACCTCAGGGTATCATGTGGAGGTCTTTCCCATTTTCTGCTACCTGATTCTTTTAGTAGCAGTTCTTGAGGATTGGGCCTGTGGCGTTCTGCATACAGAGAAGATGCTCTATCACTGAGCATAAAGACCCTGACAGCATAAACAATACAACCCACTACTTCATCTCTGTGTCAAAGCATTCATTTGGTATCCCAGAAAGTATGGCAAATGCGGTTCTACTACTAATCTCCAATCGACTCTTTCAGAGAGAGAGGGAGGCCCAAGCGAGTACCAGGAATCTGTTGAGAGGGTAGGACCCTCTCAGAAGAGGCAAAGAATTAAAAGGCAGAGAGAATGCCGAGGTGAGGGAGGAAAGAGATAAATCTCTGAGGCCAGAAATGCATGGGGCCTTAGTTTTGAACTGGGATTCTCTGATTCATAGCTTCCTGCATAATGCTGAAAGTTTTCTTAGAAGAGAATAATGTTGTTTAGGACTGCACTGTTAGGGAGAAATCCTAACAGATCCACTCAGAACTAAGTATGATTTTATTCATTGGGTCTTTAGGATTGAAGCCTTACATTTACTCACTTCTCTGGGGAGTAAGGTCCATTGAATAGGTCTGAGTAGGATTCTTTGTAGACCTGCTTAGGAATGCTCAGTCAGCCACTAAACCACAACAAGTTTCATTTATGCAACTTTCACAATTGGAACATTCCTACAGCAATGAGCAATGAGCTAGCTAGATCCAGCCAGTTTTTCTGATGGTGAAAAATGTTACCTAGCTTAACAGTTAGAATATATTTTTAAAGTAGCAATGAGGAATAACTCAGCTTGGCAGTGCAAGAGGCAGGCTAGGTGGGATCTTTTAAACAACTATACCAGAATTGGATATAAGCAGGGAGGAAAGGATAGGTTTGGATGATAGATTAGGAGGGGGAGGGGGGGACTTATACATTACCTAGTTCTGCAGAGAAGCTCCTGAAGAAGGCAAGGATTCCTATGTCAGCATGGGAATGCAAGCAAAGGACGATATCGTGTCTCACAACCAACTTGACCAAGAGAAGTTAGTAATGAGTGCTGAGTCTAGGGTGCACAGTATTTTTATACCCCTTTGCGCAGTGTGGGGCAGGATCTAGTAAGTTTCAGTTTCGCTTTCCTGAATCTTTTGGGATTTCCATGCTGGGATTGCTGGTTTGAGCTAATTAATAGCTCATCTACTGTTTTCTAAGTACCGGGATAATAGAGCCAATTGTTTCTTGATTGTATCAGGAAAGCCTTGCATGGCTTTGAGCAAAGTGTCTTCTAAAAGACTCTGCCCAGATATTCAAATTTGGCTGAGGCGTTTGTCATTAGGAATGGATTCTATTGTCAAGGAGACTGTATCTATAGGTAGAGGAAATACAGAATCTGGTATCAGAGATTCTTTAGAATCTTTTGGGTTACAGCAACCTGGGCGAGGTGTGGTAATCAAGATGCATGTCCCTGTGGCTTCCAGAGATATTGACTGGATTAACACTTTCAGTGGTTCAACCTTGCTGACAGGCCTTTTTGCCCATTTTGGCCTGTTTCAATATCATACTTGGTTTGGACATTCTGCTACACACACACATGGCTGCTGGCATTTATCAGTACATGTTGCAGGAAAATCATATTTAATCCATATTTCAATAAGGCAGGGTATGAAGGGTAGGGCAACAAAAAGGAGTGAAAAGTGATCCCACTTTTTTGCCATCAAGTCACAGCTGACTTATGACAATGTCATAGGACCTTCAAGGCAAAATACATTCAGAGGTGGTTTGCCTCCACATCGTGACCCTGGTGGTCCTTGAAGGCAGTGGCGTAGCATCCATGGGAAGTGGGGGGGCATGATGCCCATGGTGTGGGGTGTGGTGGGGGCATTCTGGGGGTGTTCCAAGGCAAGGGTGGGTGGCACTGTGGCAGGAGCGCAGGGCACACACACACCCCGGGCACAGTTCCCCCTTGTTCCGCCCCTGCTTGAAGGTCTCCCGTCCAAATACTTGCCAGGGTTGACCTTGCTTATATCAGGCTAGCCCAGGGGTAGGGAACCTGCGGCTCTCCAGATGTTCAGGAACTACAATTCCCATCAGCCTCTGTCAGCATGGCCAATTGGCCATGCTGGTAGGGGCTGATGGGAATTGTAGTTCCTGAACATCTGGAGAGCCGCAGGTTCCCTACCCCTGGGCTAGCCTGAACCATAGTGACCCAAAAAGGCTATAGATGAAACCACAAGATCTGTGTGTAGACAAAAGCCCTGTGGGGCAGCAAGGGCTGAAATATGGAAGGGGATTGAATGGGAGTGAAAAAATCTGGTTGAATCCAGTCCAATGATGTGTGATCTATGCAACCACTAGAAAGTTATAACATTTTCCATTTAGCAGTACTTCAAATAGGAGGGAATGTTTCATCTGAGCAACATAGACCTACAGCAAATGGTTCCTGTGCCCCAGGTCTTAGGGACTGAGTTTAAATGGGTCTTAGGTGTTGCCATTCTAGTGAAAAGAATAGCACATTCCATTTCTTCCTTTCTGTGTAGCTGTTTCCTTCCTCTGACATTTTACAGGCAACATTGCAGCTGGTACTTTCATGCTAACACATACTGCCTTCACAATTAAACACTTTGAGTCTGTGACAGTGGCAGGCCTGGCAGGAGTTCAGAGGTGAGGGCTGTCATTTGACATTTTGTCAATGCTCTGGTCTGTTTGGCTGAAAATAGAGGGCTGCCAAGGTGAAGATGAAGAAGGCAGCAGATGGGAAGAGGATGTCATAGTTTCTTAAGCAAAATGCCCACTGAACCTGAGTCTGTTCTATCCCCCCCCCCCCCCGCTTCCATAATTCTATAAGTTAGCCAAAAGACCAGAGAGTGGTTGATGATCATTTGGGTCAAGTCACATTGTCTTTGTTTGAAAACAGACATTGTTTCTGACGAAAAATTAAATGGCAGGACATGATCACTGTGGATAGGAACATGATTAGCAAATCAAATTCAAGAGTTTCAGCATTGTGGAGCTGCAGTGAGCATCTGGCTTTATTCAGACTGTCAATTAGCATTGGAATGTGACAGATCTTTATTCTGTGGTGAACTGTCTCCTACCTAAAGGAGGACATTCAGTCAGGGCCACCTGATCATCCCTGACATGAGCTTCATTACACTGGCCCAGAAACTCCATTGTGAATTGGTCAGATTGGGTGTCCTACTTCTATGTCAGTGGTGGCTAACCTATGGCATGGGTGCCAGAGGTGGCATTCAGAGCCCTCTCTGTGTGGGCACGCACAAACAGAGTACGCCCTCCCCCCCCCCCCACATCTAGGCTGGCCTGGGCTGCTGGGCTCAGTTATTAGCATTAAACCTAAGACCTAGTTTTGGGGAAGCAGTGTAGGTAATCCTGTTAAGCGCTGTAAACCCAACTGATTTTCATGCGAAGAACTAAAGCATGGTTCTTTACTTGGGAGTAAGCTCAGTTGCTGGCAATGCGGCTTGTTTTTGAGTAAACCCTCCTAGGGTCATGATTCACCCATTGGAAGAGTTGCACGGTTGCTTCAAAGCAAAGCCACCGACTACCACCAAGCTTACTTCTGAGTAACGCATGCCTCAGAGCCACCCGTTTTTCTAAACTTAAACCTCAGTGTTCAGGTTAAATTGCCGTGATGGCACTTTGCGATAAATAAGTGGGTTTTGGGTTGCAATTTGAGCACTCAGTCTTGAAAGGTTCGCCATCACTGTTCTATGTCAAATGTCAATCTAATATTTAGGGCCAGTAAAATTAAATAACTTTTATATAGAAGAAGAAGAGTTTGCATTTATATCCCCACTTTCTCTCCTGTAAGGAGACTCAAAGGGGTTTACAATCTCCTTTCCCTCCCCTCCACAACAAACACCCTGTGAGGTGGGTGGGGCTGAGAGGGCTCAGAAGAACTGTGACTAGCCCAAGGGCACCCAGCTGGCATGTGTTGGAGTGCACAAGCTAATTTGGATCACCAGATAAGCCTCCACAGCTCAAGTGGCAGAGCGGGGAATCAAACCTGGTTCTCCAGATAAGAGTGCACTTGCTCTTAACTACTACACCATGCTGGCTTTCATAATGCCATGAAAATGAAATAACTTCCTCACTGTATTGTCAAAGTCTTTTACGGTCAGATTCAACTGGTTGTGGTGGGTTTTCTGGGCTGTGTGGCCATGGTCTGGTAGATCTTGTTCCTAACATTTCGCCTGCATCTGTGGCTGACATCTTCAGTCTTCTCTGTGATACACCTTTGAAGATGCCAGCCATGGATGCAGGTGAAACGTTAGGAACAAGATCTACCAGACCATGGCCACACAGCCCAGAAAACCCACCACAACCAACTTCCTCACTGTTTCTATCAACTTCTGTTTTAAGGTTTTAAGTTTTGGGAAGAACATTTTCCCCACAACTCCACTTCCTCTTGTACCACCTCCAACCTCTCCTCCTCCTCCTCCTCCTCCTCCTCAGAAGGCCTGCTGGACTCTGGAGAAACTAGAGAAAGGGTGTCTGTCCTCTATTGCCCATTGGGTCTCTGAAGTAAACTCAAGAGCCAGAAGTCTCTTGTCCTCCAAGTTAAGCCCTAAAAACATGTCAGGCTCTTCTTCTGTCTGCTGCTGAGTCCCAACCCCTGAGCAGCAGAGCCCTGCCCAATGCCAACACTTTCCTCAGGCACCTCTACTAGAGGTGCTCCAGCGGCAGCCTCATTGAAGAGGGCCTTGATATACTGTTTGATTTTAATCCCTTCATTAACAGTCCCCAGCATGGAGCTTGCCTTTTCCACTACTTCTACACCATATTTTCCCCCTTCTGCTCAATTCTTGAGAAGGGGAAAAAAAGGAACTTCGCTCTTTTTTTTGTTTTGATATCGGCACACTGTTTGCCAGGCATCGAAAGTTTATAATTCTCAACAAATTTAAATGACAAATCTTGGATCAGAACGCCTGCAGTGCTGCCTTCATGCTCTTAAACATCTTTTTAAAGCTTCAAGCATGTTTTCTTATTTTGCATAGCCAAACATTTTCCTCTCACATTTATTCAGCTTTGTTTTGTTCAACATATTGGCATGCCCGTCTGACACTCTGAAGCTCAGGCAGATGGGAAGGGAAGAGGTTGGCTCTCTACCTTCTTTTCGCCACTTGTCTAAGATTCAGAAGTCAAAGATGAAAAACCCTTCTCTTTGTGCATCCTTTCAGAATCTGGTTGCAACTTTCGTGGTCATACGTTTAAGTCTTATGAAGCATTTCCTGCTGAAATGTCACGCTGGCTTGAATTCAGCAGCAAATAAATATTGCTGTCCTCACTAATTTGAAACAGTATGAGTTTTAAACCTCTAGCTGTGGGAGATTTATTAAGATTGCAGTTTTCATCACCCTCCCTTCAGTCCATCAAGGCAGGTCAAAGCTGCATAAAGTGTTTTCTTAAAAGGCTCTGTAATTTCCATTTCTTGAGACTGCCCGAGAAGAGAGCAATTCCACTGCATGCCCCAACTTGAAAGAACGGTAATATTTATCCTGTAAAAAGTTTTAATCTAACATTGGTTATTTGTTGGAGGGAGAACTTTGGTACATGTTATTGAATTTTGAGTTTATGAACAGAAAATATTCTTGTAAACAGCTATTCTTGCTACATTTTCCATTACTACTGCGGACTGTGTTTTAAATCATTCGGTTCCTAGAGGCAGGCTTATGGAAAAGCCTGTGTTGTTTTTTTGCTCTATTGATTAGAATGCTCCTGGCAGACTGTCTTGCTTTTAACTCTAGCTTAGATATAGGGGTTCCACTGATCAAGCCCGCCCCCCCCCCCCCCCCCCCCCCCCCCCCCCCCCCCGCTGAGACACGTGCCAGAGATCTGTGCAGAAATGAGACAAATTTAGCTTAGGAAAAAATGTTTAGAAGTACAGGGGACAGGGCTGGTTTTGAATGCAACAGCCATGTTGATTTGACAGCAACCCCCCCCCCCCTTTAAAGTTTCCCCTTGCAGTACTTTTTCCTGTGATCCTTTTTAAAAAGTCATTCTCAATCAAATTTTTTCACTTTAAACAGATAAATGATCAACAATATTGGTGCGTAAACGAATTATCATTATATATTAACAAGTGGGGGGAACTGTAAGGACTTGGAAGGAGAGCCAGGGTGGTGTAGTGGTTAAAATCAGCAAACGCTAATCTGAAAAACTGGGTTTGATTTCCTAATTCTCCACATGAGCAGCAGACTCTAGTATGGAGAATCAGGTTCTTTCTTTGTTTCTCCACAGGTTCTGCTGGATGACATTAGGCTAGTCACAGTTCTGTCAGAACTCTCTCAGCCCTATCTACCTCAGAAGGTGTCTGTTGTGGAGAGTGCAAGGGAAGGAGTTTGCAAACTGCTTTCAGACTCCCTACAGTTGAGATAAGTGGGGTATGAATCCAAACTCTTCTTTTGTAGGAGCATCTCATTTAATCCTCTCAATTTCTTCTTCCCCTTTCCCGGCAGCCTTACTAGCCTCTCCCCTGCATCCTTCTCTCCTTCTTAGTCATCAGCCACTCTTTGTTAACCTATCCCTCCCACCTTCAATTTCCACTCCTTCCTTCTCCCAGCACCCTCTACCCTAGAAAAGTATGGTCAAGTTGCACTCTGCTGGCCACTGGGCCAGGTCAGGCCTAATTGCACAGTGGGAAATGCCTAGTTGGGCTCTGAGCCATCACAACGCACAATGGGTTAGACTCTATTACCAATTCTAGCGTAGATGCTCTGCATAGCCCTGAGTTTCTTTGAAACAGGTCCAAAGACCAGAAGCTTTTCTAATGCTGGAATTTATAACTTCACGCTGTAGCTAGAAGATTGAAGAGCTGTCTATTTTACCACATAATACAAACCTGGAACACAAGTACACACAAAAATTTTATCTCAGATGCTAGAATCCTTCTTCTTGAAGTGCTATATTTTTTCTTTCTGTACAGGCGACCCCTGTACAACTGTTATCATTACATCAACGAGTATTTCTGAACTGTATAGCTAATGGAAATAGATTTGCGTTTGTTTGCTTGCTTGTTTGTGTTCAACACTGTACATAAGCCTTATACAACCTACAAGGCTGCACATCTGTCCCCAAAACCCCACCACCACCCTGGACTTCACATGCCTGGGCCTCTCAAAACACCATGACCTATCACTTAGCAAAATTGCATCTCAGACATGAACTGGCACCCATGGGTCTCACCTGATGCTCTAATTCTTGTTGCATCCAATTCCCTAGTATAACATTGCTTTTAAAAGCAAAAGAACCCTGTTAGAAAAAATATTGGAAACCAAATAAAGTTTAACACAGTGTGTATGATCAGACAAATCTCATTAACTTCAGGGTAAGATTCAAACAAATGCTTAAACATCTTGTACTGGGATTGCACTTGTGACAGGTGGATGCGTCGCAGCAGAAATATAATGGGCTGAGGAAGGAAAATATCCCGTTTTGGGGAAGAACTTTGCACAGGTCTCTTCTCCAAAACGGGTTCAGCCTGTTACATTTATTTCAACCCAGGTTTTATAAAAATCACTTCACTAGCAATCCTTTTGCAAAATCCTGGGTTTCAAACGCTTCCTGCTTGCCTGTGCAAACTATAGCGGAAGGAAGCATCCAATTTTTCATTTTCCGTCCACCATTTAAATGGATTCTCTAGAGAGTCCACTCAAATGGCAGCTGCCATGTTCTGATAGGGAGAGATTCTTGGTTGCGGGGGGGGGGGATCTCTTGCTGTCCACTACTCAAAGGTCCCAAGTATGGGGAGGGGGAATACTTTTTTTTCTTTTCTTGCCTGGGTACTGTGTGGCCACTGAAGTCTCCTAGAGGCCCCATGTAGCTACACATGCATTCTGGGAGTGGGGGGGAGCATCCCTGTGCAAAAGAGCTGCAGCATTTGCTGCTGCTTCCTGAATGGGAATGTTCTCATGTGCAAAGGGGAGGGGGAGGGGGAAAAGGGGTTCATTCATAACAAGTTACATTTGTTATGAATGAGCTGTGTGGAATGACTTACAGTGAATACTTGGTTGCTGATTGGGCGGGTGTGGTGATATCGAATGTTGAGTTGTTCAGGGATCTAAGCAGCTTGCACTTCGCCTTCCTTTAGGGAAACTGCCAGTTTTGCTAAGATTAATATTCCCTATAGGAGCATGCTGAGGACTGGGAATAGAGCCCAGGATTCCAGCAGCAAGGAAAGATGCAGAGAAAAGGACAGACTGAGAAAGGTGGACAGAATAAGAAGGCAAGATGATGTCGTGAAGGAAAGGGCAGGAGAACTGAGGAACTGGAACACGAAGGGATTCTGAAGGAAGTTCACTGTACGTCTTAAGGACAGTGAAGGTGAGAGAAAAAGAAAATAAGGAGCACTAGAGAGGCCCATTCAGAGAAAGGGTAGCTCAAGGAAAGGAAAGACGAAATAGTGAGGAAGGAGTTAGAAGGGAAAATTAAATGACCCCCACAAGGGGCGTTGTGGGGTTTCTGGGCTGTATGGCCGTGTTCCAATAGCATTTTCTCCTGACGTTTCACCTACATCTGTGGCTGGCATCTTCAGAGGATCTGATGGTAGAAAAGCAAGTGGAGTATATATACCTGTGGAATGTCCAGGGTGGGAGAAAGAACCATTTGCCTATTAACAAGTGTAAAGGGTACAATTAGCAAGCTTGATTTGCATATGTTGAATGGGATCCACCCATTTTAGCATGTATAAGTAACAATGATGTCAAATAATCAGTTAGTGAGGGCATCTGCATAGTGGTTGCCTGCCTGGCATTTTAATCCATTTGATTGCTTCCTGCCCAGAGACATCCTGTGTCTGGGTGGTGTTCACTAAATATTGTCTTGATTCTAGTGTTTTCTAGTACTGGTAGCCAAATTTTGTTCATTTTCATGATTTCTTCCTTTCTGTTGAAATTGTCCACATGCTTGTGAATTTCAATGGCTTTTCTGTGTAGTCTGACGTAGTGGTTATCAGAGTGGTCCAGAATGTTTTCCAATAACATTCTGTGTCCAGCTTGGTTGATCACGTGTTCTGCTATTGCTGATTTTTCTGGCTGAATTAGTCTGCAGTGCCTTTCATGTTCTTTGATTCATGTCTGGGTGCTGCATTTCGTGGTCCCTATATAGACTTGTCCACAGCTGCAAAGTATTCAGTAGACTCCTGCAGAGGTTAGAGGAATCGTCTTACCCTTTTCTGAACGTAGCATTTGTTGAATTTTCTTAGTGGGTCTGTAGATTGTTTGGAGGTTATGTTTCTTCATCAGTTTCCCTATACAATCGGTGATTCCCTTCATATATGGTAAGAGCACCTTCCCTCTGCATGACTGTTTATCTTCATTCCTGTGGTTTGTTCGTGGTCTTGCAGTTCTTCTGATGTCTGTAGAATCATAACCATTAGCCTTTAGAGCCCAGTTTAGGTGATTCAGTTCGTCTTGAAGGAGGTGGGATTCACAGATTCACAGACCCTCAACCCCTGCAAGCTCTTGAATGTTCTCCATTTGTATTTCATATTTTCTCTAACGAATCCGTTTGAGGAAAACAGGCTTGTTGGTGCCGTCTGTCTATTTTTGGTGCTTTATTTTCATGTCTTTTTGCAACAGGAGGAAGAAGGAACACACATGATGTACTAGTTACATTTTTGTCTGTCAAGTATCTCAGTTAGAAAGCCAACATTTTGTGCTCCTCAAGCAAGCGCTTCAATTGCCAAAGCAGTGCCAGCCCGTCTTCTCATTCTCTATGCTGAGCCAAGTGCCACCAAAACATTGGATTCCATTTGTAGAGCAAAGGCTGATGGGAAGGTTTCTTGTCCATCATTACAGCCTGACTGCATCTACGAAAGCCAAGTTCAGCAGCTTGAAGGCAGCTTTTTCTTGATGAGTTTCTTTTTCAAGTCCTACTATACACTGAGAGGGATTTAAGGGATATCTGTTTGTAGCATGTCCAACATAGTTTTGCATATGTTTTTCCAGGACCTCTGTATTGTCAGGGAATATAAAAACATGTGCATGTGATTTCCTAGTTTCTTACTGCATTGCCAGCAATATCTTGGGACCACTCCAATGAATGCTGAGTACGACGGCAATGTAGAAGGCTGCTGCATCCAGCCAAACTGAATAGCTTGAGGAAAGGATTTGGTGCCCATGATCTCCATGATTTTCAGAATGGAATGTGTGACTAATTGAAAATTTTCCTCAAAAAAAAAATCTTACCCTTGAATTTTAGATGTCAGAAGGCTTTGAAAAAGTGCCTCTTCACTATTTCTACAGAGATTATGTTTCCTTCTTGGTTTTTTTTTTTTTAAAAATACTTCTTGGATATGTTTGTGTATGTAAAAAAAATATCTCTTCAAGAATGTTTTTTTGCTTTATACTGTTACAGAGCACTCTGCTCTTCTCCAGGCTCCTAACACACACCAGCACATAAAGCTTCCCTAATCTGTCAGAACATTGGTCCATCTAGCCTAATATTGTCTACTCTGACTGGCACAGCAGCTTTGTAGAGTTTCGGGTCAAGAATTTCCAAATCACCTCTCTTTCTGTCACTGGTAATGTTCAATGGGATGCAGTCCTATGCATTAAAAATCAGGCATTCTAGCCTTGAGTTATGGTCCTTCTAATATTCTGTACTATTCACACTGGAAACAAAAAAAAATCAGATTACCATTAATGCATGTACATCCTACCTGTATGTATATACTTCCGCTTGTATGAAGGGCCCAGCACAAGTTTAAGCTGGATAAATGTGGGTTCTGAATCATAAATTCAGCTGTACATGCATTAAGGTGAGAATTACTCAATATGTGTATAAAAGGATATCAAGTGCCTGCTGTACACAGATCGGACATGTGTTCACCTTAAGTTGTGAAGAGGGCTAGAGATTGAAAGATTTCTGAATGCAGAAGTGATTTCACATTTCCCATTCTTGTTGTTCCGACCTGAAAATTCTCACTTCAGTCTTGCCTCTTTCACATGTGAATTAATCGCATGATTCTTTGCATTTGTGCCATTCTTGCTTTTTTCACACCGCATTCTTCCCAGAAAATGTGTGCATGGTGTAGTTGTAAAGAGCCATGGGCTTCTGGAGAACAAGGTCTGATTTCCCCACTCTCCCCATGAGTGGTGGATTCACTGGATTAATCAAATTCTATTTCAATTTCAATTCCTTCAACCATAGGCTGGTAGGAGTATAAATAAAAGAACAATGGAATTACAACAAAACAGTAATTACCAAGAGCATTAAAAATATGCAAGAAATCTGGCTTCAGTTTTTAGCCAGCCTACATCATTTAAAAATCACAATTTCAAAATAGTGTGATTACTGAAGCACAAGACAGCAGAGTCCAATAAGAGATCCCAATATGTTATGCCTAGCTACTGTAAGTAGAATGGTGGACTTTTATCTTGAGAGCTGAGTTTGTTTTCCCTGTTTTTTCACAGAACGCCTGCTGGATAACCTTGGGCTAGTCACAGTTCTCTCAGTTTCACCTACCCCACAAGGTGCCTGTTGTCGGGAGAAGAAGGAAAGGTGATTGTAAGCTGCTTTGAGACTCCTTTCAAGAGAGAAAAATGGGGTGTAAAAACACTGCTTCTTCTTCAAAATCATCTCTGTGTGAATAAATTGCCATTGTATATATATAGTGCAGTAATCATGTACACTGTAAATATTCTGTAAATTGCGTATGAAAGCGATACAATATGAGTACACAATACAAACAAACCTACTGAACCAACAGCAGCAATCAAAGAATCCAAACTGTTAAAAATAAATATAAAAAAAATAAACAATGTAATCCTAAATAGAGTTACACCCCTCTTAATTCTCTTGAAGTCGATGTTTTTAGAACACCATAACTCATTTTAGGACTACTCAGCCAGGCAGGGTGCAAGCTATAGGAAACCTTCACGCTTTGGAAACATTTGAATGTAATTACATATTTTGCATGCATTACCTAGGCACCAAGTTGATTAAAATGACTTTGCATGCATCAAAGAACAAATAGGAAAAAAGGAGAGAAATGCCCCTTTTAGCACTTTGCCACTTCATTTATTTTTCTCACTTAATATATGTGCTATAATAAGTAACATAATCTGAAAAGAAAGAGGCCTTAGAAAGCCATTGCCCTGTCTCAGCAGTTTAAATCCTATGCTAACAACCTGGTAAACAGGAGCATCTGATTTACAGCAGGCTGAAATGGGGAAATCGATGGCCAAACAGATTTCCCATAATGCTTAGGGTTTTTTTGTTTTCACTAATTGAATGGCTTTAAAATAAAATTACCTGCTCATCCATTTACTTTTTAACAGGTACCTGACCAATGACAACCTCTTAATAGTTTAAGGGCCAGGTTTCAAATTGGCTTCAGTGGCTCTCTGATCTCCAGGGTTCCTCAAGTAAGGAATTTTCTACAAGACAGAACAGTCAGATAAGTTTTTGGTCTTTTTGGCAAATTCCCTAGCAAGGTCCTGGTTTGGTTTGTTAGGAGGGAATGTATACTAGAGGAACAAGTAAACAAAGTAAAACAAAGGTTTTTTGTCCTATATATAGGGATCAAATATTCCCATGGTGTATATGGAATGTTTATTTACATCTGAACAGAAGCCTCTGTTTCTCAATATGGTTTGGGTTTTTTTTGTTTGGATTTATATCCCCCCTTTCTCTCCTGCAGGAGACTCAAAGGAGCTTACAATCTCCTTGCCCTTCCCCCCACCCCCCGCCGCCCCAGCAAACAACCTGTGAGGTAGGTGGGGCTGAGAGAGCTCCGAGAAGCTGTGACTAGCCCAAGGTCACCCAGCTGGCGTGTGTGGGAGTGCACAGGCTAATCTGAATTCCCCAGTTAAGCCTCCATAACTCAAGCAGCAAAGCTGGGAATCAAACCCAGTCCCTCTGATCTGGAGGTGGTGATCCTGTGTGTCTGCATCTAAGTAATTAACGCCACTGAAAGAGCAGAAGGCTCCAGTGGTAAGAATGTTGCTGAGATGCCACTCTTTCACAAAGGGAGATATGCTTTTCTACTTTATGCACGTCGGCTTTCCAAGGGTTCCATTACGCCTTATCACCGTATTGCTAGGCTTGTTAAAGTTTGTTTTCCCAGTGGAGTTCCCAGTAGCTGCTTTTGATTTTACATTCACAAGCCTATTTCTCAGAATGGTTCTAGTCATTGTTTATCTTCCCTGCTCAGTAAAGAATAACAATTGGCAATTGATGGCAGAGTCTATCAAAGAAGGCTAGCCCAAGGTAATGAAATGAATGCATGAAGCTATGCCTTGCTAAAATGTTTCACCTCCTTGCTAAAACCAGCCATCACTTTCAAGAAGAAATTGTCCTTTTTTTTATCTTGGGCATCTTCAACATCAAGTCTGCATTCTTCTTCAGAATAACCAGATTGATACAGTCAACATCCCTGCTTGTCTTTCTCAACCCTTTTAGTTCTTATCTTTTATTCTAGTTCTAGCTATAAGTCATATACTTTGTTCCTTGAGGAATTGTGGAAATAAGCACTCTTTCAGAAATAAATTGAGCAAAATTTTCACTAGAGACATTGCCAAATTTGCAACTAATTTGTTTGATTGACAGCAAAACTATGTTCAACAGCCACAGCCACCTGTGAGCGGAACCCATGACCTGTTTGTTTGTCTGCCATCCATATCAGATGGCTGTCAAACAGCTTTGCAATGGTAACATAGCTGTGATAGTGGCACGTCATTCCCTTGCCTTATGGAGGCTTTTTTCATTCGCAAAGTAGGTGGCACAATCCTACCCAGGATCAAGAATGGTCAGCTCAGATAGTTAAACAGCATGAAGGGGGTGAAATACTTCTCTTGTAAGGATGTGCAAAAAATGCTGTGAGTAAAGTAACATCAATGGCACGGAATTAAATGAATACCAAATTGTAGGAGTTATTTTAATGACATCTTGTTGATGATTCCTGGCTTAAAGGCTGTCCATCTGTCCTTGACCAGTGTCACAGCCTTTTTGGCTCTGGCCCCAGACTGGTGGAATGCTCTGTCAAATGAGACCAGGATTTGGTGAAGTTCTGCAGAGCTTGCAAAACAGAACTGCTCCATCATGTTGATGGTTCAAGACAGCAACGGGGTTTCCATTGGCTGGCCTCCCCTTCCTCCATCCTCTCTGCCCTCTTGTCCTTTTTCCATTCTTCCCAGTATGAAACAGTGTGGCCACTTCCAAGCACGTGCGGCTGGGGGGTCGCGTCAGCATTACAATCACGCTGCATGACATTACCCTGGGACCATTCGTGCAAATGGTCCCGAAATGATAAAGACAGGGAAGAGCGAGCGCATAGGCGCTGCACTGATCACCCAATGTCGACTTAGCCGCTTCCCTGCGGTGACATCTTCCAGCATGGCGTCGCCAAGGCCAGGGGACATGCCTCCCTGCCCTGCGCGACCGCTCCGGAGTTGCAGAGGCAGGGGGGGGGCATGTCCCCAGGCCTCGGCGACGCGCCTGAAGGTCGCAGGGAAGGTAAGTCGATCAGAAAGAGGGATGGTGCCTTCCAGCCACTGCCCGTTCGCGCGGCAGACAGCTGGAAGGGGCTCCTTGTTTTCAGGAAAACCTGCGCTCAGGGAGCTTATAGGCTTGGAAAGCTAAGCGGACTTCACGCCACTGGGGGGGAGCGAGGGCAGCATGGTTGCGATGCAGCTGCACCCCCATCTGGCGAACAACTTCCTAGGGAGGGCCCGGGCGTTTTGCCATCCCCTAGGGCACTTCATAAAAGGCCGCAATGGCGGGAGAAAGGGCCTTTGATTGGGGTGAGTTTATTTTATTTACACTATCTTAGTAGGAGCCATTGACACTCTTATATTGTCAACTAGGAATTTTACTAATTTTTATTGTATTTTAATGTAATACTGTTGTTGTACAACACCCTGAGTCCTTAGGAAGAAGGCCATCTTATAAATAAAAATGACAGACAGAAGGACAGAGTGAGAGGGTGGGAAAGTCAATTTATAATGGTTGCCCATTTAATTTCCAACTCTTTATTTACACAGTGGGTTGCTCAGCAGTATGCAGCAACAACAGATTTGTGGGGGAATAGAACCCTAATTGAGTTGTGAGAATGGGCATGGATGAAACCCTGCCAGCTGCATGCACTCTACTGTACGTCTGAATACTTGGGGGGGTAGGGGACTGGCAAACAGGCTCAAACTGTACCCAAACAGCCAAATCGATAAAGGGCTTCTTGTTCACATCTGGAAAACAGATGCTGAGCAGAACAAGCAGGAGTTCAAACATCCCTGATTTTCACAAGATTTCCCAAGTCTTTGACACTAATCACGGCTTGTAGACAGAATTCCCACTCATTAGCTCACCATAACATCACAATCATTGCTTGGCTTCTGTTGCTCCATTGCTTTTTTCCCCAAAAAGCTTTTGCTCTCGTCTTAAGTTTTACGTCACACAAGAATCTTCAGTCGGTTGCATTTGCAGTCTTGCTCCTCTTTTAAAAATTAAACCAGAAGGGCCCGTGTCAATGACAAATGCGGGGAGGGAATACAATTGAAAGAACCTTTCAGGGAAACCCTTAAGAAAAAGCAAATGATCTGTGTGATTTGAACAGAAACCAGAAAATCAAGCCCCACAAAAGAATTTTTAGCTTATAGCTGACCTTTCAGCAACCACTGAGTTTTCACAGAAGATAAATGGTTTGATTCACACAGTCTGCATCTGCTTGCCATAAAACAATATGTATTTCTTTTACTCCCTTTCAGAAAGCTCCAGATTTCTTACCTCCAGCCATTGGTTAAACATATTGTTAAATGAGGTCAACAATCATGCAGTTTGGGGCTAGATCAGATCTTAAGATGGAGAGCCTTGAGTCGCTCCATTAACACACAGCAAGGCTGGGTGTTTGCACCGTGATCCATAGGGTGAATCTGAGTCATGTTTTGATTTCCCAAGGTGCCTCTTGAAAAGATTTCCCAAGAACATATGGATATAATCCATTGGCATGGATCCTCCTTCAACAACAAAAGAACAAGCTTTGGCCCTTGTAGCATGCTGATAGATATCACTTTCCAATGTGCCACTCATTGGATCATTTCCAGTTGAGTACAGGCGTTTATCTCTTTTCCATGCATATGCAACCCACCCGTCTCTCTAGAGAAGTTCTGGAAACCTTCTCCAAAGACAAAAGAATGTCTGTTTGCTCTACTATGAAGCAAACCATTCAACAGTAGAAACAGTTACGGAAGCCCCATCTGGTAGAACGTGGGACATAAATGCAAACTGATTTAAAGATAGCTTGCAACAATAATAACAGTGTAACCCTTCCCCCAGTGTTGGCTCTCAAGACTTTTATGAATGAAATATGTGATGCTAAATATAAGGAGAAAGCAGTAATATATGGGCTAAAAAAATCATATCGCATTCTGGTTGATAGCATATCAAATGCAATTATCCCTATTTTTCCACTTCTCATCCATATGTATTTCCATTTTCCCAGGTACTCACTGAGCGTTCAGATTAAGAAAAAAAACCAGGTATCACTATTTTTGGAAAATGCAAAGAACCTCAACATGAGTCCCTAACACAGCCATCCTCATTTTTGTCAGCAATGCCAGACAGCCAGGGCAATGGGGTTTGAGTGCCTTTCCCCAGGATGCAAACTGATTTTGGCCACATCCCTTTTTCAGACTGCTCTATTGGTGGTAATAAAAATATTTCAAAATGGAAAGGCCTTACTGTATGGTCTCCATAGCAGCAGCACCCCATGTACTAGTCATCTTGGTTAATATAGTTCCCCAAATCTTTACTAAGGATATTAGGAGTCTTGAGAACAGCCAGCAAGGAGGTCAATGAACAGAAGTTTGTACAAAGTGCTGTCAAAGTGCAGCTACTCTCCGGAGACCCCAGCAAGGGATTTTAAGGGAAGCAAGAAGCAGAAATGGCTTGTTAGTGCCCTCTCTGCAGTCTTTCTTGGAGGTCTTCCTTCCAAGGACTGATCCTGCTTAGCTTTTGAGATCTGATGACCTCTGGCCAAACCATGCCACCTTCCCTCCCATGGACATACAGTCTATTAAAAAAACCCCAAACCTCACAGTTCCTTGTCTACAACTGAGCCCTATGGGGATAGGGCAGGATAGAAATCTAAAATCTAAATAAACAAACAAATAAATAAACTGGTGAACAGGAAGTGAGCCAAATCTTTTGTGTTAACTACTTCATCTGATGATGCACTAACTTTTTTGCTCCATTGCGGCTAAAAAAAAGTGGGATAAAGTTTGGTCAAGGTGATGAGAAAAGGTATAGAGATATAAATAGCAATGCTCCTTGGTTCCAAGCCTAAACTGGGCAACCAACCATTGATCTCTGCCTGATCTGCTTCCTAGAAGCAAAAAAAAAGTGGCACAATATAGTGGGTGGGAACAGTCATGATTGGTGATTGGCAGTCCAAGAGATACAGAGTCAGGGAAATGCCAAAATACCAGAATTAATATTTGGCAAGGTTTCTAGAGTTAAAAGTGGGATTTCATATAACTATGTTATTTCAAATGGTCTGCATTTGGTTCAGACTAAATTAATTAATATCTGGCTGCACACTGTGTATGTGTTAAATGCTGTTAAGTCGCTATGAATCAATATCCTCCAAAACATCTTAACAGCCTTGCTTAGGTCCTGCAAAATGAGGGCCATGGTTTCCTTTACAGAGTCAGTCCATCTCATGTTGCGGCTTCATCTTCTACTGCTGCTTTCAACATTTCCTAGCATTATTGTCATTTCCAATTACTCTTGTCTTCTCATTATGTGTACATTGCACATTACTGATGACTTTCTCCTATATTTTGTGCTTCAAAGGGTTCAGTGTAAGGTTGCCAATTCTCAGCTGGGAAATACCTGGAAATTTTGGAGTTGAACCTTGGGACAGATGAATTTGGAGAGGGCAGGACCTCACTAGGATGAAAGTCCACTGAGTCCACCTTCCAGAGCAGCTATTTTCTCCAGGGAAACTGATTCCTATTGCCTTGAGATCAGTTATAATTCTAGGATATCTCCAGGCCACACCTGGAGGTTGACAACCATTCAGACTCAAAGCCTGAGTGAGACTGAAGAGAAGGGAATGATATGAAATCCTTCCAGCATACTAGTCACTCCAGTCTCATTGCTTTGCCGCTGTCAATGATATAAACCTAACAATGTGATCTTGTCTGTGTTGTAATAGACAGCATTAGCTTTAGATATAGGAAAACCATGACTGAATTTTAATTCAGACTGCTGGATTACCTCAGGTAAGTCGCTATCTCTTTGCTTAAGCTATCTTTCGGGGTTCCGATAAGGAGTTTCAAAGCCTGCCAACCCTATGGCTTTGAAGTGAAAAATCAATATACTTTCATTTTCATGGCAGACTTTTGGCTATCGAAAGAAGAAGAGTTAGCAAGTTAACTGACATTTCTTTAAGTCATAATGGTTTGGGGATGGCCACCGGAGACTGACTGCAGCAAGGTTCTTGGTTATTTCACAAATGGCTTTCTCTTCTCGGAGGTCCAATGAACAACATTATTTGTTGCCAAAAGAATCTTCAGACCCCAAAGCCTTTCTTGCCTCCCCAAGCACTTCAGATCTCCTGCTTTCATCCAAGAAAAAAAAAGCTTGAACGTGGATTCTACAGTGCACTTCTTCAAAGCCTCCACTCCTATGCACATCTGAACTTTGAAAGTGCCATTATTTGTGACCAACATTAGTCAAACTGACACTCCGTATTCCAGAATAAACAATACATATCACTTGGACTGGGAGGTGTAAACCTTTACCGTAGTGATTCTTAATGGGAACCACATAGCACTTTCTCCCCAGGGAGGAATTTATAAATTTTGGTGGGCATTTATAACTTCAGGGAAAACAGGGAGCATTCAGGAATTTAGGCAGCCATTCCTCCCCACTTGGTAGCTCTTCTGACCATTTATTGTTGAAGGCTTTCACTCTTCCCTCTGTGATACACCTCTGAAGATGCCAGCCGCAGATGCAGGCGAAACATTAGGAACAAGATCCACCAGACCACGTCCACACAACCCGGAAAACCCACCACAAACACTTCTGCTAATCCTGCCCACACCACAGCTAGATTTCTACTGTAGAAAGAAGAATCCAATCCAACCCAATGGTAAGACGTGGAATGATGGATCTCAGGCAAATGTATCCACAAATCCTTACCCAGAATCTCTGTGTTGAATGGCTATATCATAAATTCACCTATATAAACAAAGTTGTTGTTTTCATGTCTCCCCCCCCCCTTGTAGTGCAATTCAGTGATAACAATCCATATGTGGTGGATTGTAGTGTGTTGAAGAACCACTGATTTAATCCATGTGTGTTATATTCTATTTACCTGAGATGCTGTTTCCTGAAATTGTATGGATCAGCATTTGACATTCCTTTGTTTATTATCCTACCAAATATGCGTGACCCCGCTTTCTTTGTTTTTAGGGAGAGATGAAGTAGTTGATGCATCTCCTATTTCATGCCAGGCTACTTATTTGATTTGTTCCATAACTTTTTATGCTATAGGAGGATACTGGCATAGAAGTGATGCTTTCTGTGCATAAGTCATGGTTGAGATCTAAACAGATACTGATGCAAGATCCTGTGGAATTGTTGACTTTCGTATTTAACAAATGAATCCCAGCTTCTTTCCGAAACTCTCCTCAGTGTCGAAACTAGTTTGCCACAAAGCATGAGGATTGTTGCTAATGAGAAGAAAATGTCAAAAGTCACATGGACTTACAGAATTAGTTGCACAGTTGGTTGGATCCTGGGCCTATATTTAATATAACAAGATTCTGAAAATGAGACCAAAGAAGAAATGACATTTGAGTAAGAGTATGGGGCTGAATAATCAGTAATGAACATTTTTGTCATGAAAGGGGTTGCTTCTTGGAAGCCTGAATTATCGCCAACCTTTTGCAATATTTACCTGACTTTTTTCTCAGTTTTGCTAGTGTTCATTGCCCCCCAAATAACTATTCCATTGATGTAATTCTCTCTTTTTTTGGTTAAATATATATTTTCATCTTTGAAAGAATTCATTAGTTTCATCTGCTCTCCAAGCTGTTATCATGTAGGAATCTCACCACTATTTCCAGGAAGAGGAGGTAAACTGAGGGAGGGAAAGGGATGATAATTCAACCCTTCAGCAGGGCCACAAAGAAATGTCACCAACAGAGCAGAATGGATTTGTCATCACATAAATTGGTTTGGTTTGCAGGAAAGGATGATTCTAGAAAAGGGTACCAATAGGTGGAGATGTTTAGTATTTTCTGCTTTTTTGAATCTTAGTCGAACACAAATTGTCAGTGAAATGGTGAGGTACATTTCATGATGGGTAAAGATCTTTTGTGAAATGTGTCTCCTAGCTGGGCTCAGCTTTTGTAGATATCTGTGCATGTAAAGTGCCATCAAGTCAAGGAGCAAAGATGAGGGAGACCAGACACCCTCCTAAGAAACCGTATAGCTGTGACTTGCTTTTAGGGTTAAGAAAACAGGAATAGAGGGGTTTTATATGATTTTGTCCTTGGGATTAAGGAATCTTTCCCCATGAGGATGCTCCTTAAGATTATTAAGTAAACTTTTATTTATATGTATATTTTAGTAGGTAGTTTGTCCCATGTCATTGCTCTTTTTGCAACTGACTGTTTGTGATAAGAGTGCATGGAGATGATGAAGAAGAAGAGTTTGGATTTATATCCTCCCTTCCTCTCCAGTAGGATACTCAAAGGGGCTGACAATCTCCTTGCCCTTCCCCCCTCACAACAAACACCCTGTGAGGTGGGTGGGGCTGAGAGAGCTCCGAGAAGCTATGACTAGCCCAAGGTCACCCAGCTGGTGTGTGTGGGAGTGCACAGGCTAATATGAATTCCCCAGATAAGCTGTATTTGAATAAGCCCCCACTCCATCAGTATACCATTTCAGAGAGGAGTTGGTTTTGGAGCCTGATAGTCCCATCTGGGGTGGGGGAGAGGGCTTGGGGGAGTGTCCTGGCCTTGCACCAGCATGTTTTCCCTCCCTGGGGCACTTATCCTGGCAGAGAAGGCAGATGTGTCGTTTCCCAGCTCCAAGGTGGTGAAACCCAGACATTCGGGTTGCCATCCCAACTGGGTATCATTGAAGCTGCTTGTATTCTAAGGGACACTAAATTCAAAATGGGGTGGGGTGTTTTAAGTCTTCTCTGTTCCTCTCAGAAGTGTATGGAAGTAAGCTGGCTTTTGGTGACTTCAAGCCATCTAGCTTGTGCCCAGTTATGTCATGCAATGTCCAGCAATGCCTTTCTAATGGTTAGATGCTTAGTTAAGGGTTCAATATTCAAAAGGAAGTCTGAAGTGATGGCTCCATTTCTAAAGGGAATCCATTCCTAAAAGGGGACTATCTTTATTTTCAAAACATAGATGGTGGGGAGGGGAAGAAATGGATGTGGGTGGGGTAGCTTTGTCCTTTATATTCCAAAGAGGTGTTTTATTACAATCCCACCAAAATCCAAAAAGCCTAGAATTTTAATAGACTGTTATCATTTTGAATTCTTATCCAGAAATTATTGAAGCCATCCTAAAACTTGCTGTGCTTTCGTCTGTTCACAAGTCATGCTTGCATGACTACAATTAAGTTTTATGCTATATTTTTGTTCTTGTGATATTTCAAATTTTTGAGCCAAACTAGTTATATCCACCCAAAACTTTTTATCAAATGCTAATGCACATGAACTAAACTATGTAGCTATCATATTAATATCTTTTTATATTAATATGTATTAATTTTGTATTAATTTTGTATTAATATCTTTTTGTATCCTTTGTATTGTAAACCACCTGCAGCCCACTTTTTGGAATGGGATTCCCCAGGTCTCATGGTGAAAGTTGTTAGAAATCTTCAGGAGGTTCTACAAGGCCATTTTATTCACCGGGTGTTTTAACGGCATAGAGAAATGCAAACATGTTTGCTCAGTTGGTTTTAAATTGTATTTTTTTCAGCTGCAACATATAAGCCACTTTGAGCTAAAAGGAAAAGTGGGACAAAACTATTTTAATTTTTTAAAAAGGGAAAAAAACCTAGCTTTATTATTGCAAGCAAAATTTGATTGGTGTTAATTTGTGTATAAATGAAGTTACAAAACTCATAAGCAGTGTGATTATGAGCGCAAATCAAATCACATTTATTTGCTGGGAGAAACAGACCATATTGAAGGAACAGCAACAGAGATTTAAGAGGGGAGAGTTAGTAGGCAAATATATTTTATGTGAAAAATCCACCACTTGAGGATCAGCAAAAGGAACTGGAAACTAGACTCCTACAGGTTTTGCACAACACTGTTAAAAATCAAAAGTTATACAGTGACCTAGGGAATAGTGTAAGCCCTTCTTTTCCTTTTTCTTCTTTTTCTAAATGTAGACACATTGCTTGTCTTTATTGCAATCTGCTGGAATATCAACCGTGTTCCCAGACTTCTCAAAGATGACTGCTAGGAGATCTGAGATTTCTCAAGCAATTTCACCAGTGCCCAATTGCCTTGTTCCATTCAAGGTAGTCCAAATCCTTTGCTGGCTCAGAAATATGAACTTGGCTCTGAAAAGACATCAAGAGATTGGAGGGATTCCATGTGAATTGTCAGAGGTGATTACTAGGTATTTAATCATCTAACTTTATGCACAGCACAGAGGTGGGAGCCAGAAAACATTTCAGATCAGCTGGCAGAAATATAGTCTCTTTGGTGATATCCATATTGGAAAAAATGGAGTTTCAGCAATGGTTGGGATGCTATCAACTAAGTCTTTAGTTGCCATGCCAGCTGTGGGCATGTTCAAGTGGCTACTGTGCACTTTGGCTGCTCCACAAATTGATCAAGCCGATCTTTGGACAGCAACATTGAAAAAATCCAGGGAGGAGACTCAATTCACATGTAAATAGGAAATTCAGTTCCAGCAAGCTTGACAGGTGATCACATTCACATTAAAGTTCTGGGTCTCTGCAGACAACATGAACCCAGAAAGCAATTGTTGGGATTGTACAGCCACTTAATATGTGATCATCTTTCCAAAGACATCAAGGGATTGGAGACATTCCATCAAGATTGTTATAGGTGAATATAAGGTACTAAATCATCTGACTATGCCCAGCAAAGAGTGAGGAACCAGAAAAGATTTGGAATCAGCAGGCAGATTTATAATCTCTTCATATCTTTCCATGATACATGATGGTTCTAATTGTGGCTGAACTAAAGGGGTGTATGTGTGTGATTTTTTTGCAAATACTTTCATCAAAAAATATTTCCTGTTACAGAAATCCTACGTGAATGACTGATTGAAAGGGTGTGGTTTGATTCAGAGAACATTGCTGTGAAAAGCTTCATCTGCCTTGCTCATTGGATAGGATCTCCTCTGTAACTAATCCAGAGATTAGTTGACCACCCTCCCTCTAAATAAGGTTTAAGTGTCTTTGGAGTCACTAGCAAGTGTTCAGACCTTAATGGTAACATAGAACTGTGATGCCATTTTCTTCCCTTTAATATCCCCAATTGATTTGGATTGCATGAAGAAAGAAGATCTTTTTTTTTAATTCCACTAATCAGGGAACAGTGATTTTGAACAAGCATATAAAAGATGGCCCTGTTGAGCAATAGAAGCTTTTTTCAATAAACGTTTGTTGATTGGCAAGGCAGAAGTGTCATTTTAACCCAAACTCAAAACATTCTGTGCAGTCCTGGTTCTGAACACATGACACACTGGTCAGCATGACACAGTGATTAAAAGCGAGTGACTAGGATCTTGGAGATCCAGGTTAAAATCCGTATTATCCTATGAGGTCTGCTGGGTATAATGTTAGTGTGGTGTTGTGGTTAAGAGCGGGTTTGATTCCCCACTCCTCCACATAAGCGGTAGATTCTCATCTGGAGAACCAGGTTTGTTTCACTACTCCTCCAGTTGAAGCCTGCTGGGTGACCTTGGGCCAGTCACAGTTCTCTCAGAACTCTCTCAGCCCTACCAACCTCTCAAGTTGTCTGTTGTGGGGAAAGGAAGAGAAGGGTATTCTAAGTCACTTTGAGACTCCTTAAAGGTAGAGAAATTGGGGTATAAAAACCAGCTCTTCTTCTCCTTCACTTTGGGCCAGTGACACACTCTTAGTCTAACCTAACTCCCAAGATTATTGCAAGGATAAAATGGAAGAAAGAGGAATGATGTCAGCTGTGTTTGGTCTCTAGTGGTGAGAAAGGCAGGGTACTTATTTATTTAAAGAAATAAATGTGTAGATTCTACTTAGGTTATGTTTCGAGTGTTATTGCACTTCTTAAACTGGTTAGGGACCCTTACTATGTTCACTTGGTGTAGGAGTCATTGCAGGGCACATGCTTTCCTAGTGCTCTAGTAATTTAGGTCCAAAAGACACCATTCAATGCCCATGGGTCAGGGTATGGTCTCACAGTTATGTTTGATTGGGGACTTGCCTTTAAAAAGCATTTTGTTTCTCCATTCAGGTGAGGAAGGAGGAGCTTTGGGCTCCTCCTGCATCATTTTTGTTTGCATTTTCCTCTTGCTTCATGTACCTAGGGGTAGACTTCTTAAAAGTGAGTTTTATTTATTTATTTATTTTTTATTTATTGTATGAACTTTTATACCGCCCCATCCCCAAAGGGCTCTGGGCAGTGCACAGTATAAAATATTAATATAAGTAAATAACTAAAATATTTAAAACAGCAATAACAGCAGTAATAACAGTAATAGAGGCGTCCTGCCAACCCCATTTTTAAAAATTCTCCCCGGAGGAGGAGGACGAGTCCCAAGATGACAGGCCCAGATGTAAAGAGCCAACTAGGGGCACCATTTCAGCGGCTGGTCCCTCCAAAGGCCCGGCGGAACAACTCCGTCTTACAGGCCCTGCGGAACTCACTGAGGAAGTTCCTGCTAGAACATATAACCATAAGTCATGTTGGGAAATTGTGTCTTGACAAATGGATTTTGGCTCTTGTATTTTGGCTGGGAGGAAAATCTAGATCAGTGGTGGCGAACCTATGGCATGGGTGCCAGAGGTGGCACTCAGAGCCCTTTCTGTGGGCACACGTGCACAGAGTTCATCAGAAAATCATCCCCCCCACACACACCCCTAGGCTGGCCTGGGCATGATCCTTTACCTGGGTGTAAGCTCAATTGCTGACAATGGGGCTTGTTTCTGAGTAAACCCTCCTAGGGTCATGATTCATCCATTCGAAGCGTTGCACAGTTGCCTCACCAAGCTTACTCCCGAATAACATGCACCTCAGAGCCAACTGTTTTTTCTAAACTAAAACCTCAGTATTCAGGTTAAATTGCCATGTTGGCACTTTGCGATAAATAAGTGGGTTTTGGGTTGCAATTTGGGCTCTCGGTCTCGAAAAGGTTCGCCATGACTGATCTAGATCATGTGGGAACAGCTGATGGTGCAATTCCTTGACAAACCACCAGAGTCTGTTTTAGCTTTGAAAGAGCCCATCAAGATGGGGATGGACTGCAGGTTCAGCCTTTGGCTTCTTTCCCCTCTTTTTCAAAGTTTACTTTTGGCATCTTTACCCATAGATTCATGCTGCTTTCCAGTATTAAGCTATTATTTATGGAAATGCTTTATTTGAATCAGCTTACGGAACTGGTTAAATTCTCTCTCAGTAGAGATATAGTTCCATTTAATTTCCAAACACTGGATCTTCATTTGGCTCCCAGTGTGGAATCTCTGTCTTCCATGATTGCTTTGATTTGCATTTTCATTCATAATCTTCAAAAGCAGTTCTAGATGGAGTCTTCAGTCAAACAAAATATGCTCCATCAAAACAAACTGCTGCCAGCATGTGACAGCACATGTATTTTGAAAGACAGAAAGGATACAGCC
This sequence comes from Sphaerodactylus townsendi, assembly GCF_021028975.2. NCBI lineage: Eukaryota > Metazoa > Chordata > Lepidosauria > Squamata > Sphaerodactylidae > Sphaerodactylus > Sphaerodactylus townsendi. The sequence goes on from NC_059426.1 coordinate 149,812,410, forward strand.
AAACTTCTGAAAGTCCAGCTTCATTTGGGAACATGAAAGTGAAAAGAAATAGAAAAAGAAATGATGATACTATATCAAAGAATGTGTCATATAAACTTGTAAGCTGCAGAGCACATGCAAATAATGTTGATTTTTTTAAAAAAAAATCATCCGAAAGATTGGAGACAAATGCTTTTGTATTTCAAGGTCTTCTTTTCTTTGCCTTATGAAGAAAGTAATAAAACTCAACAAAGCCATTTTATTGCATTTTTGATGAGTTGAAAACAAATGTGAAAGGGCTCAGCAGATGGGAGGAAATGGCAAGGGAGAAGAGAGAGACCTCTGGAAACTTGAGAGCAAATGAAAAGTAAGCTTGACATGTTACAACATTGCAAGCAATCATGAGACAAGAAAATGCCTTCAAAAATGAAGAAAAATGTAAGTACCAAAGTGCTTTTGACAAAAAGAAATATTTAGCCTATGTTATTCTCTCTTCCATTTTCAGCAAAGCAAAGCGCCCATTGATTTTCGTTTTTTCTGAAAAAAGAAACACTCTCGTTCCTCTCGTGAGTGCAGGAAGGAGAAGGCAGTGTGACTGTCTTTCTACCATAAATGTTTTTGAAATTCAGCTTTGATTGCTGTATATGTTCCCTTACTGGTGTGCATGCTGCTGCTTTCTCATCTGAGATTACAAAAGAAAGCGAGTTGTTTGCATCTTTTGTAAATACACTGTTGGTATCAACCACCTGGATTGAGACCTGGATGTGTTCCCATACAGATGTTGGAACAGCTGCAGGCACCATATGAAGGGAAAGAGTATCTCAGTTTCCAATGGTGGATGACTTGGACTGCGCAAATCCCAGAAAGAGGGGGAAGTTTGCGAAGCTATGGTGACACAAATATGCACATATTGCAACTTCTCTAATTGTGTTGCTGTAGCTTCATAGACATCCCCCTCTAAACAACAGAAAAAGGAAAAATGACACATGTGCAAGATTGCCAGGCAAAACAAATTTTATTCATCTACTTTCTACAGAAAAATTGTGCATGAATGAGCTGCAAGTAGAGGAAACCTCTGCAGGGAATCTTCATGTAGAATCTGCTGCAGCACACAAAATGGCTGGTGCAGCTGTGAAACTGACCAGAGCTTCGTGAAAAAGATCTATTTTGGCTGCCAACTCTTGTGTTCTCCAATGCTGTGGGAACACAAAATGCCAAGGCGGATGTTTTCAAAACATCCTAAAAATGTTTTATTTCTGCTGTGTGGAATCCACCATTGTGAATCTTGGCCTGTTTGCCCTGCATCAGTCGAGTCATGTCCAAAAAATGGGTTATTATATGTCATTATATGCTCAGTATGGGGTCCCCCCTGGCACCAAGTGCTGCCAATTTGTACATGGAGGAGTTTGAAGAGAATTACATCATGAATCAGAATTCTAATCCCTTTCATTCCAATATCCTTCATTATTGCAGATACATTGATGACCTTCTTTTGATTATGACGCCACAATTTGATCTACAGCTATTCCTTGAATGGCTTAATGAGATACACGGGTCCATTAAATTCACAGGTACTAGTAACACTCATAGTATAGATTACTTGGACACCACCATCTACTTTGGGCAAAACAACCAAATATGCTTTGCCCCTTTTCATAAAATTACAGAGAGAAACACAGTGCTATGCTATTCTTCCCACCATCCTAAGCATTTGCGGTATAATCTTCCATATAGCCAATTGGTTAGGGCTAAAAGAAATTCCACAGACCCCTACCATTTTAAAAAAGAGGCTGAGAGAATAGTCAACCAGTTCTCTGAAAAAAGGATACCCCAAAAATGTGATAAACAGATCTTTGGACAGAATAAGACAGGTACCCAGAGAGGGCTTATTACAATATAAGCCCAGGATGGATAATAAACGAATCACATGGGCATTAGTTTACACAACACAGGCTAACCAGATCAGATCCATCATAAATAAATATTGGTTTATTGTGGCAGACATACCTGGATGCAGACTGCCACCAATAATTGGATATAGACACACGGGCAATCTACGCCAGACATTGATAAGATCGGACATAAGAAAACCTTATCAAATAACACCTGTCTTACGTGGCCACTTCAAATGTGGCCATTGTTCCATGTGTGACAGGTCACTTAATACTAAAAATGTTACAGATCCTAACACTGGAAGAACATGGCCCATCAGACATTTTTCCAACTGTAACACTAACCAATGTGTTTATTTGATAACATGTAGTTGTAATCTCATGTACGTGGGAATGACATTGAGAAATCTCCGGACCAGACTCTTAGAACATGCCAGTAACATCAGATTAAACAAAGAGGAGGCTCCTATGGTTAGCCACTTTAAGGAGAAACAACACACAGAGAAGGATTTTTCCTTCTTGGTACTTTATCATATTCCTTCAACAAACAAGGACATCAGGCGGATTCTTTTGCAGAAAGAGGCAAAGTGGATATACACATTACAATCAGACCGTACAGGTCTTAATAGAGAAATAGACTGGACCTGTTTTTTATGAATGAAAGAGGGATCCCTTTAACTTCAGCTCTAGACCTATATGGGGACAGGTGCAGATGATTAATGGGTGATGTATATATCTGAGCTTTTTTCCTGTTTGTATAAGATGATCTCTAGGGGAAAGATGACACTGTAGAAGAATGTTGTAAGTATGTTTAACATTTTGGGTTAAATTTGATTATTAATATGAACATAGGTATGAATAACAACAACCTTGCGTTGTAGAACCCCAGGATGAAATCAAGCTATTGAGAATCGGTATACTGAGGAAGATACCTTCGAAAACGCATTCAGACGCTTGGTGCGATTCTATACAGGATTCTCATTTTTCCATGTACCATCTATGAATGGACTCAAGGCACAGGAGATATCAGCTGTATTGTGAAGTTCAATCTGGGAATTACAAAACAATGGAGATATAAAATTTCTGTTGGAATTGAACAGTGTGGTCTCATATGGACTTGTGAATGACTGTTTGTCAATACAGCTGGTGAAAATTTGTGTAGTTCCATTTTGAAACCATACAAAATATGGACATACTAAGAAAATTTTGGAACTCATTAGTTTAGAGTCACATATGGACCTTGTCATTATATCTTGTATGAAATGATGAAATTGTATTTTGATATGATTTATTGACACTGGCACTTTATATATATTATGCACTTTAATTTTCTTATTAGAGTATATTAGAATAAGGTTAGCATTAGTGTAAGTGGATTTACATGTGTGCAATAACAATATAAAATAACTTTGAGTAAATGTTGCTTTGATTATTGTAAATGATGTCTACATACAAATCCAGGTCAGTGTGCCAATTTTGAATTTTTGAGTTGTTTGGTTCTATTGCATTGTGCTTGGCACACTGTTTTCTATTTTGTGGGCTATCATGTACTCACCTGCCAGGCTGAACCTGCCTGTGGTGAAATTCATGGTCTCCATAATAACAACCAGTGGGGGTGGGGGGTGGGGGTTCAACCTGATTGCTTTACAAGATCTATCAGCCCTTATTGCTTTAATCTTGGCTAGTCACAAAATGTGCTTAAACTACATCAAGTCTTTGGTGGAAGGAAGGTGCTACAGTTGGGAGAGGAACTTACTCAAAGTGTGCACAGTGGCTTAATTGAAGATCCTGATGATATTGTTAAAAGGCTTATAGTAGTTAGTCATAGATTCATAGTGACAAACTGCTGTTGTCATGAGAAAATGATACGAACAGTCATCAAGAAATAATGGATCAAGTCAGAGTGAAACACTATGGAAACTGCAATGTTGTTTTTGTTCTATTTAAATATGATGCATATGGCAATAAACAGTGTGATTAATCCAGTTCCATTTAAAAGTTGGAGCGTCTATTATGGTTGCTCAGCACTTGGGATGAAATTGTAGTCCCAAGCAAAATAACAGAATATCACAGGAAAATTGATATTCCAAATGGATGTCTATTTCTGTGTATGAGTGACAGAACAGTGGGATATAAAGTATAAATGACTTTAAATGGAATAAAATGGCATTCAAAAAGATGAGACAAAAATGCTTGCACTGAATATGTACAAAAATTAGAAGAAACCCAAATGTCATAAATGCCAGAAAACCCATGGCTGTTTCTGCATGGGCGGAATACAGTGTCCCAGGGATGCTAAAAACAGTGTCCCTGGGGAGGGGTTCGCACGGCCGCCGCATGGCCTCACAACCCCCGAGCGGTGCGAAGCCGCTGTTTCCGAACCTTGCTCCCTGAGTGAGGTATTTTGGAAACAGCGGCTTCCAACCGCTGCCGTACTAATGGCAGCAGCTGGAAGGCGCCATTTCCCCCCCTTTCCCCGAATGCCTACCTTGTCTCCTGGCTTCCGGCTTGTTGCAGAGGCCAGGGGACACACCCCCCTGGCCTGCGACTCCAGAGCCATCACTCCAGGCTGCAGGGGCATGTCCCCTGGCTTCTGCGATGAGCTGGAAGCCAGGAGACAAGGTAGGCGTTCGGTGACGGCGCAATCTGTGCGAAGGCTGCGCTGCCGCCTGCCGCCCTCCTGGGACCGTCCATGCGAACGGTCGCGGGGGGTGCGGCAGCATTGTTTATGCCGACGCACCCCCGCACCGTTGCAGTGCGGAAAGGGCCCGTGGGGTTGTGTTTCATAACGTTCTTAGTACTACTGTGTGAATAGGATTTAGGGTTGCCAGTTCCAGGCTTGGAAATACCTGGAGAATTTGTGGGTGGAGGGTGGTGGGGTTTGAGGAGCAGAGAGGCTTTGGTGGGGTGCAATGTTATAGAGACAAAGAAGCAACCGTTTTTTCCAGGGGAAGTGATCTCTGTCACCTGGAGATCAGTTATAATAGTGAGAGATCTCTAGCCACCATCTGGAGATTGGCAACCATAACTGCATTATTCCATGACAGGCAGACATATTTGAAGGACAGCAGGGCTGCTCTCCCCATAAGATGTTATCCTATGGGCAGTAAGTCTTTCCTGTGGCTGCTTCTTGAGTTACAGAATTGCAATTTGTTTCCTGAGAAGGAATGACAATACTGGCTGACAAGTGAGAGTACGAGGGAACATTTTTGAATATATGGCTATTGACGGAGAAGCAAGTCTTCTATCTCTTTTGTGCTTTCTGAATATAAACACCCACAGGGGATTCTTCTGCCACCTGGAGGGCCGATTACAGCAAGATTCCATGGCGTCGGCTTTCTCTTCCTGCAGGGCTTGAGTGACAATAGTGGTTTTCAGACAAAAAAAAAAACGTTCAAGTTGAAACAGGGTAAGCTTTTGATTAAAATGGAAGGAAAACATGACAAAAATAGGGAGTCAAAAGATCTGTGGTAACGGAGAGCTGTGAAGTTTTGTGTTTCATTCGCACACACACTGGCATTAAACTGCCATAGATATAGGAAGCATGTTGTGGAGTTGCAGTGCCACAGTACGCTTTGATTTCAGAGAAACCTGCTGAGATGCCTACAGTTTGGATAATCTCTTGGGTACAGTCTCCTTTGAGTGCCAACTGCCTCTATACAACTTTACAAAAAATACGAAAAAAATGCAGCTTCCCAAACTGACTGAATCTAGTCACAAACTATGATGTGAATATATGGAAAAAGGAGGAGCGAGCTTATTAGCTGTTCTTACTGGCTGCTTAAAATCAGCGGCTTCAATCGTAGGAATATTCTGGAGGGGGTTTTTTAGTATGAATTTTAATTTGTACTTCAAAGTCAAATACCAAAACATACATAAAATCAAAAATTGACCAAGTTATACAGTACTTATTTCAGAAAGACTCCCCATTTCCTCTGCACTGAATATTAATCCTTAAACCCTAAACTTTCAGCAGTTGGCCATTAAATATCAAAATAAAATTAGCATCATTATTGATAAGACATCTCGTTTTTTCTATTGGATTTTATTTTAATAGTCCTTGATCTTCAGAACCATTAGTCATTTTTTCTGTTTTGTCTAGATGTTCTATCAAAGGTTTTCAATTGTCCATGCATTGTCTATTGGATCTTATTTTAAGTCTTTAACATTCAAAACAACATTCATCAATTATTTTTTTCTGTTTTGTCTAGATGGTTTATCAGGGGTTAAAATCAATGGGTTTGATTCCAGGAATATTGTGTTGATATATGGGGGCCCACAATTTTGCCTTGACAATATTTGATTGCAGCAAATACAGAATAAAAATCTTGTATAACATTGTCAAGGTGTGCTTCAAAAAACAACAAAAAATGTCAAAGACTTTTATGGCTGGAATCACTAGGATGTTGTGGGTTTTCCTGGTTGTATGGGCATGTTCCAGTATTATTTTCTCCTGATGTTTTGCCTGCACAACATCCTTTTTAAAAATAATGTTTTCAGATCTAGGATTTTTTTTGCAGAGGGAAGTCTACTGTGATGGTTGATTTTCAGATATAACATTACCAGTTCAGGATTCAAATGTATGTGATTTTTCAGGTTCCAAAGTATTGGGACCATTATGTTCTATTGGGAACAAATGTTAGTGTCTGGGGAAGGTGTTTTTTTTAAGAGAATGGCATGAAATTTACACAAAACATATTCCTCCATGGTATTTAAAGACTTCCTACATTTCAAGCAGATTGAACAATGAGGTTTGATTTTACAGACCTCCAAAGAGGGTGCCTCTCAGCACAGGTGTACTTCATAGATTCCTATAAGTGAAAAAATGCTTCCATCCACCAGATTTTTTATTTTTTTAAAAAACCCTGTCTGTATTAATTTTATTTACTGCTCTTATAGTGAATGCTTGACCACACGAAAGTATACATTTCTGCTGAAATGTCCATATTTGTCATCCTTCCTTGTGGTCTGTTATTTGTTTCCTTTCACTAAGTGAGGAATGTATGAGAGAAGGTGAATGGAAGTTCTACTATTATTACTTATGGAGGATTTTTTAGAGGAGCTGGAGTGGCTCCTCTTTAAAAAATGATGCCAAAATTGCAGGGGAGATAGTGCTGCTTGTCTACTAAAGACCACCCAAGTTACAAGTGAATTACACTAAGGAGTCCAGTTTTATGGGCCCATAAAATTCCTCTAGGCATTCTACCTGCACTGACTGGGAGCCACCTTCCCTGGGCCACTGACTGAGAAATTTGGAGAATAAAAACAAACAAAAACAAAGAAGCCTGATGTTACTGATGGTAAGCACCTGAACATGAAAGACCACAAGGAATTTTTTTTTGGTGATGGTGGTGGTGGTGGTGGTGATGTTGCTCTCAAGAATTCCAAATGTGGGTAATGGTTCTATGAAATCATGATAATGACTTGAAAGGGTGTTGTGAGTGTATATTTTCATCTTGGGAATTCTGGAATACTAATCCCTATAGCACTGCAATCCTAGATGTTGACAGATGTAAGCAAGTTCCACATATTACTTCCCCCCCTAATATTGTTCTTTATATATATATATATTCTTTAAAAAATAAACATTGCAATTCTAGAAGGTAACATCCTTTAGAAGTACAATGAAGCCAGTGAGTTAGGATAACCTAGTCCTGTTTGGGAAGGCCCTACAACTGTGCCAGTTTGTTTTAGGATGCAATATTGAAGTAAGGAAGGCCTTTGCTACTATACCCTGTTGTTGGCTCTCCAAAGTAATTGGATGGCCCCCAGTGTTAGGACTCTGAAGAACCAAATCTCTTGGGGATTCTTTAATACATACAGATCTACTCAGGGACAACTTAGGGGGCATTTCCTTATATATAAATTTGCTATTGAAATCAAAAGATGTTTACATTCCAGCATGGACTATGTTAAAGATCTCACACACTTCTCTAATTGCAACACCTCCAATGTTGTATATATTTTGAAAGGTCCATATGATCTTTTATATGTAGGAAACACCACAAGAGCATTCAAAGTGAGAATTTTAGAGCACATCTCTAGATTAAAACATAGAGTAATGGAAGCACCTATAGAATCCAATTTTGTTGCTAAACATCATTCACCTGAACAATTATGTCTTGTTTTGTTTTTGTTTTGCTTTGCTTTAGCAACTTCGGAAAAATCTACCCATTAAAGCACTCATACCCATAAGAAATTATTGCAATTTTTTAGATTATGTACTATGAAGTCTTTAGGGCTCAATTCCCAATTAGATTTGTCCAGAGGTGGAGCAATGGGAAACTGTGCCCAGGCACATGCACGCCCTGCACCCCTGCTGTGGCCCCACCTGCCATACCCTGGAATGCCACTGGAATGCTCCCTCCATGGTCCAGCCATGCCTCCACCACGGCTCTGCCAGGGGTAGCACCCCCCCCCCGCCCCATGGGCACAATGCCACTAGATTTGTCCTATTTCCTTTAGAATTCTTTAAGATGTCATGTAGCTGAGCCCAATACAAACAGCATTTAGATTATAACTGGCTTTGATTGGTCACTGAATAGAACTGATGTGAACCAGGAGCAAACAGGATGTAAACTGGTGTCTGTGTGGTATTTTAACTTGTTGCATTCAGACTTATTATTATGTTTAATTTATTAATTGTCAGTATGCATTATTTTTTTACCTTGTATTTTGCACATGATTAATGCAAGAGGCGGAATCACCATTGCCAAACCCTTAAAGGCTTAATGAGACAAGAATTTATCTGAAACCTTGTAGCTTGGTGATTGAGAATATTTTCTTGATGGAATGCTGTCTGACTGACTGAAGCTATCAGAAGCTCGCTTTAGGAGTGTAAAGGTTTCTTTGAAGATATGTTTGTTGGCTAATTAGCTATCTGAAGCTGTTTAGCATGTAGATATTTTCATCATGTTGATTGGAGACGTCTTCCTTAAGGAGTATTATTAAATTGAAGCGATACTGACACAGCATGGGACACTGTTACATATGGCTGTTTATAGTTTATATTGGAGTGCATCATTGTTTACATGGAAGAAGGATATATCAGCAACTCCAGTTTCCTTAGTTTAGAGATTACAGTAGTTATTGTAGGGTCCACTATCATCTGTTGTGTCTGTTACTTTCAGTTTTATGTGGATTGTAATTGCATTGAAACAGCATTAACATCAAATGTGGATTACATTGAAGTAACCTTGTATTATTTCTTACGGTCAGATGTTATGTCCTTTTCGATGAGACATATTTCATTATGTTGTGATTATAAAATAATACAAATACACTTTAATTCATACAATATTGATTCATTGCTTATGCAAACTCTATTAGGGATAGTTGATCAGACACCACAAATTGTTTTTCTTAGTGCATTATTTATGTGGCATTCATCTTCTGCACTTTCCCCTGTCTTTTTCTTGACCTCTTAATGAGACAGGATGCTGGACTGGCTGGACTACTGGTCTGATCCATCAGGACTCTTCTTATGTTCTTATGACTTTTGTTTTAAGACTGCCAACTTACCCACTATGCAGTCTCCGCCTTTCCCTCCTGGCCGTGAGTGCTGCTTGAATGAGCAGCAGGGGGAATGGGGACATAAAGACGGCATTGTTTCTAGATCAGTGATATCCAAGAATGTCAGTAATATCACTTTTGACTATTAAATGTGAAGTGACATTGACATATTATTGACATATGACATATTTTTATTCCATGTACTAATCCCAAAATCTCCCACCTGCTCCAGTCATGCACCTAACAACCAGTGGTGGAATTCAAATAATTTACCAACTGGTTCCAGTGGGGGGATTCAAATAATTTAACAACTGATTGTTTTCAAGCACCATTTTAACAACCGGTTCTGCCAAAGTGGTGCAAACCTGCTGAATCCCACCACTGCTAACAACCCTAATTGCTTATTATGACCCTCCAAATATTATATAGCATACATGGCTTTTATGGCTAAATCCTATGACCTTTATTCCTTGACATCCAAACTGGACAGACATACTGTGAGGTTCTGCCATTCTCCCTGCAATAACCAGACTCTAGGGTGCAGAAATTGGTTTATTGAGCAGGATCAAGAGTGTACAGCAACCATTCATTGCTGGAACTTAAGTTCAAAACAGCACTTTGGGGTTAAACCTCTTTCCTTCAAACCCAATACCTTGGAATCCCAATGAAGTAACTTATGACAGTCCATTGGACATAACATTTTATTTGAAAACATTGAAATTCTGGACAATTCAGAAGGCTACTATGTCAGACTGCACAGGGAAGGCATTGAAATTTGCAAACACCAAGACAATTTCAACAGGAAAAAAGAGACTCTGAGAATTAACAAAGCTCGGCTACCAAAACTTAAAAACACCAAAAGCAAACTCCAAGGGCATGCTAAGTTCATGAACAATGGACTCCACCCAAACACAGGATTTGCATTCACCAATACTGCTGCTGCTGCTGCTGCTGCTGCTGCAGGGCATGAAAATGTGAATCACTCCCTGGACTGATACACCCCACCCTCAATAAAATACTATCAACCACATCTTTGCAGAACAAGTTTCACCCAACACACTTACTGATTGGTTCCCCACCCTGAGACATGGACAATATATACCCCTCTAAACATTCCCTTCTCACTGGACACAGTGTGTAACAGACTTCCCTCTGTGATACACCTCTGAAGATGCCAGCCACAGATGCAGGCGAAACGTTAGGAACAAGATCCACCAGACCATGGCCACACAGCCCAGAAAACCCAACACAACCAGTTGAATCCAGCCGTGAAAACCTTTGACAATAAACTGTTCTTATGTTTGTAGTTCATCTCCTACACAATCCCTCTCAATTGGCAAGCAACATACTTACACACAAAGTCTGAAGGACATTCTGGCCATTCTATTTTCATTCCTTTCTTCTGAACAGTCTTACCTCCATTTAGCCCGTCCTCTCTCAAACTTTGTCGTGACTTTGCAGCTTAAGCGTTTAATGTAAAACAAATGAAGTCTGTTTGAATTTCCAAGGTGTTGGTTATCGTTGCCCACACATTCCTCGTCTTTATCAAATGTTTGCCCAGGGAATTATTGTATCTTCAGGTTGCACTTGACTAAATCTCCAGCAAAGACTCTTCACCAAGTGCCTACATTGATTATACGCCAAGAGAATGGATGATACTCATTCTGTTTCAGCCATTATTGAAATACTAAGAAAATATGTCTTAAGCCACCTTTTAATTGTGTATTTAGGATTCCTAGAGCTGCGTACAGTTCATTCAATGCTAGAAAAAAAAATGCCCACTGGCAAATTTCAGAGACCATCAGGGTTAAGCTAAAAGTGCATGATGGGCAATCCTGAAATATATCTCAGGCAGGCAGAGTTTACAGACATTAGCTCAGCAGCAGAAGTATCCCAGATACTTGGCAAGATGTTTTTTTTTTAATGAAAGAAATTGCTGCTGCATGTCTTTGGAAGTGACTTATGTTGGCGAGTGGAAAGCACTGAAAAGAAGATGGAACAGGATATTTTGAGAATTTCAAATTAGGGATGCCAGCCTCCAGGTGGTACCTGGGGATCCCCCAGAATTACAGCTCATCTCCAGACTACTGTTCCCCTGGGAAAAAAGGATACTTTGGAAAGAGGACTTGATGGCATTGTATCCACTGACCTCCCTTGGCTCCCCAAAGCTCCAGCCCTTTCCCAACCTGGATCTGGCAGTTCTACCCTCTGGGGGCAAAGAGGAACCTGGCAACCCTGTTTCAAATAGATATACTGTATGAGAGTGGAACTAAACCTTTTGTAGCAACCATAGGAGGGTTTCAGCTTCCCCAAAATAAGCAAGCAGGTTACGTGTTCTTCCTGCCCAAGGCTTCTGTTCTAGAAATGTTCTGCCTGCATTTTTCACTGGGAGAGACAGGATTTGAAATCTCTTTTATGATAGCCCCAAACAAAACCCAGTCTGAGAAAGAAGAGGGGAAAACAAAATGTCTGTTCATTTAACAAATACAACTTTCCTTTTTAAAATAAAAATCATTTTTTGCAGGCTGTCCAGCCATGCTTAGACATTTAATTGAAACCTTGAACTAAGCAATTAAATAACCCTTTTAAATGACCTCCACCCAACCAAAGTCCTAAGAAAAAATGAAGCATTACCAGATTTACTAGGTTTCAATCTCCTGCTTCACTTGCCCAAGTGATATTTAGAGTTTTCCAAAAGAGACTTGAGACTGTATAGCAGGAAGACACAAAAACAGACTACTAGAGATTTCCAGTGACCTCTGTTTTGCAGATTATAAAATGATAAATGGTATCCCTTCTTATTTTGTTGATGGGTAGTGCTTTATTGATGTAACATTTGTCCTGGCTCTGACATGAAAATCACATAGATTGTATGTATGTTCTGGGGTCAGGGAAAAATAGAAATGGACAAAAGGAAAGCATTCAGAAACAGAAACCAATCTCAAAGCAATGAAGAATGACAATTTGCTAAGTCTTAAAGTGGTGGATAATTGTACCAGGGTTCTTTTCAGAGTCATTTCTGCCCCTGTAGACAGCTAAGTGTCATGAAACCTTATTTTGCCTTTTCTTCCTCCTGACATTTAAATGCTTTCAACAAGAATACAAGTGGATCAATAACTGCTTTTTAGAAAAGAAATGTGTGCACAGAGAGATATATGAAACACAATAGTTGATTAGCCTTCATTTTAGCTTCAGTTGGATATTTTTGTTTTATTATTTATTTATTTATTTATTTATTTATTTATTTATTTATTTATTTATTTATTTATTTATTTATTTATTATTTTATTTATTAGTCTTATAGACTGCTCTCCCCCAGAGGGCTCAGGGTGGTGAACAATCATAATATAAAATACAACTTAAAACACAGTACAAACTAATATCATTTAATTAAAAACCAGGAACCATATCATTTCAGATGGCAGCATCCCTCCCCCTCCCCACCTTGTGCCCACGGGAGGCCAGATGGAACCGTAACAATAGTCTTATCCAGGCTGGCCAAATGCCTGGCGGAACAGGTCCATCTTACAGGCCCTGTGGAAACTCTGCAAGTCCCGCAAGGGCCTGATCTCCCTTGGGAGCCTGTTCCACCAGGTGGGGGCCAGGGCTGTAAAAGTCCTGGCCCTTGTAGAGGCCAGCCTGATTGCTTTAGGGCCAGGGATCACCAACAGGTCCTCCTCCGAAGAATGGAGGGGCCTGACAGGGCGATATGGAGAAAGGCAGTTCCTCAGGTATGCAAGTCCAAAGCCATGAATAGCTTTGAGGGTCAGAACCAGTACTTTAAACATGACTGGAACACCCTGTGGGAGCTCTCTCAGCCCCACCCACCTCACAGGGTGTTTGTTGTGAGGGGTGAAGGGCAAGGAGATTGTAAGCCCCTTTGAGTCTCCTACAGGAGAGAAAGGGGGGATATAAATCCAAACTCCTCCTCCTCCTCCTCCTCCTCTTCTTCTTCTTCCTCTTCCTCCTCCTCTTCCTCCTCCTCCTCCTCCTCCTCTTCTTCTTCTTCTTCTTCTTCTTCTTCTTCTTCTTCTTCTTCTTCTTCTTCTTCTTCTTCATTACAGTATTAGAGTATTGTTGCCAACTGTTGATGTACTGAATTATTCCGGGTGACTCTTTTTAACTGGAAATGCAGTCATTAACCCCCAACCCCAACTCTGCTATGCATCTAAGAACAATAAATTTTAAAAAATCAGTCACAGTATCTGGCTGTAAAAAAACATGGTTTCAGAGTCCTTAAGGGTGCTGTTGAAAAATATAGTGTTTCAGAAAGTAAGAAATATGTAATTATTATGCTTCACATTGCTAAGAATTATGATGTTAATATATTCCTTCAGTCTCCATCTCCCACAAAAATTAAATTTGAGTATAGGATCTCCAACTGTGTGTACTGCTTGCCTGTTAACCTTGCAATTGCTATTCTCCCACATCCTAGAAAGGAACAAATATTATCTATTTTTATGTTTGTTTATAGTTAATGTTTTTGTCAACAGTTTCTCCATTTTTAGCTATTATTTTTATAGGTTCCTTTGTATTGTGCACTGAGGGTGTGTGGATCCTATGTGCATACAATTTATTGGCAAAAGGAAACTACCTCTTGCTTGAAAGCCTTACAAAGTTGCCATAAGTCAGTTGTGTCTTGACCTCACCACAGAAAAAAACATATGGTGCATGCCATGTACATGGATACCAGACCTATAATGTAAAATGCTGAACCAGCAGTACACAAGGAATGTTGAAAAATGCAAGCTGTCAAAGAAGCAGAAAACGGCAAAAAATATAAGAGTATCGTTTGTGCAATGGAGGAGCAAAATCAGAACAGAGATTTTCTGTTCAACAAAGTGGGGATGAGAAATTCAAAACTAGCGCAAGCCTACCATTGTTTTCACCCACTCTGTCAAAATTTAGATTCTAAACTCCTTAGGGCATAGTCCATCCTTTTGGCACATGTTTCTCTGTACAACACTAAGTACAATCATAATCCTCATAAAGCATACATCTTTCAAAAGTTTTCGTTCTGCTGCTTTAACTTGGATCTGAATGCCCTGAGGAAGGGATTTATGTGTATTTGTTTTATGAGACCTGTATGATGCATTATGCTGAAACCATTGGCAGTACTTGTAACTGAAAGCATAATGATGAGATGCATAAGGAAAGTTAGAATCAAATACTAAACATTTAAAAAGGTTTTATGTTATATTGAATCAATGTTATATTGATTATATTGATTTTATTTAAAACAAGTATTTGCCACATTTCTACCTTACCAAACTCAAGGCAGTTTTTAATGCAAACTGAACAGAAAATAGATAAAACAGATTAAAGCTATGAATTCAGATTACAATTTAAAGCTGTCAATAGGCAGAAAAACTAAAGTAATTGTATGACATCCTGAATAAAACAGTCTTCAGCTGCTTTCTAAAGATTGAGAGTGAGGGGACTGGGGCACCACCCTGGGGAGATTGTTCCATATTCATGGGGCTGCCCATGAAAAGGCCTCCCATGTATACTTGCTTTGGTTGATGAAACAGTCAAGAGGACCTCTCCCACTGATCTTAATTTCTGGGTAGAAACATATGGGAGAAGACACCCTTTCATATACCCTGATCTCAAGTCATGTAGGGCTTTGAAGAACAAAGCCAATACCTTGAATTGGGCTCAGGGACAGATTGGAAGCTTGTGTAATTGCTGCAATATAGAAGTCACATGTTCCTGGCAACTGGTCCCAACAGCCATCTAGCTGCGGCTTTCTTGCACTATCTGCAGATTTTGAACACTCTTCAAGAGTAGTCTCAAGTACTGTTTATTGTAATGGGCCACAGTGACTAGATCTGATTGAATCAGGATCAGGCACAGCTGACACACCAGCTGAAACTGGGTGAAAACACTCTGAACCACTGCCACCTCCTGGTTTTCTAAGGTGACTGCTATATCAAGCAGCAAACCTGTTATTTCAAAAGGAGTGTAACTATATCCAAGACAGGTAAAATCTTCAAGTTCCCAGTCTGCCTTCCTTCTAATCCTGAGCACCTCCGTCTGACTGGGATTACTCTAGGACAGTACAGCACTTTAATGTTAGAGATTTAAGCAGCAGCAGCAGCATCTAAGTATATATTTTACTGTTCTGGATTTGGCTGCACATACCTGCTCAGGGATCTAAGGCATATGATCATAACCACACTAATTGTTCAGTGATGAGGGCTAGTCATGATGACAGGTCCAAAGATTGTTTATGTTTGTTCTAGTGGGTTTTCCGGGCTGTGTGGCCGTGGTCTGGTGGATCTTGTTCCTAACGTTTCACCTGCATCTGTGGCTGGCATCTTCAGAGGTGTATCACAGAGGGAAGTCTGTCTCTCCGGACACAGTGTATAACAGACTTCCCTCTGTGATACACCTTTGAAGATGCCAGCCACAGATGCAGGCAAAACATTAGAAACAAGATCCACCATACCATGGCCACACAGCCCGGAAAACTCACCAGAACCAGTTGAATCCAGCTGTGAAAGCCTTCGACAATACATTTTTGTTTTGTTTTTGCTCCCAATAGTGGCTTTTTCATTTTGTTTAATGATGGTAACAACAACTATCAAAATATGTATATTCTGCCA
Source organism: Sphaerodactylus townsendi (assembly GCF_021028975.2). NCBI lineage: Eukaryota > Metazoa > Chordata > Lepidosauria > Squamata > Sphaerodactylidae > Sphaerodactylus > Sphaerodactylus townsendi. The sequence goes on from NC_059426.1 coordinate 149,828,401, forward strand.
GTCTCTGGTGATTCAAGGAGGCTAACATTAGAAAAAGAAAAGGATAGAATGGAAAAATTGATAACAAATTACAAAGCTCTATTACAGTCCACTTAGAGCCCTGAAAACTACAATCATAGCCCAAAGGCATCTGAAGGTCCATTCATATACATCTACAGAACATAAATACACATTCTTCAAAAATCCATTGTTGGGCTCATGTGTACTGATGCTGGAAAATATGAATTATCTTGTTTCTATCAAACGTTATATGTAGGGGATTTCAGGTACCATGTACTTTTAATGCATGTGGTTGAGGAATCAAAATGGGGGCATGGTTAGAATGCTGCATTAGGATCTAGGTCCAGGTTTGAATTCCTACTCTGTCATGGAAATTTTCTGGGAAATCTCAGTCCACTCACAGGCTCAGCCTAATCTGTCTCACAAGGTGATTGTGGGGATAAAATGGAAAAGTGGAGAATGTTATAAGTGGCTATGAGGAGAACAATGGGATATAAATTAGATAAAGAAGACTGCTTAGAGAAATATATGTTCTTTTTTCACCCCTGTTACATGTGGATAGTATGTTTAAACTTGACATCTGAACAAGGAAAATGAATATGTTCTTTATAAATGGAAAACATGCATCCTTAGGTAATGAAACAAAGTGATTATTTGTACATCATCCCAAATACAAACCAGCTTCTTCTCCTTCATAATATAGAGACAGGACAGATAATTCTTTCCTCTTACCTTTGTGGCTGGAAAGAAGCTTAGCTGTTCTTTGAGGCCTACTGGAAGCCATTATAGGCTCAAGAGCTCCCAGGAGAAAATGTGCCAAGAAAACATTTGTCAGAGTGGCAATAAAAATGTTGCAAATGGCATTTTGTCTACATGGTTTGGCAGCACTTCCATCCTCCCTGAAAGAGCTGGTAGCTGTTCATTGGCTGTATATCCAAGCAAGGGCAATGCCCTAAAGCCCTAATGGATGTGCCATGAGTCACTGCAGTAAGATTACCAGCACCCTCAACAATTTTAGTAGAAACTCCCCCACCCTCAAGCATGGTTTCCCGCCACCCCCACCACCTTGCTGCTACATTCTCCTCTTCCCTGAAAGGAGCAGATACAGTTTCATTCGACAAGTGTCAAGATTTTCTGACTCTTCCCTGTGATGCAAGGTGGAGAGTTAACTTCTGGAATTCCACCCCATTTTTTTACGCCCTGAAGATACTTCGTGTTGTGTGGAATGGGCTTGCTTCATTCACTCTCTTTCTCTTTATTTACTTTATTTTCTCCCACATTATAGCCCACAGTGGCTTAAAATATCCTCTCTTCACTGTAGCCATACAAAGTCGGTTTTATGTCATTGTTTCTAAAGTTGGGTGGGGATAAAGGAGGTGGTGGGCATCTTTTTTCTTTTGTCTAGGGTCCCAGAATCACTAAAGCAGCCCTGTCTGATGGGGGATTTGCTCAGAGGTGAAGCTACTAAGGGGCGGGGGGCATGTTGCACTGGCGCATGCCCCTCCCCTTCCCGTGCATGACACCCCTCCCCCTCTCTCCCCTCCCTCCCCTAGGGTGGGTAGGCCATGTCCAGATGCTGGGCCCCTCCCCCTACCTTGCATGTCATCCCTCCCTCCCCTCCCTCTCCTTCCCTTGCATGCCACCCCTCCCCCTCCCTTCCCTCCGCTAGGGTGAGTGGGCCATGTCCAGATTTCAGGCCCCCTCCCTCCTCTCCCTTGCATGCCACCCCTCACTCCCTCCAAAAATCACCCCCTCCTGCGGCGCCCCCCCCACACACTTACCTTAGTGAAACAGTGCAGGCTGGAGAAGTGGCCTGTTTCCTTTAGGCTGAAAATGACCTGGTGGGAACTACGCTTCCTAGGAGACGTTGCAAGCCCCAGGGTCTCATGGGAAGTGTAGTTCCCACCAGTCTATTTTCAGCTTGAAAGGAACAGGCCACTTTTCCAGGCTGAACTAAGGTAAGGGAGGGCAGGAAGGCAGGGTGCCATGGAGGGGTGGGGGCAGAAAACACAGTGTGCACTGTGCCCTCTGGCCCAGCTATGCCTCTGGGTTTGCCTGACAGTGTAAATGTGGTACGAAATGAACACAACAATGGTGGGCCTTCCTCTTTCTCTGTTTCCCAGAAGAGCTGGGTCACCTTCTCCTCACATTGTTGATAAAGGTTTATTAAGCATATCCAGTGCTTCTGTTGAAAGTACCATCTGGCAACACCATCACTGGGGAAGTGGCTGAGGAGCAAAAATCGAAATCCCTCTCCCCAGCCAGGCTTTTGGTTGATGTTATCCGCCATCCCAACCCAAGAGTTGACAGTATGGTATTTTTTGTCTAGTTCAGAGAATGGTTGTAATCCCACCACTGAGTCCTTTCAGAACCAGTTGCTAAATTATTTGAATCCTACCACTGCTATCAGCTGCGACTCACCTGGAACACAGGAGAAAAATTTGTGGGGCAGGGGGCAATCAGCATCACCTGATGCCATGATGTCACTTCCATAATGACCCAGAAAAGACATCATTATATTGGGTGATGCTGTAGCATTTGACCAAGGCTCTTTCGTTAAGCCATAGAGTTTTGGGTGAACACTAGAGCATCACGGCAATGTGAATATTTTACTCCAGAGGCATGTCAGAAGTAACTTCACCACATCACCAACAAGCCTCCCCCAGATGCATCTTCTGCAGTTTGCAACTACAGCGGAATAGTAGGATACAAGCCATAGTTATCGTCTGACTTTTTAAAAAGTGACTCCTTGAATTCACTGGAGACAATTGAACAACTAGGGTCATAATGATTGAAATGATTATCTCATTAAGCCAGTCTGAATTTAGATGCTGAAGGCTGTTTTCATTATACTTCATGCTGCATTAATGAACGATTAAACATTGGTTCTGATTATTGTTCTGTAAATAATTAGAAAGTCTCCTTTGTGGAATTCATGATGCCTAGATCATCATTATTATTATTTTGCAACGTTACATTGAATATTTGCTGCTAACTAGTAGGAAACATCTTTGAAGAAGGCTCTGTAGAGAAAGAAAATAGCACTGATAAGGGAGAATAGCTGGAGTTCAAAGTGAAGAACTAGAAATCACTCCCAACATTCACAGATTAGATTCACAAGGTTGAACACAATCTTATTCATGTGCTTGTCACCCAGATCCAAGACACATAGAAATATAACTAAGGCACTTCTGATGCTCGCAATGGTAGGAATACAGTTGATGCTGGGATATTAAAATTACTCCATGTTGACCTACTGGAGTTGATTGGTTATATGGTTCATATGAAGGCAGAGGAGATTTTAAAATAAAAAATGCGCCACTTTTAAACTTGATCTCCATATCACGTGGACGGATTATTTCTTATCACTTGGCTTATACTTGTTTTGTTTTGTTACAGACCAGATTAATTTGTTATATTTATGGGGGTCCATAACATAGCTTTGCATTCTCTGAAAAGCTAAAGCTAAACATGAGAATGGAGAAACATCTGAAACCTATTTAGCAGTGTAGTCTAAGAGGTGACAGTTGTGACAGATCATGGCTCTCTGCTAGTGTAGTAGAACCTTGAAGAGTGCTACTAATTGGGAGTGACCCAGTGTGCTTTGTTTTTAACTAAAAAAATAAACAAACAAACCAAATAATTTTTTTGACTACCTTGGATTTGGGTTTGAAAGGTCCTTTTATATAGGAGAGTTTTGTAGCTGCTGCATACCACAGTGTTTCAGATTTAATGCCAATAATCTCACTCTAAATAAAAAGTGCACTCTGTTGACTTTCAGGATCAACTTGCCAGTTTTTAATGTATGACTAATGCCAAATGCTGTATATTTAGTTATATGCCTTATCAAGATGCTTACTTTTTTTGTTTAACTTAGAAGAATCATGAAACCCTTGGACTCAGATGTTAAAATCTTGGATAGAAAGGTAACAGAATCCAAACATAATTTCCAATTGGAGTTTCCCCTTTTGGAATTGTGAGGTTGTCTTTTAAAAGAAAATAAAAATCTTGACTTAAAACTGTGAAGGAAAGATCAGTGACTGGTCTGCATAGTAAAAATTATTGGAAGATGTAACTTCATGCTAACTCCCTGTAATCGTTGATGCCCTCTCTCCCTCCCTTCCTCTCCTCCCTTGCATGCCACTCTTCACTCAGAGGTTGGATCCAGCAGGTTCTCACAGGTTCCCGAGAGTAGGCTACTAATTATTTGTGTGTGCCGAGAGGGGGTTACTAATTGGTGATTTTGCCACATGATTTTTGCCTTAGTTACGCCCCTCCTCTCAGCAGTAGCACACAGAACTTGAAGCAGTCTAGCAGGAGGTGCACCAGCGTGCGCGGCAGCCTGTGCCTGTGTGCATTCGTTTCCCACCCAAGGACCGGCGCAGCGGCTGCATCCTTGCCACAGCCCCTCCCAGGAATGCCCCGCCCCTGGAATGCCCGACCGTGCCCCCGTCGTGCACCGCCCAACCCCATTGGCGCTATGCAACAGTTTGAATCCCACTACCATGGGAACCTGTTACTAAAATTTTTGGATCCCACCACTGCCCTCCCTCCCTCCCCTCACTTCATTCCCTTCCCTTGCATGCCACCCCTCCCCCTCCCTCCCCTCCGCCTTCCTCCGCTAGGCATGAAAATGGGGTGACTAGAATGAATTGGTCACTTGCTGGTCCAGAGGGTGGACAAAAGCCTGGAAGTGAACAAGGTGGGCATGTACACACAAGGTGGGCATGTACACACAGGTACTGCCTCTTGTCAAGGGCCTTGCTGAAATCAAGGTATCCACAGCATTCCCTTCATCTACCATGCTTGTCACTCTTTTTGAAGAAGATCTGTTTGTGATTGAATCAGTAAGATGATTTGATGGCTTGAGTGATCAATACGTTGTGTTAGGAAACACGTGAGAAACTGGAAATCCATTTAAGCAAATCTATCATTTTTATGTGTCTTTCACAAACATTGACCATTCTACTATGTCCAGACTCTGAATGATCTCAGGGAGTCAGGCAGAACTGCAAAGTTCTTTATAGGCACCTGATTGCATCATTTAGTAAGAGCATTTTAGATGACTTTTTATTTCCTCATAGGAACAGTGGTGTAATTTAAATTCAATTCAATATAAAAGTGGGGAGGGAAATGACCTATAGTTATAAGAAAGGTTGAAGAACTCTGTTGAATAAGAGTACAGCTCAGCACAATGACCACTAATAAGCTTCTAGGAAGACCCCAAGTAGGTCATGAATGTAGTAGACACCCCCTCTGTTTATTTTCCCCCTTCAAATTTGATATTTGGGCAGGCCCATTCGAGACTTCAGGTGGCTGATTGCGGTGTCACAACCAGGCCCTCCCCCACTGCTCCCAAAGGGGATTCCTGGTGGCAAAGGGACTCAACACAAGCATGGAAGTCTCCCCACTGGCCAAGAAGCCCAAAAAGGTGGAGTAAGTCTGTGCTCCTGTACTCCTGGCTCCAGTACCTGGTAGGGAGCAAACTAATGTTGGCTCCTCCCCCACCCCACACCCCTGGCTAACCCCCCCCCCACTAAGCCAGCACTAGTGGCAGGGGTGCTGGGAGTCTGGCACAGCCTATGGCATGTGTTTTGGTGTTGGAGAGGATGTAGTGGTCACAGACTAGTGACTTTGCTCTCCACCGAGCAAATATTTCACATAAATATCTGGCTGTTTCTGCACAGCCAAGGGAGAGAGCCTGCATCGGCATTAATCATGCCAATGCAGGCTCTGGGGCCGTTCGCACAAACAGTCCCATGGGATGCACAGCTGTTGGAGCAAGCTCCGCACAGCTGCGTATTCTCCTCCCCCCTCCCCTCCCCTCCCCTCCCCTCCTCGGCCCCAAACGCCTCCTTACCTTCTGCTGGCAGCCATCACTCTGTCGTCCCTCTGAGGAGGGAAGGGACACGCCCCATGGCCAGAGTGATGGCTGAAGCACCGGAGGCCGGGGGGCGTGTCCCCTTCCCTCCTCAGAGTGATGACAGAGCAACGTCTGCCAGCAGGAGGTAAGGAGGCATTTGGGGCTGGGGAGGGGAGGGGAAAACGCCTACTTCCACCCGCTTTCATTCGCATGGCAGTGGATAGAAGCCGGCGTTTGCAGGAAAACTTGCTCCCCAAGCGAGTTTCGAAAACACCGTTTTGGTGGGCACAGAGCACTGCTGCATCGATTTGGCAGCGGCGCCTGTGCGAAGGGTCCCCGCCAAAATGGTGTTTTATCGGGCTAAAGCCATTGCTTTCAGCCCGTGCAGAAACCGCCTCTGGGGAGGGCAAATCCTCTGGTGTGGCCTCTTGTTGCTCCCATGGGTGGATTCAGACCCTCCCCTTTGTATGAGTCTCAAAGGCACACTTGGTTCCATTTCCATTTAGCTGTTATCTTTTGTGGTGGTGGTGGTGGTGGAAAATGCTGTCAAGTCACAGCTAACTTATGACAACCCCGTAGGGTTTTCAAGGCAAGAGACAATCAGAGATGGTTTGCCACTGCCTACCTCCACGTGGTTTTTGTGTGTGTTCAAAAATTATTTCCAATCATTTTACCTCATAGTTTTATAAAGTATTGTCATGTCCTTTTCCTTTTTCTGAAGGAAAACCAAAGCAAACAAAAAACCCACAAGCTCATTACCAGCAGTATTGAAAATATTCCTGCCCCACTGATCATGTTGGGTGCCTTAATTGTCAAGTCCTTCCACAACCTAAAAGAAAACACTGTTACAATCATTACCGTTAAAGAGATATTTGTGAAGGAACACAGAAGGCTAATGCTGAAATTAGGCAAGGTGATAACTGTCTGTTTCAGGTACCATAAAAACACAGCAAACTTACAGTGCAATCCAAAACAGAGTTACATTCTTCCAGGGCTGTGAAAGTCAATTGGCTTAGAAAGGTGTGAAGTGCTTAGGATTTCACTGTTCCTTATATTTTTACCACCATCTCTGGGTTAGGATTTGTTTTCTGTGCCAGGTACCAAAATGTCTAGGGCATTTTTGGATGTATATCAAAAGTGCAGCCTTCTCAGCAAAACAGCAGAGTGATGGTAAGGTCATTCTATTCAAACCAATTCTGGTATGTCAGGCTTGCTCATGGAAATATATAGTCCTTTCTACATGATGTTTCCCTATATGGAAGCCAAAATTTCAGAAGATTCCTGGTTCAGTTTCAAATATCCCGTTTTGATTTATTTTCTCCCTTGTGAGAAATTAAGCCACAAGTTTGTATTTTGGCCCCACATTTTCTTTGCTCATGTTAATTTTTTCCCCATTAAAATTAACATACAGTAACATATTACAAAATAAAGACTTTTATTTTTAAAAAATTAACATACTTTTTATTTTTGTATCAGTTCAGTACAGCTGCTGTACAACAAACAAAGAGATTTTTAAAAACAAAATTGGTTATTCTTTTCTTTTTGTATGTTATTTGTTTAATCCAATGTAGTTCATCAAATGAGAAATACCTAGTTTATGTTGTGAATTCTGAACCTACTTTTGTTTTTCTAAAAATTTCATATGTCCTTTTATCTATTTAGATTAAATACTGCTCTGCTGTTTCTGAGAAGACTTAACTTGTACCAGGTTATAAAAATGATGAACAAACTGTAGGTTTATTATGCTTTAAAAGTTTTCTGGTCAGAGCAATATAGCCTTAAAAGCCACTGAAGTACAAAAAAGAGCACTCACTTCCCCTCCCTTTCCTTTTGGTGTGAGAATGACACCTTTTGAGTTGCCAGCTGCCCTCTCCCCAAGGGAGATATCACTTGGTGTAGGAGGGGAGGAGAGATTTCGATGTGGCTGATTGAACTGTAATCGAGATGTTATTGGCTATGTGTAAATCTTTATGATGTCACTGTCATTTTAACAAATCTTGCAAGTCCTTATTCTGAACTGTTGCCAAGAAGTTTCTATAGAGATTTTAAGATTCACAATATAAATCTAACAATAAATCTTTTTTTAAAAAAAATTACAGACACTCTGGCCAAATTCCCACTGAAAATTTAATCTTGATACAACCAAGTTTCAAAAGAATCAGCACCTTTTCATCCAGGTTCCAACATCCTCACTGCAGCATGTTTCTAGTGAAGATGTCTAGGCCTGCCCCGGCGGGAGGGGGGGGGGGTGGCTGGCTGGCTGCTGACAGGGGTGCAATTGTTAAGCTAGCAGCACCAAAATTTCAGAGTATCTTTAGGAGACTCTCTTGTTGATACCACCCAGGTTTGGTGAAGTTTGGTTCATGGGGGCTAAAGTTATGGACCCTCAAATGTGTAGCCCCCATCTCCTCCCATTGGAGTGTTTTTTCACAAAGGTGCATATACAAGCAGGTCCAGGAAAATCCGGTGATGAGGGTGGGGGGAGCACCAGAAATGGGATTGATCTGTGTTCCGTGGTTCGGCAGTGGGGAGACTGCACAGAAACCTGGATATTTCGGGTGACTACCCCAGGATTAATTGCCAGTGGGAAATCACCCTCTGTGTATTATCACTGGCTTGAGCATCCCTCCTTCAGAGCCAAATTTTTCCCATCACATATGAACAACATAAGATTAGTGTAAAAAGAAGCAGAAGAAATCAGCAATGACAGCAATGAAAATGAGGCAAACTGAAACTGATGATAATGTCATGTCTTGCTGTAAAATTTCACAGAAAACAATTTGCCTTTTCTACCCTGATGTGCTGAACTACAGGACAGAGCAGGCTTTTTACCTTTTGCCATCTAATTGATAGACTAGAGGGAGGACAATTTTCTGTGCAACAGAGGTGCTACTAACTTGATAAAACAACCGCCCAAGACAGACTCCTGTGGCTTTTCTGAGCTGTGTGGTCATGGTCTAGACTAGCAAAAACTACCAGACTATGACTGCACAACCCAGAAAACCCACAACAGGCCATTGATTTCAGCCATGGAAGCCTTTGATAGCAAAGGAAAAGTATGGGAGGGTAGGGTAGGTGACCATTGTGAGATTGAGATCAGGGTGTGATTACCCAAATGCCAGCAATTTCACTGAACAAACTTTTATGGAACCTGCGCAAAGGGGTGTTTAATAGGCATGTGGCTGTGTGTGAGAGATTAATCAGTTGTACATTTCACCTTGTAATTACCCATTTCTTGTGTTTTTGCCTTCAATTGGCAGTAGGGGTGCTAGAATAACATATGAAATAAAATACTGATACCACCATATCTGTAATGAGAAATTACCAAAGAGATCACCAAAATTTATGTCAACGAGCTCAATCCAGAACTCAGGGGGAAAGGACTTCGCTTCCTTTCATTTCTTCCTGCAGCACAAAGACAACCATGACTGATTTTGTTGATCTTGTGTCTCTTGCTCATGAGAATGGATGGCAATTTTATCTGCATTTGATTTGTTTAATTAGATTTTGAGCCACCTTGAGTCCTGTAAAGGAGACAGTGTGGTATATCCATTTACAAAGACAGCACTGCAAAATAAATAAATATTTAAGCTTAATCAACCATTGCTGTACATCAGTGTTTGTTGCATTCCCCTTTCCACAGTTTGCTGCCTTCAGTCTGTCCTTTCTTCTTACCTTTCCTCTATTCAATTAATTGCTGCAGTAGTTATGGTGTAGCATTATCAAGGCAGTACAGATCTATAAAATCATATGAAATATATGCGCAGCAATGCAATTAACTGATGTACAATGAAAGTGTGCATTTCTGTCCTTTGTCTCTTTTGTCTTTAATGATAACTAACAGGGGGGAGCTGCTTTTGTTGATTTCATACAGACAGATTCATTTTCTTCCTTCTTGGAACCTGGAACATCTGAAGGATAAACAAGAGATCAAACAAAAGTGGCTACTTTCCAAGAAATAAAATTTATTTCGTGTTGAAACAGGACAATGATTGATCTGAAGTAAAGAAATCAATTAATCCAAAGTGTATGGTGCTTGGGATGTAAACTGCCCCATGTATTACAATAAATATAATCTATTATTATTATTTATAGTACAACAAACAAATTAATACCTATGACAAACATAAATAGGTCGGGGGGAGGGAATCTTGATAAGTCAACCTACAAATGCTAAATCATAACTCTGGAAGCTCAGGAGAACTGGTAACACAACTTTATGGTTCCATCTTAATAATAATTACATTGCAAAGATAATAATGATCAATTTTACATCTGTCCACAAATATCACATTTTTAAGCATTTGCAACTGGTCTTCAAATTGCCCACATTAACTCAGATCTGCATGTGCACAGTATGCGCACATGCAGCATAGTATAGCCATGACAAGAGTACAGCAATGTCAGCACAGGAACCAAAAACCTGCCATTTCTCCCTTTACGACAGGGCTGAGAGCATTCAGAGAGAACTGTGACTAGCTCAGGATCACCCAGCAGGCTTCATGTGTAGGAGCAGGGAAACAAATCCAGTTCACCATTCTTAACCACTATACCATGCCGGTAGCGTATCTTCCTCATAGCATGATGATAGCTTTTGCCACTAACACTACTTTCAGTATTCTACCAGGCACCAACTCTGAGCCACCAGACAAACCCAGCCTCTGTCACTTATTTGTGGTGTCATTCTCTTCAGTGGCAGATATCACTACTAGACTCCATCTCTTCATTGGCCTACCTAAAATGCCCCCCCCCCCCCCGCCAAGGGAACAGGTAGCATAAAAATCTAATAAACTAACTAAATCATAACTGGGTGCTGTGGGTTTTCTGGGCAGTGTGGCTGTGTTCTGGCAGTTTTTGTGGCTAACATTTCACCTGCATACTTGGCAGGCATCTTCAGAGGCATGCTATGGAAAGCTTTGTTTTCTCTGTGGCATAGTGTCGAGTCAGGCCTTCCACAAAAATAAACTCATCTTATCATGACATGCCTGTGAAGATGTCAGCGATAGACACAGGCAAAATGTCAGAATCAAAAACTACCACACAACCAGGAAAACCCACAACACCAGTTAATTGTGGCTGTAAAAACCTTTCACAGTGCACTAAATCATAACTTTTGAAGCTTAGGAGAACTGGTAATGCTAGGGTATGATTCCATCCTTGCTTTTGTGCAAAACAGTTAAATATGATATATAAACAGACTTGTCAACACACATTTGTTCAGTGTTTGAGATCAGTCAATGTACTCCCTACAGAATATTGTTCTCCCTAATGCAGAATGTTTACCTATGAGTTTCAGTAATCCTTGACATATCTGTTAATAGCTTGCTATTTGTGAATCAATTGTAACTTTGCATCTCATTAGCACCTAGGACAGAACAGTTCTTTAAGCCAATCAAGACAGATTGCTGAATGCATTTGGATTACTGCAGAGGTCACACAGCAACCTGTCCAGACAGTTGTCTGCTGGGCAGTCAATTAGAAAACAACTTAATTTAGGCCCAAAACTGGATTAACAGTTTTGATTAGAAAGCAAACACCCTTCACGCTGGGCATTGATTGACCAGGAGCTGCGAGCTGATTTTTCTCTCCTCCAATTTAAGAAGTAAAAGAACTGAGAATTCAATTGCTTTTACTGACTGTTTTCAATTGTGTTACAGATTTTAATTTGGAACTCACTATAATGTTGTGTACAGGTCATTGGGCTATTATGTGAAATCCAACTTTTGGTCTCCATGGATTTGTGGCTGCAAAGGCAGAAACACGGGTCTGTGCAGAGCTAGTGAACAGTGAGGAGAAAGCGACTCCGAAAAATGGTCTTCAGAGTTCTCCTCTGGTTTTTGATTGAATGGTTTTGTGACCTTGGCTCTCCTGTCATCATGGCTTTGAATGGGTATGGGGCCGGGAAAACCTTTCAGGAGTTAGATTGCCCAGACACACACAGTAAGAATGATATCAGACATAAAGGATCATTATAGGAAGATAGACTGGAGGGGGAAAAAAAACAAGAGATGCTTATCTTTAAGAGACTAGAGACAACTTTAAAAAGGACATCTTAGATGTGGATAAAATAATTCAGCCATATTAAACGCCAGAGACATTGGTAACTTCAAAATGAACACAACTGAGATTTGAGCATGCGTTGAATGGTAAATTTACACATGATAAACTTTTTTCTAGACTGTCTTAATGTTTTTGTTCAGTTAGGGGGTTCAATGTTGTTGTATTAGGGTTTATCTTGGCTTTTTAACAGTCTGCTTCTGTTTTATAGATAGGTTTTTGTTTGTTTTTGCTGTTTATGTCCAATGACTTGTGCCTTTATGGCTTTTGTTTTAATAATGTGGCTTTTAATTGTAGGCCACCTCAAGCAAGATATTGAAGAGGCTGCATGGAAATATTCTAAATGAATAAATAAATTGTTTCAGTATTGATATATTTGTGGAGGTTTCCACACATTCAGGTTTGTGGGCTTGCATCGACATGATTGATGCCGATGCAAGCCCTGGGGCCGTTCACACGAACGTCCCCACAGGCTGTGCAGCTGGCAGAGCACGCTCCACACAGCCGCGCAGCCCCTGAACAGCTGCCTAACTTTTCCCTGCCTTTCGTCGCTCTGAGGAGGGAAGGGGACATGCCCCCTGGCCAGAGTGACGGCTGAAGTGATGGAGGCAAGGGAGCATGTTCCCTTCCCTCCTCAGAGCGACAAAAGGCAGGGAAAAGATAGGCAGCTGTTCGGGAGCACCACGGGAATACGTCGGCTTCCACCCGCTGCTGTACGCTATGCAATGGGTGGCAACCGGCGTATTCCAAAAAATTCGCCCCCCAAGCGAGTTTTGGAAGCGGTGTCTTTGCGCCTCCTGTGCAAACAGTGCCCCAGGGACCGTTTTTTTCTGTCCCTGGAGTGCTGCTGTTTCCCCATGCGGAAACTGCCGATCAGCGCCCTCAGCTTGCAGATACGTAAATCCTCAGATAGGAGGCCCACTCACCCAAATAGGTTTTTTTTTCTGCAGACTAGGGGAACCCCTAGGTCTTCCTAGGCAATCCCAGCCCCATCATTCTTTGGAGGGAAGCTGGGAGCTGCAAGCCATGGCAGTCCTGGCAACATCATCATTTTGGGAGAGGGTGGGGAGCCCTGGAATATGGCAGCGGAGCCTGGGAGCCAGCAGCAGATCCTCTGCCTCCCCCTGCTTCTATTGCTGTAAAACAATGGGTGGAGGAAGGGAGATGACATTTCCTCCCTCGCCCATGGGTTTTGTAGGCCTTCCCCAAGGGGAAACCAGTGAGACAGTGGGGCTGGTGCTGTGGGGGGAAAGGCCTGGAGACACAAGTATAGAAGATGGGATTTCCATCATGACTTCCATGTGTCACTGAGTGGAGGGGGAAGGGGGGAGGCTGCTCCCGCCAGGGGCTTTGGTATGCCCATGCAGAGCCATCCAGGTAAGTTGCTGAAAGGGAGGTAGGGAAGGTAAAGCAGCTCCATTGAAATGACAGAGCCCAGGAACCTCTGGCAGGCCGGTCTTTTTTCAACCAGGCTACAAGGGGAAGCAGGGGGAGGGAAAGTGCCAGGCCACTTGGCAATCCTAAAAATGAGAAAAGCTAAAAGAAAGGTGGCTGGGGGTGGGGGAAAGGGGCCTGCTGCCTTAGTTGTCTCTAATGCTAAAACCCATAGTAGCTTTCAACAAGGGCTTCTGCTGGCCAAGTCCATGAGGTTTGGTTATTTGCACTATATCTCCTCCAGTGCATACAAATGCTTGTTTAACCCTCTGGTTTCATCACACACTTAAAGCCACATACCACTTCAAAGCAACCCCATCAATTTCACTATACATTATTTTCCGTTGCAAAGATTATCTGCAAGTCTTATAGCCACCACTTGAGTTCTTTCGTCGTTGAACTTCATCATAACCCTTTGAAATGCTTCTTTTAATTTGTTCAAAGGATAATTTTGTACCATTATTCATTGTCTTGTGTAATATTTCACAAATTATTATGCATTTTTCTGCTCCCTGCCATCAAAGGCATCCTTTAATGTGTTCAGCAAGCAAACAGAAAGAGTTGAAAATTACCTCTATGACATTAAAGGCTCAGTGGGGTCTTTATTTGGCTTTCAGTTGGAAACCATATATCAGTGTTATCCCAGTGCTTTGTGAAATTAGCCTTCAGTATTCATGCTACCAGAGAGAAAACATAATTATGCCAAGATATTCAGAAGGGTCTGTTTCCTCTTGTACCTTATGAATAGACACAAGAGTCAACATTTCACACAGATAAAGCCCAAATATAAAAGGTATGGCATTTGGAATGACATTGAGATTATATTTAATTGAAGTTACGTCAGAAGCTTCAAGTGGTAGAAAGTGCAGCAACAAGACTCCTGTCTGAGGTTATCCTTGGGGAACATATAATGCCATTGTTGTACCAGCCACATTGCTGCACCAGACTATTAACACCTATATACAATAAAATTTCATAGTCATATGATTGGCTGATTTCAATAGTGCAGACATATTTAAGAAAAGAATTAACCAGCAGCTTTTTTGTTGAGCATACTGAGGGGTAAAATTTGACTACCTTAAAGGTGATTTTAAACATAACATCTATCAGGTTTGCCTGGAAAAAAATTTAAGATTGATATAAGATTGTATATTGTCCCTATACAAGGATAATACAGTGTCACAGGATTGACTATATCCAATTGGCAGAGGTAAATATGCTCAGACCAAACCAGCTGATGGTAACTCATTAAAGTGGGCCAAGTTAAATGCTCTTCAGTATTTAGACATTGATAGGTGGATTCCACACTGCATATGTATAACTAGCAGGCCCGGCCACGCTTTGCTGTGGCTCTGTGTGGTGAGCTCGGAGGGGAAGGGAGGAGGAAGGGGGGAGGCGTTACGGCTTTTTATTACTGGGTGCCTGGGAATGCTCCTCCTTCCTCTTCCTGTGCAGGTGAGTCTGGCAGCTTGCAGTTTAGGCCGACGTGCATGTGCATGCTGCAGCAAAGGCGGGCAAGCCACGCCGCCCCAGCACGGCAGCCCCTGATTGGTCTGGCACGGTTTTTGCAGTTTACTGGGTTCAGGTATTGACTTTCGGCGATTTGAAGGTCCGATTACCTGCCCGCAATGGGGAGGGACGTCGTGGGAAAATTTGGTAGCATTTGGTACAGGCGTTTCTGCGGTAGGGCGTGAGGAACAAATGCACGGTTAGCTTTTTATATATATAGTCCAGTCTGCATGTGTGCCCTTCTCCAGTTCAGGCAATGATTGAAGCCCATGAAAACAATCCACATTGCTTTTGCACCTTCACATAGAGACACTTAAAAAAAATTCCTGTAACACATGCGTAACTGTGCAGGCATATAGAAATGAACCCCCGCAGTCATGCCAATTGCCCCACAATCTGATTAGCTGCACCTGCATAGCTGCTCATGTGCAACACACAAAAAGGGAAAAAAGAGGAAAAAAAGGAACCTCCCTCAAAGGCTGGGCAATAATGTTCTCCCTGACAGTGGATGGCACAGAACCTAAAATGGAAGGGTGAAGGGAGGAAAATAACGCATCTCCTGCCTGTTGTGTTCATGTGGGAGGGCCTCCAACCTGGGATTGTGTAAAAGGACCACTGGTTTAGCAATTTTTGAAAATCCTGGGTTGAGGGCAATAAAATGGGCCAAACTCATTTTGGAAATGGGACCTGTGCAAGTGTCCCTTTCCCAATGGTTTATATAACATCCTACACATATTATATTGGGCCTTTGCTGTAGCAAGGTTGTTACCATGATTCCTTACCACAGGATAAGACTGTGCTCATGCTCTGTCTACTTGAAGGGCTGTAGTCCAGATTCACAGTTGAATTATATCTTTGGCTCTCATAAATCCAAGATAGCATTGGGATATCATGATTAATTAAGCACTATCACCTGGTGGATGCATTATCCTCTGCTGCTTGATGTCTCCCTACCAAGGGTGTCCAGGAAAATCAACAAGGATAGACTTCGTTTCACAGATGCTACCAAAGATTGGACTTTCAAGATTCAGAAGGCAAGTGTGTCCATCCTGCCTTAAACTCTTTCTCAGATTTGAATGTGTTTAAAACTTGAGGGTATCTAATGAAGTTGATGGGTAGTAGATTCAAGATGAATAAAAGCAATTAGCTGGCAGAGGATGTAGCAATGACTACAAGCACAGACAGCTTTAAAGGGGGCTTAGATTCATGGAAGAGAGGTCTATTAATGGCTATTGGATCTGGTAACTAAAGGGAATCTGCACATTCAGAGGCACTAAACCTCTGAGTACCAGTGCCAGGAAACAGCATTGGGGAGGGCCTCATCCTCCATATATTGTTACTGGCCCTCCACAATAATTGATGGCTATTGTGTGAGACAGGATGCTAAACCAGATGGACTACTGCTCTATTCTTCTTGAGCCTTTATGGGACTTTTTAAAATGAACAACACCTTAGAAATGGAAAAGAGTTAATACTTTGCCATCAGTTAATCATCAGGAAATGCAGGAGTTTTACATGTGTGTTATGACAATCACATGTTCCCATTAGCACATTTTAAAAAGGAAAAAGAAGAAGTGTTGAGTTAAACAGATGAAAGAATCAATCATGTTTGCATTTTCATTTGATAATACTGGAGCCTGAAGTGAGACCCAGTCGGCGATAAAATCTCCTGTGGATTTCAAAGACTTTATACCTTTGTGAGCAGAAAACATGCTGCTTTTCAAAGGCAGGTTTCTTATTGTACTCTCATCAGGATAGTGCCCTCTGGGGTTAAGCGCTATGGGTGTTTTACCGAAGGTATTTTAAGCTGACTTTGATACCACTAGGAGCCATTTCTGAAAGATTTAAACAAGATAAGGGGGCACTCCAGCATCCATAAGCTGTGCCTTCCTTTTCCGTTCTAAATAATGAATTCCCCTGAATTGTTTCAAAAATTCATAGAAGCCCTTACAAGAAAGTCTGATTTTCATGTCATAAAACTTCCTTCTGAATCATGTATGCTGTACTGAATTGTTACCCTTAAAACCTTTACCACAGTGAATATGGAACATTTTGCACGGCTGCTTTCTTGTTCGCTGTCAGGGCGGCCCTTTTAATGACACTTCAGCAACATTTTTTCCTTCTTGTATCACTTCTTGGGCAATCCCATTACAGAAGGGATGTTGTACTGGATATGATGGGGGGGGGGACCATGGATCAGTGGTAGGCTGTCCACTTTACATGCAGTTTGAAATTCAGATGCATGGATTTAAATTCATGCTTTCCCCTCTGCCATGCACACACCACAACATTTCTCATGATCTGATTTCTGATGTCATAAACAGATTCAATGAGAGCTGCCAAGCCCTGGTTGGGGGTGGGGGACCCCTGCTTCTGAGTCCTGTGCCCACAGCTGCTTGAAGCAGCAGCATGCCATTTTTTAAATGCAGTCCTGTGTACTGCCCAGAAGTTTTTACTGGAAGTGACAAAGTGCATCTCTAAGATTTCTACAGTTACACTTTGCCACTTCAGGTAAGAACTTCCAGTAAATACATGAAGAGGCATTAAAAAATCCTCTCATGATGTTTCGCACACACATACACACCCCTCTAGTTGCCAGGCACTGTCTGGCAGCGCTTTTCAATCCTCCCTCTGAATAGATATGTGGTTGTAACTCTGAATTGGACCCATGCACTGCTTGCAGATAGGCCCCAAGCTCAAGTGTCATTTCTCTGGGTCTGGCACAACTGTTACAATTATCTCCCTCTTACAATCATTGAATTGCAGAAATACTCCAGTCATGATAATATACCTGCAAACATATCTTCTACACTTGACTTCTTAGATGGATTACACCTGATCTCCAGGCAAGAGAGATCAGTTCACCTGGAGAAAATGGCTGCTTTGAAAGACGGATTTTCTGGAATTATATCACATTGAAGTTCTTCCCACCATCCTCAGATTCTACCCTCAAAATCCCTCAGATTCTACCCTCAAAATCCCCTAATCTGGAGTCAGCAACCGTGAGGATTAGTGAATGAATTTGTCATTTTTTTGGTGGGGGGAGTGTGAGGGAATGGACAGAGACCATCTTTTCCTCGGTCCTGTGGTTGCTCTCCAAAGCCTACTATTGAATTCCTCTACCCAAATCTCTTCTATGGCATTTCACCATTTTTAACCCAAACCGGTCATTCCGTAGCCTAGGCAGTGTTACAGGGCAGTTCATGGACCGTGAAGCAGGTTTTTTGAAAGGCAAAGAAGGATTCTGAAGCACCATCCTTCCTTCCCCTTGTAGAAGCAATTGATTCCAAAGATTAAAGCTTAGGTGCTGTGCAGGCAGCCATTACACGAGATCGCACAGCACTGCAAATGCCCTAGGAGCCCATCCTGTTATTGCAATCTCATGCTCTTTTGAGCAGGCCGTGCACCAGAAACTCTGTGTTCTGCCAGAATGATTGGCAGTTTCATCACGGCAAGAGACAGAGGCTTTATAAGCAGAGGGGACTGAACACACTTTCGATCCTAACCCATGCCCTTGTCTCAGGGGGTGAAAGGCTAATGCATTAATTTGTCATACCGCTAACTTTCCATCTAAAGTTGGAGGGCATGAAAAGTTGACACACAGAGGGCAGAGCTGCTAGGAATACATCTCAGGGCGTACTGTAACCTTTAGCGGCTGCCCTGAGTAGGAGGTGGTTGGGAACTCACTGCCGCCTTCCCTGATAAATTTGTCCTCATGTGGCCTCATGCAGCAATCATTGTACCTTTTTCAGGATAGGGATCTTGTTCCTTTGGGCATAAACAGGAGACTTTTGACAACTTAAAGAGTAACAACATTTTACTTCAACAGAAACCTTCAAGGTGTAGAGCAGGGATGTTGAACTCATTTCTTGCAAGGGGCTGATATGACATAAATCTGACTTGGGCAGTTTCTGCACAGCCAATTACAGTGTAGTGCTGTTGGTGTTATTGGTAACACTGCAGCAATGGAGCATTCGCATGGGCAGGAACTCCAAAGACAGGTAGCGCATCGGCTGAATCCCGGTGCTTTGCGTGGCTGCACTTCGCAAATGGTGTTCTTTTTTTCCCAGAGTAGATGTCATGGGCGTTCGGCGCCAGGATTGGCCAGTGTGGGTCACTATTGGGGGGTGGGTTCTCCAGCACTGATGCCTGGCGGGAGCTTTGCACGATGCCGACTGCAGAGTGTCGTTGTTGAAAAGACATGCTCGGTGAGAAATTTTCAAATAAACCATTGTCGGCCCACTGTTGCTGCATCACCGCAGCATTGTTTCTGTAGCGACGGCCATGCAAAGTCTCCGCTTATAACGCTGTTTTTACCGTCCTTTTACCGTCCTTTTATTGGCTTTTTTGGCCCAAGCAGAAACGGCCTCAGTCAGGCTGAACCCTGGATGAGGGATGCCTCAGTTAGCAAGCTCACAACAGGTTTGCTAGCCCAGATTGGCACTGGGGAAAGTTGTCAGTACTGGGAAGGGTGGCTACCTCAGCTCATGAGCCCACAGCATGTTCACCAGCCCAGATTGGCACAGGGGGGCTTCCTCCGCCTATGAACCCACAGCACACTCACCAACCCAGATCAGCACCTGTGTGGGGGATGGCTGCCACAGCTGGCCAGCCCATCGTGGGCTCGCCAGCACAAATTGCCATGAGGATGGGATGACTTGCCAGGACAGATAGGGAGCAAGATAGGCGGTTCGGGAGTGGGATGAATGGGTGCGTGGACTGCTGAGCCCATAGTGGATCTGAAGCTTGCTCACCAGGCCAGATTGGGAGGGCATGGATGTCATGGGGGGGGCAGAGGGGGCACAAGGATGGGCACAATTTTTTGCATCACATGAGTGATGCATTCAGCCATTGGCCCCCTTCCTTCCTCACCCAAGGAGCTGGAGCATTGTGCTTCCTACTGACTTATCCTCCTGAGCCCTGTTCCCCTCCTATCACTGCTGCTGCTACTGCCACCCCCACAAGCCTGTGTTGTTTTAAAATTAAGCATACTTTAGTTTCTGGCAAGTGATGCAGCTGTGGCTGGGAGAAGACTGGGAGTGGGGACAAACTGGTCAGGGTGCCACAGTCTCCCCCCAGCTGCCAGTTGCTTGGAAGTATGGGGAGGGAGGGCGACATTTCCCACTGCCTCTACCAAGAATCTCTTTCTGCAGGTGAACTGATCTCTATCATCTGGAAAGCAGGTGCAATCCCATGTCCTACTGATAAGGGTACTGTTGGGGAGAGGAAAGAGTTTAGCAGGAATGTAATGCCATGCAGTTAACTCTTCAAAACTGTCATTTTCTCTTGGGAGATAATTTTAAAACTTCATGCTTCATCTGGAGGCTGGCAACCCTACAGAATAGAACAGTGGTTCTCAACCTGTGGCTCGCGACCCCTTTGGGCGGTCGAACAACCCTTTCACAGGGGTCGCCTAAGACTCTTTGCATCAGTGTTCTCCATCTGTAAAATGGATAAATGTTAGTGGGGGTCACCACAACATGAGGAACTGTATGAAAGGGTCGCAGCATTGGGAAGGTTGAGAACCACTGGAATAGAACTTCACTATGCAGTTGTTCTCGTTCTCTCTCTCTCTCTCTCTCTCTCTCTCTCTCTCTCTCTCTCTCTCTCTCTCTCTCTCCGTGTGTGTCTGTGTGTGTGTCTGTGTGTGTGTCTGTGTGTGTGTGTGTCTGTGTGTGTCTGTGTGTGTAAAATTTAAGCTATCTTAGGACTCCTGTTTATTTATGTGGCCACCAGTTAACGTGCCTAACCCTAACGTGCCTATCCCTGGAATTGTATCATTAAGAACCCTTGATGCCCAAGAAATTTCATTCAGCTTTCTGTTTTGCTATGTAATAATGTAACAAAAAATGCCACCTGCCAACTTCTCTTGGCCATGTAACTATTAAAGGCACAGATCCAAATATTAAATGGAAACTATAAAGACATATAGACCTTCAGAGTGTAATAATGGCCTTCTATCCAATTAGAGTTATCTTGGCCATCACCCTCTACTGGAAACTTTCCAGTGGTCTCTGGCATGAGACTCTCCCAGTCCTTTTATCCTTAATATGATTTGCTGTTATCTTGTGATTCTTTAACATGAGATGCCAGGGGGCTGCACCTGGGAAAATAAGCATGCAATGCATATAGTTTACACTTGGGATAAGCAAATGTTACTAATGTTGTTCCTTTGTTATATTTTTGTCAGTGATTCCAATTCTCTGCTTTTCCCTGTCGGTTTTACAGATTTGTTTCCATTCAATATTCATGTGCTTCATGTTCATCTTGTGTATGTGTTTGTGGGTGTGGTTTATCCACATATAATACATAAATATGCTGATCTACTGGTGAACAAATAATATGGGAGATGCATGCAATTAATGGGGAAAATTCAGCATGAAGAAGCAGAAAATGCTGTGAAAATAATCACAGGTTTAATTCATACAAGGAAAGAACAAAACTGAAATGTGGGTATTTGAGCTGAAACAATGAGTTCAAGAAATTTGAAACCATCACTGCCATGATCTTAGCTGTGATCCTTTCCAGATAAAAGTGGGGGGAAGAGTTTGGATGTGTAACCCTCCTTTTTCTCCTGCAAGGATACTCAAGGCAGCTTACAAACTCCTTTCCTTTCCCCAGAACAGATACCTTGTGAGGTAGGTGAGGCTGAGAGGGTTTTAAGAGAACTGTGACTAGCCCAAGGTCACCCAGCAGGCTTCATATATAGGAGTGAGGAACAAATCCAGTTCATCCAATAAATCCATTGCTCATGTGGAGGAGTGGGGAATCAAACTCAGTTCTCCAGATTAGAGTCCATCACTCTTACCCTCTACACCATGTTGTTTCTCAGCAGCTGCTTTATATTGAGTCTCAGTATATGAGGTCCACTGCTGTGCGCTCTAAACAGAAGAGGTTTTTCTCAGTCCCAGTACTTGGCATGCTTGTAGTCACAGATTGCAGGAATGCTGGGCATCTTACAAGCAACATGTACTGAGTTATGTTTCCTGCACTTTTGTGGCCATGTGTGTCTGTCTGAAATTCTTGCAAAGACCTTTATTACTCTGAGTAATGTAAACAATTTGTGTTCCCAAAAACAAATTGCAGAAGAATTTCCACTGGCACCTCAGTTCCAAACCCATTAAGTCCCACTAAGTGAGTTATTGGAATTTTTCTCTTTGGCGCTATCCTCTATTCAATTTTAAAAAAACATAGAGAAAGAATTCTGAGAATAATTCAGGTCTTGCAGATGGAGAAAATGCTTGCTGAAAATCCTACAATCAAGATGAAATTCTTCTTTTGCATACACCTCTAGAATTCACTGCTTTCTCCAGTGTTTGGTTAAATCTGGATCCTTGCTTCTTTGTGTCTGCATTGCACCACGGGTATTGGAAAGACATTGACTTATCATTTTATTCCTTGGCAAGTAATCCCATATTGCCTTATTTTTCTTGACATGCCTTGGGTTGGATCCAACCAGATTTTTTTATCGCTGAAAAAGAAAGGAGACCCAAAAAGGCTATGTTAAGAATCACAGGACCTGCATATGCAAGAGTCATGTGGAAGGAGGCTTGTAGTAAAGAAAATAATTAAGTGAGATAATGTGTAAATACTGAATGGATCCAACACCTTTACCTGGGTAAGGAGGAGCAAAAGAAACCCCTTTTAAATGCAGAAATGAAAGTATTAGAAGTTCTTTGATATGTGTAAGCCATTTTTCTGATTTGCCCTTCCTTCATTTTGTCCTCATAATAACCCTGAAAGGTAGGGTTAGGTTAAGAAGGTGACTGTCCCAAGGTAAACTTCATGGCAGACTGGAAATTTTACCCTGCCTTCCCTTCAGCCAAAGCACAGAGTTCTAACTGTGACAACACACTGACTATTAATAGTGAAGAATATTGCTCAAGAGCTATTTCAAGCAGAGATATTAAAACTGCTAGAATGTTTTTAAAATAAGTTTTGTTCTGCAACGTAGAATGCATAAAAAACATTGGCTTGGATCCTGCTGAAAAATTTCTTAGATCAGAGGAGCATGATTTCCTTGCCTCCTTTCCTACTGCAGCCCAAAATGTCTCCTAATATGTTGCTTTTAGGGAATGAGGGGACCCTTAGGGGGACTATGTGAGGGGGGAGTTTGAGATCTTCAACAGGATTGGGGGGTAATTAGTGAAAAATGTCCTAACATTATTTGAAATCCTGTATGAGATCCAATCAATTTCTTATATTTGATGCAATTCATGAGTTGATAAGGGTACACTAACATTTCAATCGGTGCTCTGACATGATGGAATTTCATTTTTGGAACCAAATTCTGCTGCTAACAATGCAATCGAAACCAGAGTCACACCCTTCTAAGTCTATTGAAGTTATAGGTATTATTTAGGAAAACCAGCCTCCAGATGAGACTCTGAATTACAGGTCATCTCCAGACTACAGAGATCAGTTACCCTGGAGAAAATGGATGCTTTAGAGCATAGGTGTCAAACTCGCAGCCCTCCAGATGTTATGGACTACTGTTCCCATCAACCCCAAGCCAGCATGATGCTGGCAGGGGATGATAGGAACTGTAGTCCATAATATCTGGAGGGGTGCGAGTTTGACATCTATGCTTTAGAGGATGGACTCTATGGCATTGGACCCCACTGAGGTCCCTATCCTTCCTAGGCTCTACCCCAAAATTCCCAGGAGTTTCCCAACCTGAATCTGGCATCCTTCGTGTTATTGTGCTTAGAACTAAACTACAAAATTCAGTAGCAAACCAATCAGTCAACAATAAAAAGACGAGAGTGAAATTCCTAGAAGCTAAGCTATGTAGAAAATCAAACAAATGCAAAGTTAAAAGCAAAGGCAGTAGGCAAGAATGAAGCTGCTGGAATCTGAGCGGAGTCATTTTTGGATCCCGCTGATTGCCAGCAGGCTCTAATTACTGAAGCAGGACGTCTGAAGAGCAATCAGTTGCATTGGAATAATCAGATCACTGCTCTAATATGCCAGCTCCCCTCAAAGGCCAAAGAGAACTAATGGTGCCTACTGCCGTTCCTCTCACTGCACAGCCTTTTGAGGCATTCAGAGTTGCTTATCTATTTGTAGCACAATCACAACATCTTCCATTTATTTGTTTATATCCAAAGTTCTATTTGAGGAACGTCCTTTCATTATGCTCTGCCAGATCCCAATTATTCTCAAACCTCGACGGACCCTAAAGCTCACTGGATAATTGGGGCAGACAGCCAGTTTGTCTAACAAAGTGGGAATATAACCTCTTAAAAATATTAATTTAAGATAGGTCTTCTAAGGTTGCTCAGGAAAGAGACACTGAGATTACAGAACTGCCCTCCTTTTTATTTAGTTAGAAAGGAATTATATAATGCTAATTCTGAGTTTGAAGTTTGCATCTAGTCAAGACTGTTGTCATTACATTACTGTAATTTCCCATGTTCCTTCTTGGCTGTTGACATCTATGCAAAGTTTCAGAATAAGCAGGTGAAAAACCAAAGCAAAGTTACAACCTTCCAATTTTATTTCATCAATTTATTTCATCAAATTTATATACTGCCCACCCCTAAAGGGCTCAGGACAGTGTCCAAAATTAGCCATAAAAACAATTAAAACAAGTAACAACAACCAATAACCCATTAAGAAGAACCATATATAACTTACAGATGGCTTCAGCTCCCACCCCTCCCCCTTACTTGTACCCATGGGAGGCCAGATGTTTATTATATGGCGAGAGATTGGTATTACCCCAGCTGGCCAAATGCCTGGTGGAACAGGTCCATTTTGCAGGCCCTGCGGAAACTCTATAAGTCCCACAGGGCCCTGATCTCACCTGTGAGCCTGTTCCACCAAGTAGGGGCCAGGGCTGTAAAAGGTTAGCCTGATCACCTTGTAGAGGTTAGCCTGATCGCCTTGGGCCAGGCATCACCAGGAGGTCCACCTCTGATGAACAGAGGGGCCTAGAAGGGCAGTACATGGAGAGACAGTCCATCAGATATGCAGGGCGAAGGACACAAATGACTTTAAAGGTCAGTACCAGAACTTTAAACATGACCCGGTACAAGATTGGCAGCCAGTGTAGCTGATATAGGACCGGTGCAATCCAGTCCCTAAATCAGCGATGGCGAACCTTTTCGAGACCGAGTGCCCAAATTGAAACCCAAAACCCACTTATTTATCCCAAAGTTCCAACACTGAGGCCCTTTCCGCACGGGCCAAAAACGACGGCCTGGGGGCGGTAAAAATGCCGCCCCCAGGCCGCCGTTTGCACAGGCGGCGCTGCTGCAACACAGCAGCGCCAACCTGACTGCGCTCCCTCTCCCCCAGGGCGGTGTCAGGCCGCCCTAAAAAAACAACCCTTTAAAGGGTTGTTTTTGAGGGGAAAGCGTGTTCCCGGCGGTGCGGTGCGAACAGCACTGCCGGGAACACTCTGTTTCCATCACCTCCCGTCCACTCCACCCGTGTCCCGTTGTCGTTGTGAGCCTGCTGGCCGTCGCAGCCAATTTACCGCTGTCCTCCGACCCCTGGAGGTCGGAGGGCAGCGATGAAGCGGGCTACGGCAACCAACAAACGATGGGGAAACCGCGGTGAGTGGAGCGAAGGGGAAGTGGCAAAAGAGATTCAATGGTGTTGATGGTGAAGTAACCTTGAGTGCATTCCACAGCCGGGTGATGGGCCAGATGCATCGTGGGCGGAGACTTTATCTTTCGCGGCGGGGAGATGAGCTCACGTTCCCCATGGGAAGCTTAGGAAGGGGGGGATGGAAGGTGAATGAATTGATTTATAACCTGTATGCTTCTGGCGGGAAGTGCCATTCCCTGCCACTGCTGGGCGCAGTACTTACCAGGCTTTCTAAAGATGTCTTAATAAATGGACTTTTACTCCCAAAAGCCTTTTATTTCTGCTTCTATGGAAATTCCTTCTACATTGTGGCAGGAATGCTTAATTCATGCCTATATATCCTGTGCAGTGGACCTCTTGTCTTCGCGTATGGAGAGGTTGAATGTTGCACTGCGGAAGAGTGCGCGGTAGCCCCCAAAGAGGGCTCCGACCTTTCCCTTCTGAATCTGGAGGAACCCGGCAGGAGAAGCGGGCCTGGCTGGTGGCTCTTCTTCCCGTCCCCTCGTGATCAGCCACGAAGTCTTCCTTTACTCCGTTGGAGCGAGGGGCGTGGCGGCGACAATAACCCGGACTTCCGATGACAGTTTGGGGCGCTGTCTATGGATCGAGCGCCTGTGGATGCCGGATCTCTACCCGATTTTACGTTGTGGATTCACAAACCTCAGATGCAACCTGTCATGGAGGAGACGGGCTTGACCACCTTTCATCACGGGCAACCCAGGAATCCATTGAGCGATTCCTGGACTTCGTCATTATTTGAAGTGATGCTCCCAAGGAACCAAACCGTTGGCATTGAAGCACTGGGGCCCGTCCAAAGGACACCGGGACTAAACCTGGAATTGGGAGGGGTATCCGCACCCGCTTCCCAATCGGACTCCCCCCTAATCCCGGGCGGGCGACCGCACTCTGAGGTGTTACTCTTGGGGAACCACCCGGGTGGCTACGGATTGCCTCCGATGTCTGCGCTTCCCTGACGACGAAGAGTCCGAAGAAAGCCTGCAATTCCCCAGCCGGACCGGTTTCCTCTCTCCATCGAGAGAGGACTGGGATGAGGAAGTAAGGGGCGATTGCTGAAGATGCCCAAGCGCCGCATGGAACCGTGAAGCGCCAGCTATATGGGAGGAGAGCGGGCACAGTTGCAGCAAGAGCGCGGCAAAACCTGCAGAGGGACCCGGGGCAACAGCAACGCAAAGAAGGTCCAGCTTCGAGTTGGATGCGTGCCAAAGACTGGCTAGCTCAACGACAATATGCCCAGAATCTGTCAGTCCCATGATAAAGTCCTGGAACATTCCAGACTGGATTTCATACAACAGTAACAGCTGAAAGCTGCGTTCAGGCTCTGGCGCGACGCATAAAGTGGAAGCTCCACTGGAAGCCCTTAAGCCGGGAACGAACTCGGCTAAATTGGAGCGAGAAAAAGCTGCTTGCATGCGCACCAGGATGCGTATTGACTTCGCCAAGGAGAGGCAGCTGGCCTGCGTTGGAGAGGGAACTAAGGAGGCAGCAGACCAGGAAGTCTCCCAAGTCGGAGCCTATGCTGTTACCTGATCATGCGGTGCCGTTAGGGGCCAGCGCACCTGGGTCCTGCCACCACAAACGCCAGCGTGTCACCGCCAGCGCCCCGATCTCCTGGCCCCGCGTACAACAGCTGCCTGCCCATTTTCGCCGGCTCAACCCGTAACCGCATAACCACCTCCCCAGCAACAGGCGCCAAGAGCCGTCGAGGCAGGGCTACTATCGGCCCCCGATACCAGCCCGCTTTTGATGCCGGGACCGGGCTTCCAAACTTCCCCTACGCTTCATCTTGCAACTCAATGCCCACTTGAGAAGACTATGCGATGATTTATACCCGGGTCTGAGCCTTCGAAAAAATCACGGGACATCGGCTCCGGGGGTCCTGGATGGGGCAGCGCAGCCACGACTGGTTCGTGACTATTTTGGATTTGCAGGATGAGGACTCTCACCCGACAGTGCCCGCGTTTCCTCCAAGCCTTTAAGAGCTGGCCGCTTTCAAGATCAGGCGCTGAGAATGAAGCTATCCGCACCATCAAAACCATCCAGCAAGGCAACCGCCCGTTTGCAGAATTTGCCCGTGAATTGCGATCGCGGCCCCGGCTGCTCGACTTTCCTCCTATGAGTGGTCCTGAACGCATGAAATCGCGAATACTTCTCGGATGCTGTGGACGGCAAAGCTACATTGGAAACGGTGTTTTTAATTCGGGTTCCTCGCATACTCATTGCAGATTGGATCCAGTTAGGGGTCCCAAGTAGGCGTCTCGTTTGGAATACGCTTCGTCAAAGGAGGCCATGCGCCCAAAACCACTACTGTAAGTCCACCAAGTCAAGCAGCTTCCAGCCGCCCCTACCGCAAAAACCACCTCTGAACATGCCGTCGCCCGACTGGGATTGTGTAACTTTACTGCGGAGGAACCCAGGTCATCTAGCCAGCCAACTGTCCCCAAGAAACAAAACCAACCGCTCCAGCGCTTGGCAAGCCTCCGCTCTGCCAAACCACTGACACGCGCAGAGTCAGGGCCGCCTCCCACGAAGGCTTCGTCTTAAAAGCCCCGGGTTACCGAAGGCGTACTCCAGAGGAGGGGGAAGCAGCTGTTTGCCTTTCTCCAGCCCCCCCCATGGACATGGGTCCGACTCCTGAGCAGCGGTGGCGAAGGTGAAGGCAGCGCTCCCATTACTGTTCAAGCGATTTCCTGGCCAACCCCGCTAAACACATGACGCATTATAGCCTCGGCCCTTGTTGTGGGATTCCGGCTGCTCCCTATTGCTTAATGCTTTGACCCCAGGTGGCAGAGGAGCTAGGTCTGGACCGAATTCCCCTGGCTAAGCCCATACACCATTCTACACCCAAATGGACGGCAGCCTTTCGAGGAACGAAGGACTATCGGCCCAGTACAAAACACAGCCCGGTTCTCCTCCGTTGCGCCGACCATTGGGAGAAAAAATTAGATTTTATTTTGGCGCCGGTGGCCAAACACTCCCATAGTTTTAGGCATGCCTTGGTTAGCGGCTGTTACATGAACCAAGAAATTCATTTGGAAAAAGAGCCCGGATCCTAGAATTCACTGACCCTCCCTGCTGGTGAACACATGAATTGGGGAGAAAACCCAACGTCTCCTGACACACACCCCTCCCTTGGCTTCTTCAGTAATTGCTCCCCGCATTCTATTGGCATCCCACCTGCATACTCATGATCTAGCCAGAGTTTTTCAGGAGCAGGAATCGCGATCAGTTGCCCACCCCACAGAGACACTCGACTGTAAAATTGTCATACAACCAGGGGCAATAACTACCAAGGGGTAGAAATCTACCGCATGAGTCCCAATGAGGGAGAAGGAACCTCGTGCCTTCTTGGACAAGATTTAACCTTGCTCGAGGGTTCATACGGCGGGCTACGCAAACACACCCACGCTGCTCCCGTTTTGTTTGTCAAAAAGAAAGATGGGTCTTTACTGACTTTGCACAGATTGCTCGAGGTCTCCTAATGCGGTCTCCCTGTCCGAATAAATATCCTTTGCGCTTTGATCTACGGAACCTTTTAGATGCACTTTCGGCAAAGAATTCGCTATCTTTACTAAATGGACTTGAGAGAAGCTTACCTACAGGAGTCAGAATTGCTGAAGGCTATGAACACCTGACTGCTGCTTTAACACAAAGTTTGGACAGTTTGGAATATTTAATAATGCCATTCGGGTTAAGTGGGGCCCCCGGAGCTTTTATGGCCCTTATCAAACTTGAGAAGTTCTCCATGATTTACTGTTACAAGGGAGTTGTTTGTATACTTAGGATGACGTTTTAATTTATCACAAAGCCATAGAAGAGCATGAAATATTGGTTCGAGCGGTATTGAAACGCTTTGCTTGACAAAACTCTCTCTTTGCCAAACTCTCCAAATGCTGTTTTCATCAGACCTCCATTGACTATTTGGGTTACCGGATCTCGCTTCCGAGGGCTTAAAATGGATCCTGCTAAAATTGACTTGAAGTCCTCCAATGGCCTGCCCCCACCAACCCGCCAAAGAACTCCAGTCGTTTCTTGGTTTTGCTAATTTCTATCGTTGACTTTATACCCCAATTAAGCTGAACTGACTCTCCCTCTCACAGACCTCTTACGCATCTAAGGGTAAAGATCCACTGTATCCGCCAAGCCCGGGGCCCCCCTTTCTTGGTCTGAGGGAATGTCAAACAGCCTTTCAGCTATTGGGCAAAATCTGGCGCTAATTTCACCTAAACCCGAACCTATCCTAAAGCACCCTGACCCAGATCTCCCGTTTGTAGTTCACGTGGATGCCACCTCGGACAAAGCACTTAGGGCAAAGCCCTGTTGCAGAAAAATAAAGATGGTAGGCTGGTTCCGTGTGCTTATTTATGTCTAAAAAAATTCTCCGGTGCGGAACTCAACTGGACTGTGGGAGACAAAGAGACTCGCGACCATCAAAGTAGCGCACTCTCCACTTGGCGCCACTGGCTGGAGGGGGCTAAGCACCCCTTTCAAGTTTGGTCGGATCATAAAAACCTGGCAGCTCTTTCCACCCCTTCAAGATGTCCGCTTAGAAAGGAAACAACTTCGTTGGGCCGATTTCTTTTCTCGTTTCTCTTTACAGTTCATTTTTTCCCTGGGAAAACCAACAAACTGGCTTGGATCCAGCCAGGCTCTACGGCGCCTTTCACCGAGTGGGGGTGGAGCTGCCCTCTGAGACCATCTCCATGCTGTTCTTTCCCCCCCTCCCCGTTGGGGTTGGCTGTCACCCGATCTCAAACGTCCAGCTTCTCCTCCACCCCCCATTCCCAGTCTCGTCGCTTCTCCTTTCCCTGCGGGGAACTGGAGGAGGCGGGGCTACCCGCACGAGAAACCTTCCAGCGGACGAAGGTGACTCCTAATTGCGTTTGGAGAATGGAGTTTGGCGGAGGGGAATGTTGGTATCGTGGCCTCCCCTCCGCAAGCAGGTTCTTGAAGCTTGCCACGATGCCCGTTCGGCTGGACATTTTGGCTTTTTGAAAACTCTGCATTTTAGCCCGCCGGCAGTTCTGGTGGCGCGCAATGCGCCATAAAGACATTGAGGCATACATTAAAGGCTGCTTTCGGTTTGATGCAGAAGCCCAAAACCATCCCGGGAAAGCCCCATGGGCTATTGAAACCTCTCCCGGTGGCCTCCCGCCCTTGGGAAGTCATCTCCATGGATTTTATCTTTATTTGCCCGAAAGTCATGGCAACACGGTTTTATGGGTGGTGGTAGACTTATTCTCTAAACAAGCCCATTTTACTTGGTCATGTGCTTCCATCCTCCTCGGCCTCCTAAGTTGGCACGGCTGTTTATTCCAACATGTTTACCGTCTCCCATTCCGCCCCCGTTAAGGTGGTCTCCGACATGCCCCGCACCATTCATCTCCAAAGAAGTTCTGGAAAGCCGTTTTTTGGGGTTGTTGGGAGCCGCCCTGACCGTCGCCGCCCCCTACCACGTTCAAAGTGATGCGGCGAGGCCGGAGAGAACTGAACAGAACCCTATAGCAGTATTTGCGTTGTTACACCAACTATCACCAAGACAATTGGTGCGAGCTTATTCCGTTCGCGGAGTAATGCGCCTTTACAACAAATGCGGTTCTATAGTAGTACAAAGAAAACCCCCCTTTAGAAATTGTGTCTGGTCGCTCCTTCCCGGCCAAGGTTGCCACAACTACCACGCAGCAGCTTTCGTAGACCCCCCCCAGAATTTCAACAATGGATTTCTATCCTTTAGCCGAGGGATGGAAAGTCGGTCCAGACCGCCTTTACAACATGCTAAAGGACTCCCAGTGAAACTGCAAGCGGATAAACACCGCTTCCGGATTTTCCTCTGCGTGTGGGCTCTTGGGTGTATTTATCTACAAAAAAATCTCAGAGACGTGCATAAATGTCATTCCAAACTTGGCGTAAGAGATTTGTAGGACCTTTTCAGATTACTAAAGTGATTAATGATGTCACTGCCCGCTTTAGGATTTTGCCTTTAACTCTCTTAGTAACATCCATCCTGTCTTCCATTCCAGCTTGCTCAAGGAGGCTCCCGCTTCCGATGCCTCGGCCACGACCAGCCGGAGAAGGCCCCTAATCGATTAAGGCTTATTGATGGCCACAAGCACTCTGAAATTGGACGCTATCCTGGACTCTCGCTTTTGTCGCGAACGCTTGCAATATTTAGTCTCTTGGGTGGGATATTCCTCTGGGTATAATCAATGGGTTCATTCCGAAAACCTTGAAGCCCCCACCACTTATTTCTGCTTTTCACCGCTTTCTCGCGCGATAAACCTGGTGAAGGGGGGCTTCTTTAGGGGAGGCAGAGTGTAAAGGATTCAATGGTGTTGATGGTGGGGTAACCTTGAGTGCATTCCACAGCCCGGGCGATGGGCCAGATGCCATCGTGAGAACTTTATCTTCTTGGCGCCGAGATGAAGACTCCACGGGTTCCATATGGGAAGCAGGAAGGGGGGATGGGGTGAATGGTGTTATAACCTGTGCTTCTGGCGGGAAGTGCCATTCCTGCCACTGCGTGTACTTGAGCTTTCTAAGATGTCTTAATAAATGGACTTTTACTCCCAAAAGCCTTTTATTTCTGCTTCTATGGAATTCCTTACAAAGAGGCGGCTCCGTGCAGAGCCGCCTGCCGTCTGCCAGCCTCTCTGGAGGCCGCCCACATGCTTGCATGCGAACGGCCTCCGCCTCCACGCCGGCGAGAATTCTGCCGGCGTGGAGGCGCCTCCACGGCCGTGCGGAAACGGCCTGAGGTTTTAGTTTAGAAAAAACAGTTGGCTCCAAGGTGGTGGTAGTCGATGGTGGTAGTCGGTGGTAGTCGATGGCTTTGATTTGGTGGTAGTGGATGGCTTTGCTTTGAAGCAACTGTGCAACTCTTCCAACGGGTGGATCACAACCCTAGGAGAGTTTACTCAGAAGCAAGCCCCATTGCCAGCAACCGAGCTTACTCCCAGGTAAAAGATTGTGCTTTAGTTCTAATAATCAAGCCCAGCAGCCCAGGCCAGCCTAGATGTGGGGGGGCACTCTGCGTGTGCGCATAGAGAGGGCTCTGAGTGCCACCTCTGGCACCCATGCCATAGGTTCACCACCACTGCCCTAGATGTTGTCCCTGAAAGGAACCTGGCTGCCACATTTTGCATGAGTTTCAGTTTCCGGATTACGGCTAAAGGTAAGCCATGGCTAAAGGTAAGCCATTTTAATTAAACCATCCAGCTCAGAATGGTTTAACTCTGCTTATGTGTTTATTTGCATTATTTATAGTTCACCTTTGTCACTCAAGGCAGATTACACAGAGTAAGTCAATACAATCAGCAGGATGGGACATCCAGTAAGCAATGCATTAGGATTTGGATTGGAGAAATCTGGAACCAGCCAGAAAACTGATAACAAAAATGAAACAAAGTATTAGCATGACACCCTAATGCAAAAATCACACAGTAGAATCACAGAAACCAAAGGAATGGGTCAAAGGTGCCTGAAATTAGAATGAGCTGCAATCTTCTTTCTTAGGAGTAAGCATCACCAAATAAAACAGGAGTTATAAGTAAACCTGTTTAGGACTGCAATGCCATTTTAGTCCCCAAGATCTGTAATGACAACCCCTCGGCTAGAATGATGATGATCCTTGGAATTGGAAAGCGTATATAGCTTTGCATGCCTAGATTTGCAGTGTGCAGCTTTTAGTAGCAAAGAATTAGTATTATGTGTAGAAAATAAAGTACAAAATGGAGAAAGAAAGCTAACTGGGTGGTATGACTCAGTGGCTAGAAGGTCCGTGTCTGATCTCCTTCCTCCAAACAAGGAAGATGGGACTGTGGCTGGGATGGATGGGATCTTTCCAGTAATGTTTTGACCTACCAGTTCATCCTTCAGGCATCCAGCCTCATTCTACTGCCAGACACCATATAAACCCATTTCCTTGTTCTTCTAAATCTAATCCTGGTTTTATGGGTAACTGTAACCTCATACCATCATAATGATAAAAATCTTGCTTAAAAAGGAGACTGAGAATTTTAATTTTGCCAACATTGGCCCCTCATGGTTTAGAACTTCTGACGTTGCTCATCTAATCTCTATATAAAATGCTGTGTCACTCTCCACTTTGATTTATACCTAAAAGTTTAACGTTTAACTGTTTAACTGTGCAAACAGTTAATTGTTACCTGTGTAAACCATTAACAATTCAAAGTTACACGTTTGACTGTTTAACGTTTGCGTCCCCTTCTGCTTGCCGATTGCAAAAGCGGAAACGAAACCAAGGAAAGGCTGCGCGCGCATCGCAGCGCTGATTGGTTGCTCGAATTCCACATCACACTCCAGGGCGGGAAATGAGTCAGGGTTTCAACCCTCATCCCTCCCCTCGGATCAGCTCTGAACCGTGTTAATGGGGTCTATGCCACTTGCAACCAGGTCTTGCCGGAACACAGATTAACAGGGAGAACGAGCGCCAGAAACGGAATCTGCCATGCAAGCAATGGGGAAGTCATCCCTCAAACCTGGTTAGTTTGTGTTCTGAAACGTGGCTAAGAAGGTAGTAGGGATTCAACCTAAGAGCCCATTCATATGGGAGGGTGATCCACTCTTGGGAGCGGTGCACCACTGTGCTGATGGATTCACCCAGGGCTCTTACCTTACTGAAGTGATGATTTTGCCTGTGTGTGGACACCATCCCCCCCCTGCCCCCAGCACTGGAATGTGACTTTGACCACACCAGTGTCCCAGGGCCTCTGCTGGTGTGGCCAGAGGAGGAGCCAACATTGGCTCCCTCTCGACCTTTGCCAGCATTACACCAGTGGACCACACTTAAAATTTAAGCTATCAAAATGGTGGTATAGGTCTATTGCGGCCCATAGAGGCTTGTTGGTGATGGAGAGGCTTTTGCAGTTTCTGAGCCTCCTCATGCCACTTGGAAGCCTCTTACGGGGTGGCAGCTGGACACAGCTGTGGCACGACAGCTGTGCGCCCGGCTCTTGGATGGGACTGCCTGCCCCTTTGAATAGCCCAAAGTAGGATTCTGAGTAGAAATACCAAAGATTGCTCTCTCCACCTATTCTGTAGGAAAAGACTAATACAGTACTTAAGGCTAACGAGATTGTCTTGCTTTTAAATACACTATTTCTCAATTAAGCAAGTATTGACTACAGAAGACAGTTGTTTCCTAGTCTTATTTATTTTTAGAAAAAGTGTCGCTTGATTACGGTTATCTGTTTTATCCTATTAAATTAAAAATTTGAAAATGGATTTGCTCAGGGGGCAATCTTAAAAGGGGAAAAATTACTCTTTACTGTTGATGGACTACATCAAGAAATGCTCTCAACTGTGCATACTTGCTAGATTTTTTTTAATTGTTCAGTTACTAATAATTGAAGGACTATTGCCTTTGGCATTGCAGGAAGCGGCAATGATAAACAGTGTGTGAAAAAAAAATCCTATTGAAATATAAACAAAAGCTGTGAAAAACATCAAGCATGGCATAATTACACATTCAATAAAACATTGTCTTGTCAGTATGGATTATACACCACCGGCAAATTTAATTCAGTCAGAATGGTACAGCAAAGAGCGCGATGAGCTATGGCCTATTTAGGAACTGAAACCCTGTCACTGAGGCATTCGTGGAATGCTGCTAGCTCACATTGAGGTTTCTTTCTTGTAGCAGGGACGGCTGAATACATACTCAAATATGGAAGGCCATAAGCATTTGTTGCAAGGGTCTCCTGCTCTGATAAAAGATTTTCCAGTTTTTACAGTCCTTGAAGTAGAGTGTGACATGCAATCCACTCAATTATTTGCAGGGCCATCAAAGCAAACCTGGAACAAGATAAACCTATCTATCTGTGCCTCTATGTCTGTCTGTCAAACATCTTGCAGATCTTAGTCTGACACTAACTACATTGCATAAGCACTTACAGCAAATATTTATAGAAATCCATAAGTGTCTTCTCCCTGTTTGTTAATTACAAGAAATACATTTTTTAAGACCAGCTGGCCAGAGGCATATTCTTTGCTGTTTATATGTTGATAATGAAACTTGCACAACAGTGCCAACCTTGCTTTCAGGAGAAGAAAAAAGGATAACAAGGACAAATGCAGGACAAATGGCAGATGTTCCTAAGTCTCTCACTTTTTGAGTGACCTGTTATTGGTCGAAGTGGGGCCAGGGCCATTTTTGCCTCCCAGTGTGCACCTGGAGACAGCAGAGCAGAAGGGAACCCCCACAAATAGCAAAGATCTACTATATGGCTTCACTTTAGTGCAAAACACTGGAAGTAACATTTTGAATACTGCGAAAAAAAATATTTGCTCAGTCTTAGAAGCTAAGCAGCCCTGATGAGCCCTTCGATGGGAGACCACCCAAGGAAGTTGAGGTTTGCTATTCAGAGGCAGTCAATGGGCCACCCATCTCTGAACACCTTTGCCTTGAAAACTGCATGGGGTCTACGTAAGTTGGCTGCAAATTGGTAGCTCTTTTCATGACCGCACTTGGTTGCATAGACAGCTATACTTATACATAGTTTCACACTCTTTGGGGCTCAACTGTTTTTTTCCCCTGTATTGTGCAGCTTTTTCATTTAAGGCAGAATAACCTCTGAACACTACAAATAGCATTTTAGCCATCACTAGGTATTACAGGCAGTGAAAAGGAAGAAAGATTTTGAAACTCCGGGACAAAAAGTTGTTAATATACACACTCATATATCACTCACATATATCAATTTCCTCGGACAAGCAAGTTTAGTAGCGGCAACTGTCTGTGCGAAATATGGCTTAATAGTAGCATGAAAGGATAGATCGTTATTACATTTTGAGGAAATTACAGGGATTGGCTATTTCCATTGAGGCTTCAGGCAAAGGATTAATCTGGTGGTCACAGTCTGCTCTTGCACACCTCAGAGACAGGAATGAGCAAATGCTTGGCTGAGTCATACTTCAGAAGGTGCCCTCCAGCTGTGGCAATCCTTCCCAGAAGGTGTCACAATAGCTATGGATCTTAGCACTCTCCAAAAGAAAAAGCACGAAATGCAATCTGACTTCCTCTACAACTAAATACAACCCTAAGGTGCCAGCTATGCAACAGAGAGGACCTTACCATGACAGCTGTCACAAAGGTCACTGGGAAGATGTGGTCATTGTAGCCCAGACCAGAGCAACACTCATCCCAGTGCAGGTACAGATAGCTATTTTAAACCTATTTAAATTTTCTGAACACTATGGGCTGGTATATACAGTCTCTCAACTGCTCCTTTTCTTTATGTAGGGTTGCCAGGACTCCTGCTATGGCAGGAAGCCTCTTGCTAATGGTGACTGTTGTGCATTATTACTCTGAGCCATACAGAAATAGTGAAAAAAATATGCCACCAGCCTTTAGGTGGTTTTTACCACAGAATTTCTGGCAATTCCTACATCTATCCATTGTCACTTCTGAGTTGTACCTGGAAGGAACACAGTAACACTGGTGATGTCACACACACAGCCTTATCAACCTCACCTCCCAATCCTCCCATGGGTTGCCAGTCTTAGCCTGGCACTCCTGTCTGTGTGATACAAGAGATCGGCAGCAATAACAGAAGAGCAAGCAGCAGTTGTGGAAAAAGTCCAGATCAGAGAAGCATCTCTTCCAGTGGAGGATCAAGGCCAGTTATCCCCATCCAGGAGCAGTTTGGGGGAGGATTTGAGTAAGCTGACTGGGATAAAGATGGAGAGCATTTCTGGTAATTATGACAGTGCATTGGATCCCACTGTTGGAGACAGGGAGGGGCAGAGCCAGGCCCATGAGGGCAGACCTGTCTGCTAGGGAAGGCATTAAAGGATGTAGTGAGGTAAAGTTTGGAACTGGAATGAAAGAGGGTGAAAGTGCTGGAAGTTGCTACTTCCCAGTAGCATTGCTAACTCTAGCTTAGGAAATTCCTGGAGATGTGTGTGTATGTGTGTGTGTGAAGCCTGGGGAGACTAGGATTTCGGGAGGAGGAATATGTAGGCCCTTTCTGCATGGGTGCTGAGCGGGGGTGCATCGGCATAAACGATGCCGATGCACCCCCCTGGGACCGTTCGCACAGACAGTCCCGGTAGGGGCGCATGCAACAGCCCAGTCTTTGCACAGGCTGCTCTGTCCCCGAATGCCTTACCTTCGTCTCCTGGCTTCTGGCGTCACAGGCCATGGGTGTGTGTCCTCTGGCCTCTCCAACGTGCCGAAAGCCAGGAGACGAAGGTAAGGCGTTCGGGGAAGGCTGGGGGGGGAGGGGGGATGGCGTTTGCACAGCACTGGGTGGAAGACGCCACTGTTGGAAAACCTTGCTCCTGGAGCGAGGTTCAACAGTGGTGTCTTCACGCCACAAGTCACACAGTTGTTGAGAGGACAAAATGGATGCCAGCAGAACAATGAAAGGTATATTTGGGAAGAGAAGCAAAATATAAATGAAGTAAGTAAATAAGCACATAAATATATTTTAAAGTATGAGATATTGATATTTTAAGCAGACCACATTGCATCATGGATTCAACAAGTACTATTCATGCATTTTCCAGTTAATAAATATGTATCTTTTATTTATTGAGTAAATAATCATTAACAGCATTGCAACAGAATGTAATAAAAAATCAAAGCTATTGACCTATGAAACTGGTGTCTCTCTTACTGAAAGTGATTCCCTATAGTTTACAGCTCCCTTAACAAGAAAGTGGTCATTATAATTTGGTTTCCAAGGTGATTGATTTTACTTGAAAAAGATGGGAAATTGAGGCTTCCTCCGTTTGCTTTCTGATACATAGAAAATCAATTATGCAATTTGACTTTGTCCATATTTCAAAATTTCCACATTCCACATTTTAACTTTGAACTACTTACAGTGCAATCTTAAACAAAGTCACAGCATTCTTAGAGCCTTGTAGTCAATGGTCTTAGAAGGTTGTCATACTATTGATAGCTATTAATAGATACTGCTGGGGAGGAGTTAGCAGTTATGGTTCCTGTTGACATCAATGCCATTGGAAACCATATTCTTGTGGTCTTGGGGAAAAATCACTTTACAAGGCAGGAAGTCAAACCATCATTGTGTAGTGGTTAAGAGCTATGAGATCTATTCTGAAGAACCAAGTTAGATTTCCCGCTCCTCCACATGAAACCTGCTAGGTGACCTTGGGCCAGTCACAGTTCTTTCAGAACTCTCTCAGACCACATGGAAGCAAACCATCTCTGAATGTGTCTTGCCTTGAAGAAGAAGAAGAAGAAGAAGAAGAAGAAGAAGAAGAAGAAGAAGAAGAAGAAGAAGAAGAAGAGGAGGAGGAGGAGGAGGAGGAGGAGGAGGAGTTTGGATTTATATCCCCCCTTTCTCTCCTATAGGAGTCTCAAAGGGGCTTACAATCTCCTTGCCCTTCCCCGCTCAAAACCAACACCCTGTGAGGTGAGTGGGGCTGAGAGAGCTCCGAAAAGTTGTGACTAGCCCAAGGTCACCCAGCTGGCATGTGTGGGTTGGGGTAGGTTGGAAGATGAGGATAGGGGGAGGATGGAGTGGGAGGTGGGCAGCAAGGTGACAGTTGGGGTGGAAGAGGCTGGAACTGAGTGACTTGGGATAGTGAGAAGGTTGAAAGGGAAGGCTTAGGGTTGGAGAGGTCAGAAAGGTGAGGATTCTGGTGGGACAGAGTGGCAAGATGAGGCCTGGAGTGGGTTGTAAGGTGAGACTTGGAGTAGGGGGAGGGTTGGAAGTTTGAAAATCTCTTTGAAAGATATTTGCTTTGGAATATAGGTTTAAATATGGTTGCAGAGAAAATAATTATGATTGTGCAATAGTGGTATCAGGATGTAAGAGGCAAAACACATCCCTGGAAGCTGAATATGTATAAGTGCTGTGCAACCACCGAACTACCACTCTCCCTGCAATCATAAGAACATAAGAAAGAGCCTGCTGGAACAGACCAGAGTCCATCTAGTCCATTACCCTGCTACTCGCAGTGGCCCACCAGATGCCTTTGGGAGCTCACATGCAGAATGTGAAAGCAATGGCCTTCTGCTGCTGCTGCTGCTCCCGAGCACCTGGTCTGCTAAGGCATTTGCAATCTCAGATCAAGGAGGATCAAGATTGGTAGCCATAGATCCTCCATAAATCTGTCCAAGCCCCTTTTAAAGCTATCCAGGTTAGTGGCCATCACCACCTCCTGCGGCAGCATATTCCCAGATCAAACTCCCAGTACATCAGTGAGAAATTCACACATTATGAACTTCTGAACTCCAGTCTTAGGAGGCAACATCAGGGCAAGACTGAGGTTTCTACGATCTAGGCTCACCATGCTGGTCAATCTGCTGTTTCGGCCCCCTCCCCCTGGCGCTTTCCATGTGAATAGCAGGTAATCTTACCAGGCCTAAAATCAGAACTAGGTCTCAACATCAATGCTGTGATGACATTACTTCCAGAGGTAACATCATCATTTCGACGGCATTCTATGGTAAAAAATAGCTCTTACCATGGAGATTTTACCAAAATATCAGAGGCCGTTTCCGCACGGAGGCGGAAGCGGCTAGGTCGGCGCATTTCGCGCCGACCCGACGACGCTGGGACCGTCCACATGGACGGTCCTGGAAAGAGCCGGTATGCCAGCGCCCGCGGAAGCGCTTTGGTCGCCCGAGCAGACCAGCGTGTCCCTGGGCCTCCGACGTACGCCCGGAGGCCTGGGGATTCCGCGCCTGCCCCTGCGCGACAGCTCCAGTGGCGCAGGGCAGGGGAATTGTTATGTTCCCCCAGGAAGGCTCCTCAAAAGCGATCGCGGGAGGAGAGCCCGGGACAAGGTAAAGATGCCAGTGAGGGAGGGGGGGAGGCGTCTTGAAGCCACTGCTGTTCGCTTGGCAGCGGCTTCAAGGCGGCGTTTCAACAGAGTACAGCTTCCTAAGC
Organism: Sphaerodactylus townsendi; assembly: GCF_021028975.2. Classification (NCBI taxonomy): domain Eukaryota; kingdom Metazoa; phylum Chordata; class Lepidosauria; order Squamata; family Sphaerodactylidae; genus Sphaerodactylus; species Sphaerodactylus townsendi. The sequence continues at coordinate 149,868,763 of NC_059426.1, forward strand.
GCGCACTGGGAAATGCCAGCAGGCGGCTTAAGAGCTGGCAGCGGCTCGCGTTGCAGCTGTGCCCGCAATAGCTGAGAATGGCGGCCTGGGGGCGGCGTTTTTGCCGTCCCCAGGCCGCCATATTCCGCCCATGCGGAAATGGCCAGAGCATTTCCTTATCAGCAGCGACGTGGTGACATCTCTTCTGAATGTGACATCATGGTGTGGCCTAGACCACATTTTAAACCTAGTACGACACACACACGCACACACACACACACGCACACACACCGTCAGTTACTCAAGTGCATGGCAACAGCACAATGACCTGTTATTGGCCCTCCAGAGGAACTGGATGCTGGACTAGATGGAGCATTGGTCTTATGTACAGAGGTTTTTATAGCACTGATAGAAAGTTACTTAGGCCCATTTCATATTGCCATTCTAAACCAGTTGTTATCCATTGCCAGCCTGATTCCTTATAAAATAGCATGGGGATGGTTGTTTCAGAGAACATATTTACATCTGTTCATGTGACATATCTGAAACAAGCTCTCCCCCACACATTCTTTTAGCAGTGTGTTGGACCTTTTTAAAGTTGAAACTTTTGCACGATGGCACTAGAACAACATAGCAATTCAATGCTTGCAGCTGTCATCTGAATGTTGATAATATAGTATTGAATTGCTATATTGATCTAGCACTATACCACAAAAGTTAAAATGTTCAAAAAAAGAAGAAGTCAAAACAGAACACTTGGCAAAAAAAAGGTGGGGGGGGGAAAGGTAGAACTCTTAGAAGCAGTCCCTTTCAAAAAGTCTTTATAATCCCTTTTAGTGGCTGGTAGCGAATGGATGTTTGTGTTATTTCAGACACAATGATTTTGGCTACCAACTGCTAATGGATTATTCTACTTTTCCATACAAAGCCACTTGTGTACCGTTCACAAAGCAGGGCTGAGCTATTTTTTAAAACTGCTCTTCCATTGTTTTCTTTCTTGCACTTCTGAATCACTGCAGTGTGGTGTTTGAAGTGTCTGAGGTCCTTCTAAAAAATTGCTTCCCCCATACCTTTATTCACAACACATTCTTTTACAGCTTTTTTTTTTAAAAAAACCCTACCTTTTGTGCTATAACGCTGGAACAATGTAGCAATTCAGCAGGCACGTAATGAGGGTGGGGCAAGGCAGGGCACATGCCTTGGGTGCCATGCCTCCTTTTTCCGCCCCACCAGCTGCAATCATCTGCCTGTCTTCTTGCTCACTTGCCACTGAGCCGGCCTTGCCTCCCACACCCCCTTCATCCCTACTGCCCTGCCTTAAAGACCTCCTCTGCTTTTTCCCTCCCTCACCTGGCTCCTCCTTGCTGCAGCCAGCTGACCCTCCCTGAGACACTGTCCTGGAGAGGGGACACTCTTCAAATGCCCTTGCAGGAAAGTGTGGGCTCCCTGGCAGGCACTCACTCCCTATCACCCTCCCCTGAGAACAGTCCAGCAGTGAAGGAGTCACATTGAGTCTGTCTTGGCTGTGTCTGAGCCAGAGGTCCTGTAACCATCTTGGGTCACCGGAAGTGGTGCCATGAGGGCAGCCTGAGTAGAGGGGACCTCTTCTCCATTGCAAAGGCATGATGAGGGCTGGGGCAATGGCAGCTAGTAAGTCACTTGGCAGAACAGTTGTGGAAGCTATGGGGGGTGGCCAGTCAGGCACTTCGAGGCTGCCTTGCCAGGAAGGCCACTAGGCCTATGACAGGGGGCATTCTTTCTTTGCTTCTTTTCTCTCGCTCTCTGTCTTCTGCTCTTTTGACAGAAAGAAAGGCAGATAGACAAAGGAAAGGAGCAATAGAAAGCCAGAAAGATAGGCAGACAGAGGAAAGGAGGTTGTGAAGATAGGATTTCTTCACAACCACCTTGCATGTTACCTTCGGGGCAGCTCTGTGAGGTAGGTTAGGTTGAAAGGCTAAGTTATCTCCTAGTGCAAGTGATCTTCTAGTGCAAGTAGGAGGATTTCAGCACTGAACACTCTGGTCCAGAATCAACAACGGCTGAGGTATTAAACCTGATATCTAGCATGAATTAGACCCTTGTCCTTTCTAATTACAGTTCCCTGAAAATGAGTGAAGTTGTGGCAGGAGGGACTTACACTTTGGCCTTTGTCATTGTGATTGTGAATATGAACAGACAATTAAATCTCTGAAACATGATTTTGCGCTGATGACCTCAAGAAAAGTCGAGTTCACACTTCATTTCTTTACTGTCCTAACACTTGAAATCTATTTTAATTAATCTAGAATACCCACGACTTTAGATTCAATGCTCATATTTGCAGACATAGAATACCTTCATAACAAACATAAATGGGTCATGAAAACCACCTATCTTTGCTCTTCAGCCATTTTTTGCTGTCTGCAGAATTAAAGACAACACTGGTTTATTTAAATAAAATCCTGAGCTGCTAGAAATTCTATCCTCTTACTAGTTTCCATTGATGGATGGACCTTGCAATCATTGGACGGGGGCAGTTTTCACAGAACCTTGGGGAAAAAAATTCAGGTAGATTAGTGAGCTGTACAAGGAGAGGGAAACAGGAACGTCATACTCCATGAACTTCAACCAATGAGCTGCTCTCATTGGATACTACTAGTGTTGTAGTGTTGCAATACTTTTTATTGGGACTGACACTCAAGTAATCTTGAATGTGTATCCTCAGGGCTAAACTGTACATAACTTTGTCTTTAAAAGCAACTGGAGAGAAAGTCTGCTGTATTTATTTATGTATTTAGAAAAATGTATATGCTGTCTCTCCAGAGGCCTGCTCAAAGCAACTTTAGAATTAAGACAATAAAACACATCCATTAAAATAAGGCACCAGAAGGAAGTTACAGTAATGAAAACAAGCTACTAAAATGAGAATAGTAAGTCATTAAAACAAGCTACTAAAAGAACGATCTGCTTCACCTGCAATATTTTGCCATTCTTACAACTGCCCTGTAAGATTGACCAGTAGACTTACATTTATATTGCAGATGGGAACTTGCAGCAAAAAGAGAACTTGCAGCAAAAAGAAACAGTGGCTTGTTTAAAGTCACTAGTGAATCTGTGGCAGTGGCAAGATTCGAACTAGCTCCCAGCTTATTTCCTTATATCCATGTAACAGCCATAATCATCTAGAGTAGGTGAGCAAAATAGTAAGCTTTCCTGAGTCAAAGCTCCCTCATCAGTTTATGGTTAGATGGTTATGTGGTTATATGGTTAGATATGCCAGAGAAATGCAGTCCGATCTGTAAATTGATATTATCTTCCCCATGGGAGACTGGTCTTGCAAGGGGGATAAATGTTTGGGGGGACACAATTTCCAAAGCACAGCCAAGCAAGCAAGCCTTTATTGGCATAGACAACAGTATAACAATAGTAAAAAAACTGATTAAAAACGTATACAATACAAGAAATAAATGTTAAGTGGAGGGAAATCTACTGGCATTTAGTAATTTCCAGGAGAAGGTCTGCCACTATCATACAGAGAGAAGGATCAGGATTGTCCAGCAAGTAGTGTAATCTAAATAAATTGGGGAGATCGGGTAAATGTAAAGGAGTAAGATTCACATACTTGGATCAGATTTCCTTGAATCTGAAACAGTGTAGTAATTGGTGGGCCAGAGATTCAAATGAGCCATCATTACATGGGCACAATCTTTTAGCATTTTCTTGCTTGTTAAATCTGCCATGTAACAAGGCAGAAGGCATAACATTAAACCTGGTGAGCATTACTGATCTCCTTTGAGCAGGGTTTATTAAACAATACAGGTAGTGTGCCAAGTGGCTCTGTTCAAATGGGAGAGAAAAATACAGGGGGGGGAGCATGTTTTTTTGGCTGCGGTGATTAGGGTAGAGAACTCTCTATCCAATAGTTGACCTTTTAATTTTCTATAGGCTTCTGAATAGGACAAAGGGCAAAGTGAATCCACTGACAGTCCAATAGAAGCCATTTTTTCTTCAATTATGGAAAACCAGGGGTTGGAATGGGTGTCAGAGAGCAGACGATGGACTAGGGAATTACAGTCCGAGAGAAAATGGATTCACAGCCAGAATCTAAAAGCCCTCAGCCAAGCGGCTGATTCCAAGGAGTTTTGACCTAACTCCAGACAAAGGGCTGCATAGGGCACGCAATTTCAGACCTTGGGCTAGTCACAGCTCTCTCTGAACTCTCTCAGCCCACCTTCCTCACAAGGTATCTGTTGTGGGGAGGGGGAAGGAAGGTGATTGTAAGCTTCTTTGAGATTCCTTAAGAGAAAAGTGAGGTATAAAAACCAACTCTTCTAATTCAGCTCCACTGCGAGGATTTGAATATTTTTAAATGTATGCAAATGAACGCTGACTAGTTCCCCCTTCCTGCAAGAGATGATAGTCATAACATAAGGAAATAGTACACATTATTATATGTGATTTATTTGTTTAGTTCATTTATAATTTGGTAGCCTTCCAAAAGTTCCCTCTACATGCAGATGATGCAATACAAATTCTCTGTGATCTTGCATTTAAAGAATATCCTAGCAACTATTTTCCTTCCAGATGGTTCATCCCACATACTCTGTTGGTACTTTAGGATTATTTTCGCCATCAATTTTCTCCATTTGTTTACTTTCAGCATCCATCAACTATATATTTGTAAAGACATATCCAGTACTTGAGTCTTGTAATGTTTTATGTTATGATCTTGGAAAAAATTTGACTTTATTTATAGTCTGCCTTTCTCACTGAGACACAGTGCAGATTGCACAGTGTAAGTCAATGCAATTAATAGGATGAGATGTCTAATTAGCAATGTAATAGGACAATGATTACAGAAATCTCCAATCGAGCATCCAGTATTAGACATGAAACATTATGCAGTGCTGAATACATACTGAACTCAATTCATAGTTCACTTCCCTTTATAAAAGGGCATTTCTGAACAATTACATTATAATAAATCAAGAAGAGGATTTTGTCCAAGGCAGAAAAGTTGATAAGAGAAATGGGAACTGGAAAAAAAAATTACCACAGTGGAATTTTAAAGGTGTGCAGCTGTCTTAAACCGATTAGTTAAATGACAAAGCCATTCCCTCCAGTCCAATTTGCATTAAAGATTCAAAACACAAAAATTAAATGAACAAAAGTCTGTTTTATAACAAACACTCCTATGTCCACTCCTCCATTCGAGGTTAACAAACAGCCTGTGATTATTGAGCTTAGGAAATGGGATGCAAAGACAAGAGAAGGTGGCAGAGAGATGATCCATTGCAGCTGAAATGTCCACCCCTATGAAAATTAATATCCAGGTCTCTGAAGCTAGCTGGAGAGAAAGAAAGGAAATTTATAGAATGATCGGACTGCTAACCATGACTTATAGTACTTTCATTGTGTGGGGGGATGGAGTGAATTGTGGGATGCAATTTGGGGATGATATAAACCACCAGAATCCAAAAACAGGCTCACAGCCAAGAAATACATTACCTTGCTTGTTGAGGTTTTATGTTTTTGCACATTACCTGAGCTACACAATATGCTTCCTTGTCCTGATGTTCATCAGATGTGTTATTAAGGAACCCTGACCTGGATGGGCCAGACTACCCTGATGTCCTCAGATCTCAAAAACTGAGCAGGATTGGCCCTAGTTTGTACTGGGATGGGAGACCACCAAGGAAGTCCAGGGGCATTAAGCAGATGCAGACAATAGCAAATAGCAAATGGCCTCTGAATATCTTTTGCCTAGAAAACCCTACAGGGTTGCCATTAGCCAGCTGTGACTTGAGGGCACTTTCCACTTCCACCATTCTTAAGGAAAATGCAATAAGAGTTAGCAAGCACAGAAAACTATGGGGGCTAGAGTTGGAGTGAAACAGGGAGTGCCAGAGGGAAAATTTCAGGTAACATCATAAGAAGAACTTAATGTCCTTTTCTTTGCCAGAAGTAGACCTCCATGTCATTTCCCCCCATCTTAAAGAAATTGTCCTTACGCAAAAGCAGCTGCTTTGTTTTATCAAACATGATCTTCTACATGCAATGATTAAAAGAGGAGTTTCTATGTGTTATTGCTAAAAAAACCCATAAAATCTGCATGATGATAGGACCTCAGTCAGTGTTTAAGGCTGAAATCCTGTTCTTAGAACAATAAAACCTCCCAGAAATCTGCTCTTTGCTGTTCCTAATTATGCAAAAAAGCACATTAGAGAAACAAGAGACGTGTAACAAAGAGGCTATCTTTAAAAAGGGATGGAATACGACAGTGTTTAGGACTACCAAATAAGATGCACCTGAATAACCAGGGGCAGCCATTGCTGCCGTGGTGAGCAACGCAGCAAGATAAGGGGCATGCATGGCCTGGCGGCAAGCTGCAGAAACGGGTGCAATGATTTATTTATTTATTTATTTATTTATTTCTTAAATTTATATACCGCCCGATCCCCGAATTGGCTCCCACCGAAAAAGGCGGGAGGAGCCTGAGTACATATCTAGAAGCGCCTATCCCCGCAGCCGGTCCGCGCACGGTGGCGAGAACCAACAAAGCGTGGTCGTGTGTTTCGGCCCTCGCTGTGAAGGCCTGGAAGAGGAGACTGGCCTTTTCTTTCCCTTTCCTTTCTTAGCTGATTTTTCCTTCTTCCTCTGCCCTCCCTCGCTTCTCTCGTTTCAAGCCTCTTCTTTTTCTTTTCACCTCTTCTGGGCCGGTCATACCCAGCCGCCATGGGGCCGAAATGCGGCACAGAGAGCAAAGAGCCTGCTGCTGCGGCTGGGCGGTTGCCATCGGGCAGGGCGGCGTGCTCTGCGTGGAACAGGGTCCGAGCTCCAGACTGGGCCGGGGGGGGCGTCGAACGACGACCCGATCGTTAGGCGTAATCCAGACAGCTGGCGCAGGGCGGCCGCTGGCTCGGGCTTGTCTCCCCATCGGTGGCAGGACGGCCGGTGCGGTGCACCTGGCGGAGCCAGTCTCCCCCCAGGAGGGGCCCTCCCCGTGGTCCCGGGGGGTGCTGGCCGTCTGCATCTTCCCGGCCCGAACATGTATGCGGCCCATATAGGCACCGATCCTGGGTTCGGTCCGCAACCTGGCGGACACCCTGTTGCAATTCTTTCACAAGTCCTCGGCCGAGACTGGCGATGCGGGCCCCACCACTGTAGTCGGGGGCCCTGAGTCGAATCACCGCGCCGGCGGCGGTCAGGTATGGCTTGGCGGGCGGCCTCCGAGCGGAGCAGCCCGGAGGAGCTGCACCTTTCGCCACCCGGTTAAGCCGCTGCGGTCCACATCGGTGAATGCGGGTCCGTCCGGCCCCTCGGGGCGCAGAGGGCAGGAGGAGGAAGTGGTCAGTCAAGAGGCGTTGCCTCTGTTCCTCCAGAAGCGATCCCCCCCCAGCTCTTCGATGCGTCCAGGTGGAGTCTACTGAGGATGATGACCAGCCGCAGGCTGGGTTGTGGGAATTTTGGAGTGCGTGAGGGGAGAGTCCCTGCTCTCCCACCATTAGCTTGCCGGTAAAGCGCGCCAGGCATTTCGGGGGCGGCGAAGTGCCATCCCCCAGCCCGCCTCAAAGTCGATCAGCGGACAACTCAGCCCGGGTCCCCACCTCCCCAGGAAGCTTCGGGAGCGGGAGCTGGATGGCATGATACGTGGACATTTTTAAGTTCCCGCGGCGTGGAGGGGGAGTTGGAGTTTGTCGGGCGGGAAGGCCGACAAAAAAACGGAAGGACGCGGCGGCAGCCCGGTGGAATTTTAACAACTGGCTGCAGGGCGTTCACCCGATTCCTGGCCCTCATCGGAGACTCGCGTGATCCCCTGGGCGTGGCCTGGCACCTGGCAGCTCACCATGAAGCTCATGTGCTGCTGGAATACCGAGGCGCTACGGCTGGGAAAACTTCGCGACCATCGCCTTCACGACGAGGGGCACCATCCGCGATAAGAACGCCCTCGCGACAAGTGCCTTTCCGTTAGGACCTCATCCACGACCAAACCTGGATGGTCGTGGTCCAGTCTTCATGGGAGGGCGGCGGATCCTCCTGTTCTCTCAAAACCCCGGCAGAGCCTACCCGGGGCGGTGTGGGGGGGCTATATGGGTTGTGTTGGGTTAATTCAACAAAGGTGCTTGCCAGCTGCTAAAATGTAGATTTGAGCACTCTTGCTCTTTTGTTCCGGCAGCCACAGCAGTAATCCAGCTGTCCCAAGCCGCCATGGATGCCCTCCCTTTCGGCAGGCTCCGGTGCGGCCGGCACCGGGCCAGCCTCCCCAAAAGATGCCGGTGGGCTAGAGGCGGTGCTCCCGCCCCGCCGCAAAACACTGAGATGCCCGGCTCAGCTGCAGTCTCTGGCTCCCTACCACCCGTTCAAGTGGGGGGGAGGTGCTGCTGGAGTGGCTGCAGCGTTATCAATTTTAAGGGGCCTGCGCGCCTGCTGGGGGATGGTTTCTCTTCTGGCTTCCCGCATCCCATGCAAAGGCCCAGGGAGGGCTTGCCAAGCCAACAATCTAAAATCTGTCAGCGATCTCCCCTGGGGTGGTGGCTGATAAGCTCAACAAGGAAATCCCAGGCCGGCCGCGTTGCTGGCCCTTTGAGTCACCCTCCTCTCCCCAACTTCAGGGTCTCCCCAATTGTCGTCGTGCCTCAGAAAGCCCCGGCGGAGTGTCGCTTGATTCAACACCTCTCCCACCCCCGGGGCGATTCCGTGAATCATTTCATTGACCCAGAGGTTTTGTTCGGTCCGTTCACGCCCACCCTGGGCCGAAGCCATCCTCTCTGCATGAGTGGCGGGTCAGGGGCATCCCTAGCAAAGTGTGACATTCAGTCCGCCTTCCGGCTCCTGCCCATTTCCCCTGTGGACTTCGAGCTGCTGGGCATCCACTTCCAAGGCAATTGGTATGTGGACAAGGCCATGCCCATGGGCTGCTCCCTTTGCCTGCGCCGCCTTTGAGACTTTTCAGCACTTTCCTTGAATGGGGCTTTCAAGGCATGAGTGCCCTCTGGTTTTGGTGGACCCATTACCTTGATATTGATTTCTGCTTGTTTGTCGGCAGGCGGGGCACCTGGGAGTGTGAGCTGGCCGCTTCCAGGCTTTCCAGGTCCTAGCCGCCGAGCTGGGGAACTCCCTTGGCTCCCAACAAGACGGAGGGGGCCCGCCACTGCCCTCAGCTACCTGGGTATTCACCTGGGACGGGTCCTACAAACTATTCGTCCTCTCCCGGCTGATAAGCTTTCAGCCCTTTCAGCCCTGCTCCAAGTCCGTTCTCACTCCTCCGAGAAAGTGCAGAGTGCGCCTGGTCCAGTCCTTACTCGGCCACCTCGAATTTAGCTTGCAGGGTGGTGGGCCCCGGGCAGGCTTTTCTGCTCCCGGCTGGCCGAGGAGTCGCTTGTCGGGCTGCAAGGTCCCCTGACCATCACATCAGGGTCTCCCGGGGCATGAAAGAAGACCTACAGGTCTGGTTGTCCTTCATCCGAAACTTCAAGCGGGATCTCTCTGTAGCCAATCAGCTTTGGAACCTGGCCTGGAGCTACAGGTGCACTCTGATGCCTCTGGGGCTTTTGGTTTTGGTGTGTTCTTCCGGGGTCAGTGGTATAGGGCCTTTGGCTAGAGTAGCATAGCGCAGAGACATCTGGGGATCTCACTTTTCTGGAGCTGTTTCCCATCCCTGGTGGCAGTGCACGGTTGGCACGACCTCTGGCTTAACAAACGGGTGCTTTTCTGGATGCGACAACCAGGCAGTGAATGGCGGTGTGTGGTAAGCGGACAGTCGAGCAAATGAAGCACGGGTCATGCGCCCTGGATTCGCCAATTTGGTTCTCCACCTGCCTCCTCCCTGTTTAACATCCCTTTCAAAGCTGCTTTTGTTCCAGGTTTGCAGAGTAAGATTGCTGATGCCTTATCTCGCCAGCAGGGTGGATCGTTTTCGGCGCCTGGCCCCCCGAGTGAGCCGTTCCAGGCGACAGTGCCGGCGTCCCTCTGGAGCCTTGGCAGCTGAGGCGTCATCAACAGGTGTTTTGAACTTCGTTGGCTGCCCGACCCGCGTGCAGGCAATACAGCGGAGCCGTGCGCGATTTCCTGAAACTACGCTGCGTCCTCCGGGCGCCTGGTCTGTGGTGGGAGTGGGACACTGTCCTCCTCACCGAGTATTTGGTCTGGCTCCATGGGCAGGGGATGCACCCACCGCGCACCATGGGGGGTGCGCCCTGGCGAGCATAAACTTTCTACTGCAAGGTTTTCGGTTTTCTAGCGCGTCACCAAAGCGTTTGTAGTCCGCCGCCCTAGTGGCTGGAGTGGCGTGGTGGGCACCAGGCAGAGGGACCTCAAGCGCCCAGTCACCAAAGAAGTGTTGAGGGCGGTCACTGGGGTGCTAAGGCAGGTGTGCGCTTGGCGCTATGAGCGCTTGCTTTTCGCCGCCGCCTTCCATCTGGCACACCACGGGGCTTTTCCAGGCCTGGGGAACTGAATTACCCCTACCAGGGGTCGACGTTCGAGCAGCGTGCTGCAAAGGGAACACCTCGTCCGGTCGGGGGACATTGTCTACGCTTTGCTGGCACATTCTAAAACTGACCAAGAGGGGCGGCGGGGCCTGGGGTCACCATACCAGCCCTACTGAAGCGGCCGCCCACCTGCACCCCTCCCTCCCCGCCCGGTAGTGGCTACGGCGAACAGGCCTCGGGTGACGGCATGCTTTTGAATTGCCACGAGGATGGGTCCCCCCTCACCAGGTTCCAAATGCTGGCGGTGTTCAGGGGCAATGCCCGAAACAAGCTGGGCTACCGGCAGCCGGAGTTCAGCCTGCACTCGTTCAGAATAGGGGCGCCCGCGGCCGCTGGCAGCAGAAGGCAGGGCCCCGGAGGATATCCGCGGATTTGGGCGGAGTGGCGGTCCAGGAGCCTTTTGGTGTTACATTAAGCCCACACCTGACGCTGTTGATTTCCCTCCTCCAGTGCCTCCAGGGACGCCGCAGACTGTCTATCGGCAGGTGTGCGCCGTGTGGCACCGCCTCGCCCACAGAGTCGGGCACTACGCCTGCACTTCTGAATGGGGCCGGCATCTCGGACTCGAGGCGCCAGTAAGAATTTCCTGGATGGGGCAGGGGCACATGCTTTGGCATGAGCTAGAGCCAAAGGTCATTGAATACATTTTTCAGCTGGCTACACCGGACCTCCTGGTCATCCACCTTGGGGAGGAAGATCTCCCCGCCAGGTGAACCCTTGACCTGCGTTTTCTAGCGGTGGCCATGCGCTCAGAAGCTTTGCCAGGCACCCGGCCTAATATGACCTTGGTTTTGGTCCGAGATGGTGCAGCGGGGCCCATTGGAGCGGAGCGGTGAATCCCTCTGCAGTGGACAGGGCCTGCAGAAAGAATCAATAAGGCGGCCCGCCAAGGTGAGTGCTCTCCCTCGGGGAAGCGGTGGCGGGGCTACTCCGAAATCACCCCGGGGCGTCATGGACCTTTTTCAGCCGGATGAAGCGTCCCGCCTGTCCCAATGGGGCATGGGACATGTGGCTTCAGTCAGTTCAGTTTTACCCTTCGTCGGTGGTTAAGATAGAGACAGGCTCGGGCTTGGCGAGGAGCTTGGGCAGTGAGCTGCAAGAGGTGGAGCAGCTCGTGGCGGGTTTGCAACGGTGTCGCACATCTGGGGAGAGAACGAGCCTTCCGGCTGGGGCTCCCAGGCTTGCGCCCTATGAGGGCTGGGGGGTGGGGCGGGCAGGCGGGCAGGCTGGCAGGCCGGGCAGCTACCCGACACCCGAAGGAGTGGGGTTGGGTTGGGCCGATGAAGCGGCCATGGGCTTAGCCCGGTGCCCGACACCCCAGCAAACCGCGGGAGGAAGGCGAGGGCTGGAGGCGGCCTTGGGGCTCAGCCGGTGCCCGTCTCCTCAGCAGGGGCGGGAAGTGTGGAAGCATTCAGGAGTATGATCTCTGGGCTTCCCTTCCCGCCAGTTTCCCATTCATTGGGATGTGATGTGCGACCCGTTTGCCGCCCAGCTCTGATGTAAATAGTTCTTGTTTATATGTTTGTTGTTTAATAAACGGGCTGCGGCCCATTCCTTTCCAGCCTGTCGTTGTGGTGTACTTATTGAGCGAGGGAGTCTCACCATCTACAGCAAATACAGTATTTGTGCTTCTTTAATTTGAACAAGTTTGGCATGACACTTCCTATAAGTGTGTCAGTTTAACTGGATTTTTAGAGCTTTCTTCTTATTAATGACAGGTTTACAGATTAACTGTGGAGCCCTAAGGAGAACTACACCCTTCTAAATCTATATCAGTGATTTTAGAAGGGTGTAACTCTGTCTTGTTTGCACTGCAGGACACAATGGTGAGCACAGAATTAATGAATACTGGTTTGATAAGTGACTGGTCAAGAACTAGCGGGGGTCCTTCTTTTCCTTTATTTTGGTTGTTGCAGGACAATGCATAGATTCTTTGTATGGTCAATCAGGTTGAGTAATACACCATATGTTTCAACAAAAAGGCAAGGTCGCTCATCTGAAACATACACCATATGTTTCAACAAAAAGTCAAGGAAGCTCATCTGCAAATATCATAGGCATCTGCGAGAAACACAATAGAAGTGATGCGCTGAATCTTCAAGATAGCAAATTTTAATGTGTTTCAGAGCTTGAAGATCTGGTTTTGTTAGGGAAAGTGTGAACATCCCATGTACCTGATCCAAATAGTCTCCTCCACACAGCGTCCATTTAGGACAGACCTGGGCATTATACGGCCCGCGGGCCACATCCGGCCCGCCGGACGACCCTGACTGGTCCCCCTGCTGTGCTGGGGAGCGAGGCGCCTTTGAAAGCCCCACAGAAGCCGGTTGCCTTGGCTGCCAGCTTCTGCGGGGCTTTCAAAAGTGCCTCGCCCCCCTGCCTTTTGGCCCGGCCCTCCACAATATTTTCTGTTTCTTATACTGCCCCATGGAAAAAATAATTGCCCACCCCTGATTTAGGAGATTCAGTCATAGGTCTCCAGTATTTTGTCTTGTTACATCCAACCAGCTTTTTCTTTCCATCTCATCCAGGCCCCCTCCTTACTACAACCCTTGTCCAACCCTGGTTTTGTCTCAGCAGGTCCCAAGAATCCCACTGTAATCTTTTTTTGTTGGTCAATGGAGTCTTCTCCTCAGTAGAACCGTTGGTTGGATCCAACCTGTTGTGTCCTTCCCAATTTTATTTCCACATTCTCATGCATTTGTTGGTGATGAATGGACTGAAACTTATTGGCACTTATTCTCTGCTCTCTCAGACATGAAAACTTGCTCACTATGCTTAAATATTTGATTAATTAGTGTGACCCACATTGTATTGCAGGTGTCAAAAGAGAAAAATGTATGTGTACACTAGTTCCATTTACTGTGCTTTTGTTCAACAAATGAAGGCTCTTAAGTAAGAAGTCATACATTAGGGTATTTAGTCAACGAGCCTGAAATATAGCAGATGACAAAGTAGTGAGTTATTACTCCATGTTTCATGACTGTGAGAGAAACTTTGGATATTAGCATTTCCTCCTAATTCACTCTTCAATAGTTATATTGCTGTCAACAATACAGCAATGGCTAAGAACAGGATTTCTAACCAAATTCATTTAGTCTGAAATCTGGGGTCAAATTTGTGACTCCATTGAAATAGAATCAAGCCTTGAAATGACTATCACATTCGACCAGACTGGCATAGCTTCTGGGAACTTTTATGCACATCCATGCAGGTAGTATTTTATAGTGCAATCTTCAACAGAGTTACACCAATAGGGAGCAGGGGCTGCATGGGGCAACTTAGTGGCCAGGTGTGCCTCCCCAAACAATGAATTGTGCTGTTCAATTTGTAAATAAATGAATAATTAAAGTGCAGCACAGCAGTTGAAATAATTACAATAACCAAAGAAAATCATGAAAAATTTCAAGAGGTCCTCCGCCAACTGGCAAATGGATGGCAAAGTGATACATGAACTTCAATGTAAGTCAGTGTAGTTAAATATACACTGGGGAACAACATCTATACTTTACACACATGCTGAAGTCTGAACTGGTAGTAACTGATCTGGACAAAAATAGTCATATGAAGAAGACGACGACGAGGAGGAGTTTGGATTTATATCCCCCCTTTCTCTCCTGTAGGAGACTCAAAGGGACTTACAATCTCCTTGTCCTTCCTCCCTCACAACAAACACCCTGTGAGGTGGGTGGGGCTGAGAGAGCTCCGAAAAGCTGTGACTAGCCCAAGGCCACCCAGCTGGCATGTGTGGGAGTGCACAGGCTAATCTGAATTCCCCAGATAAGCCTCCACAGCTGAAGCAGCAGAGCGGGGAATCAAACCCGGTTCCTCCAGATTAGAATGCTCATGCTCTGAACCACTACGCCACTGCTGCTCCTTCACTGCTGAAGAAATTAAACATAATGTAGTGTACAGCAGCAGTTTTAAAAAAGCAGATACTTTGCTTTGAATTATTGCCCATTTAAGTGTCAATCTATTTACCAATCTGGAGCAGAAACATAAAGGCCAATGGTGTTATGGTGGTATAGGAACAGGAAAATAGCCTGAATATTATATTTGAAATAGAGGAATAAGGGATCTACATAAACTGAAAATCAAGGAGTCTCTCTCTTAGTAGTAAAAAGTAATTTGTCAGCAAAGGTACAAAGTAGGAAGATCTTATCATATTACTAAGTAAGTTATAACATCCTGAAACAGGACAAGACTCTAAAAACAGCATCCTCAGCTAGGTAGAGGGAATTTAGTTAATAAATACAGATGTCAAACAAATGTTTAAAGTTTAGAAGATAGGTAACATCTAATGAAATTATTAAAATGTGTTTTTCTATATTTTAATGAACTCTGAAATTATAGTGAAATATATGAAAAGGATATATGGCATTTATTGTATTTTGAATTATAGATTATAAGAATGACTATAATCATTTTAATTGTTTTTTAGGGAATAAGATGTATGTAAAATCATTTAATCCTGGAAGAGGCTACCAGAAACATAGCCCTCTGTGAACAATGTTGGAAACTGGTTAACTTGATTGAAAGGTTGAAAATAGTTTTATTGCCTGACTTATGAAAAGGGCAAACTGTTAGATTAGCAAAATTTGTATTTGTGTTAAACTAGCATAGCGGAAATTTGTGTTTGTGTTAAATTGTTAGATTAGCAAAAATTAGATTTTAGGGTAGAAGATTATGACATATGCATTTTGAAAGTATAAGAACCAAAATCTGTGACTGGGAAAGGATGTCTCTACCTAGAGCACCCTGTTTCAGAGACTGAATCTGAACAGTAAAAATGCTCTTTGAAACCTAAGTCTTGGGGAATTTTCTTTCTGTCTTCTAAACGTGACTGATCTGGGCCAGAAGGGGGTTTTCTGGTCCAACAGTGGGAAAAGCCAAAAGTGATGTCATTCCTCTCTAGTAATCACCAGAAATTCTATGATAAAACCATAGCGTTTTTGGTGATTCCTAGGCCCTCTCCGCATGGCCAGTTTGCGGGGGTGCAGTGGCATAGTTTATGCCGCTGCACCCCCGTGGGACTGTTGTGGAGGCCAGGGGACATGCCCCCCTAACCAGCAACAATCCTGGAGTTGGAGGCCAGGAGGTGTGTCTCCTGGCCTCCACAACGCGATGGAAGGAGACTGGAGGTAAGCAACTGCAGCGGCGCCTGTGCAAAGGATCCCTGCCAAAACGGTGTTCTACCAGCCCGACAGCGCTGATTTTGGCCAGTGCGGAAAGGGCCCTAGAGAGGTATAACACCACCTTCTATAAACACCTTCACAGAAATGCCATTTTTTCCCCTTCATTTTCCTCTTACCAGCAGACAGAACAATGGCAGGCAGAAGTGGCAGTTGGTGGGAGGATATTTGGCAACCCTAACTGAGATAGCTATGCAGGACAAAGGTGTAGTTGTAACTAGCTAATTTTTAATTTAAATGATTTCTTTGTCATGTTGAGGGCAGGAAAATTTAATTCACAATGGAATTTATGTAGTGGGTTTTGCAAATATCTGCTTATCAATAATACAAGCAAAGCTGTGAATTGTGAATTGTGGTGGTTTATTTAGGCATTCTAAGCAAAGGGGGGATCTTATGTAAGCCAAAAGGTGATTGTTAATGGAGTATTGTTTACAATGCTTTTCTTGTGCACTATTCAAGATTTGTGTGTGACCTAAATGAACACCAGCATCAGTAAGATTATTTTCTCTGCATATAGTAGACAGAGGTGAAGCAATCTCAACTCAACTCTTTGATGGTAAAAAAAGCTATCTGGGGAGTTTTCCCCTCTGTATCTCAGCCTCTAATGCAATCCATCATCTTCTCTTCCACTCATAAATCAATACAAGTCTATTCCCTTTAGAATAAACTACAAAGAACCTCATCCTCTTTATTGCAACCAGAGGTGAAGAACGGGGAGAGTTTCATTAAGGAGAGCAGCTTATGAAATGGCATCTATCTCCATTTCTTTCTCTCCCACACCCAATCTTACCATGCTTCATATGCTAAAAGTTCCAGCTCACCTTCCCAAGTTTTTGTCCAGCAAGGAGGGAGGAAATTTTTTGGTAGAACAAAATTTAGATGTCAAAGATCATAGAAAGAGACCTGATATGAAGTTCAGATCCGATGTCACAAACTATTTGAGGGATTTTACTGGCAGTGATGGTAAGAGAAGAGCATAGGCAAAAACAGAATAACTGGGAACTTGATGAAAAAGTGAAAAACTGTCCTATGCCCATATCATGTCAGAAACTTATATGAACAAGAGGGTGGTAAAATTTGTGTATTACTCGGAATGGTATGTTGAGTAACTACTTTTCTACATGTGTATTATTAAACATTGATGATGATGATGATGATGATGATGATGATGATGATGATGATGATGATGATGATGGGAAATGTCATCAAGTGGGGCATCTCAATCCAAAGGGGAGTGGGAATTGGCACCAGCACATTTGCCCACCCTACTAGTGTAAGTGCTACTTACTCTGGTGGGGAGGGCAAACTTGGAGGTGGGTGCACTCTGCACAGCTCGGTGGTGCCCAACCCCAAAATGGCTGCCCCTGAAGTGCTGCACCAGCCTAAATCTGACTGCTGGCACAGCTGGGGGTGGGCTAGGGGAGGCCCTGAAATGGCACTAACTTTAGTTGGTTTCTGCCATCCTTCAGGCCAGGAACGCTCCTAGCATAGCAGACTTATGCCACACAAAAAGGTGGTGTTATTTCATATTGCCCTAGAGAGGGCTTTTCAGGTGGCTGGTTTTATTTTTGTTTTGTTTTTCATTTTTGTAGACTCTTCATAAGAACATAAGAACTAGCCTGCTGGATCAGACCAAAGTCCATCTAGTCCAACACTCTGCTACTCGCAGTGGCCCACCAGGTACCTTTGGGAGCTCACATGCAGGAGGTGAAAGCAATGGTGCTGCTCCCAAGCACCTGGTCTGCTAAGGCATTTGCAATCTCAGATCAAGGAGGATCAAGATTGGTAGCCATAGATCGACTTCTCCTCCATAAATCTGTCCAAGCCCCTTTTAAAGCTATCCAGGTTAGTGGCCATCACCACCTCCTGTGGCATCATATTCCAAACACCAATCACATGTTGCGTGGAAAAATGTTTCCTTTTATTAGTCCTGATTCTTCCCCCCAGCATTTTCAATGAATGCCCCCTGGTTCTAGTATTGTGAGAAAGAGAGAAAAATTTCTCTCTGTCAACATTTTCTACCCCATGATAATTTTATAGACTTCAACCATATCCCCCCTCAGATGTCTCCTCTCCAAACTAAAGAGTCTCTTCACACTGCTTGGAAAGCCCTCTGGAGGTGGCATGAAAATGACTTCACCCCTGGCCACCATGGCGTCTAGATTGGGCCGCTAGTTGGCTTTTGGCAGTCCCATAGTTTTTTAAAAAACATTATTTCAATTCACATAATAAACATAGACATATGCATAAAACATAAACTTTCATATTCTTACGGTTTGTGTGAAGCCTAGTGTCTAAAATTACATTTTTCAAAAATTACTGTGTCTTTTCAATATATCTTCATATCTAATAACCTATTTAAGACTAAATTATTTCCCTTCCTTTTCACAAGAAGTTGTGCTCTTGTAACAGTGGCATACCAGGTACAATATCACACATTGGGCCCTTAACCTAATTGGACCCTTAACCATCAAAGGTAAGAAAAGATTACTTACCCAAATTCTTCTGGCCAATTGGGATGAGATGACAACAGCTTCAGTGGAACTATTTTTGGCTACAGCACTGAATGGGAGAGTACAGAATACTCAAAACCAAAAGGAAGAGTAACAAATTGAGGATTAGCTTTTTCGAACAATGTTATATCTGGAGTAGCTCCAGTTATACAGATAGATAGATAGATAGATAGATAGATAGATAGATAGATAGATAGATAGATAGATAGATAGATAGATAGATAGATAGATAGATAGATAGATAGATAGATAGATAGATAGATAGATAGATAGATAGATATTGTCTTTTATATATAAGGAGGTCCAATTGGACCTGCTTTTGCTTTTTTTAATGCCTTTTATGCCTGTAAGAAGACTCAAGGTGGCTTACAAGCTCCTTTCTGTTCCTCTCCCCACAAGAGACCTTGTGAGGTAGGTGGGGCTTAGAGAGTTCCGAAGAACTGTGACTAGCCCAAGGTCACCCTGCAAGAACGTAGGAGTGTGGAAACACATCTGGTTCACTAGATAAGCCCCTGCAATTCAGGTGGAGGAGTGAAGAATCAAACCTGGTTCTCCAGATTAGAATCCACCTGCTCTTAACCACTACACCACACTGACTCCCAATTGTAATTCCTGGGAAATTCCTGGGCCCACCTGAAGGCTGACAAGTCTAGATAACATAATGGGCTTTTGTACACATATTGTACAATTTTTAGACAAAAATGGTTAGCCTGTGTTGTGCAGTGGTGATACTGATAATCACTCGGTTGCTTGGGACTCACTTAGAGCTTGGGCCTAACCTGTACAAAATTATGAGGTGGGAACAAAAATTACCAACTCCTTAAGGTGTAGTAACTCTAAAGTAATGTTTCTAACACAGATTCTATAACACATATCCATACAATGCAATCCTTAGCAGATATGTGTCCTAAGCCCATTAACTTCACATTGACCTCAAGTTGTGTAACTCTGATTAGGACTGCACTTTTAGGTGTCATCCTAGGCTTACATTCACTCTGGCAGCTTGGTTCTTTCATTTGCACCCAAATGAAATTGAACCGCCAAGATTTTTTAAAATTTCATAATTATCTCTTAATCTTCTGTTTTCATGGGAGCATGACAGGTTCTTCCATCCAAGCCTACAGAGCAATGGTATGTCAACAGGTTCGTGTTGCCTCTAGACAGAAAGATTCACTACATGCTGAGTTAAAGATAGATTTATGCACCATCAAATGCAGGGTGATTAATTAAATACTAGTCACATTTTGAATGCCAAGTAGCCTACGAAGTAAAGACTAAGAAGAAAAGTATTCAAAGAGCTTGAAATAAATCCTCTTCATGTTTAGACTGTCAATAACCCACACAATAACCAAATGACCTCAGGCCTCTTTGCATGTCTTGTTTAATTGGAAGTAAAGTGCAAGAGGAGTTCATCTGGAAAGCATCACTTGCATCACGTTGGGAAGACAAATCATCCAAATGAATTGAAGTCTTCCATTCCAAACGCTTTCCTCCCCTCCCCCAATCATCACGGATGCTAAATCGCTACTACTGTGAAAATCCCACTAATAGAAAGACAAATGAAGTAGTCCCGTGTGGTGTAGGCACTTTCCGCATGGGCCTTTTACAGCACCCTAGGGACGGCAAAAATGCCATCCCTAGGGAGCTGTTTGCATGGGGGGCACAGCTGCATTGCAGCCACGCCGCCCTCGCTCCCCCCCAGTGGCACGAAGCCGCTGTTTCCAAACCTTGCTCCCTGAGCGAGGTTTTCTGGAAACAGCAGCTTCCAGCCACTGCCGTGCGAATGGCAGCGACTGGAAGGCGCCACCTCCCTTTTCCGATCGACTTACCTTCCCTGCGGCCTTCTGGTGTGTTGCCGAGGCCTGGGGACATGCCCCCCCTGCCCTGCAACTACGGAGTGGTCGCGCAGGGCAGGGGGGCATTTCCCCTGGCCTCAGCAACGCGCTGGAAGGTTGCAGGGAAGGTAAGTCGATCGGGCGACAGCACAGCGCTGCGCTGTCTTCCCTGTGTGTGTGTCAACCTTGTATATGCCGACACCCCCCCCCCCCGAGTGGCCGTGCGGAAGCGGCCGTAGTGTTTAAGAGTGGTGGATGATAATCTGGAGAACTGAGTTAGATTTCTACATGAATGGTGGATTCTAAAGTGGAGAACCAGGTTTGTTTCCCTGGTACTCTACAAGTAGCCTGCTGGATGACCTTGGGATAGTCACAGTTTTCTCAGAACTCTCTCAGCTCCACCTACCTCACATGGTGCCTGTTGTGGAATGTGGAAGCAAAGGTGCTTGTAAGTCACTTTGAAACTCCTTAATGGTTGAGAAAAGCTTTCAGCATGGTATAGTCATTAAGAGCAGGTGGACTTTAATCTGGAGAACCAGGTTTGATTCCCCACTCCTCCATCTGAGTGGCAGACTCATATCTGGTGAACCAGATTGGTTTCCCCATTCCTACACATGAAGCCTGCTGGATGACCTTGGGCTACTTACAGTTCTTTAGAACTCACTCAGCCCCACCTACCTCACAAGGTGTCTTGTTGTAGAACATAAAGGAGTGTGTAAGCTCCTTTGAGTCTCTTTACAGGAAAGAAGGGGGGAGGTATAAAGCCAAAATCATCTTCTTCTTCTTCCACTGGGGACTAACTCAAATAAGTTTATTTGAGTTTATTACTAGTAGTTGGATGCAATTTTACCTGGAATGGGATATTGAGGAATGCACTATTACAGTGTGAATGGGAGCAATAGATATAGGGGAGATGATTTGTTTGAAGCATTCAATTCAGATTCTCTTAAACATCTAAGAATATAGTTGGATTTGGCTTCTTTATATTGGCTGAGTAAATTCAATTTTTTACAGTATGATACAAGAGAACAAAATGCTGTTTCTGATTAGGTCTTTTTCATGCAAATTCTTTCTTAAATATTGCACAATAATATATTTATACTCTAAATATGAAAGCTAAGAAGTCTTTGCCTTAGGCAAATCTTTATTTTGGTTGAAATTCTTGTATGAATCATATTAGCATGGTAGAGACAAAGAAAGAAAGAAAGAAAGAAAGAAAGAAAGAAAGAAAGAAAGAAAGAAAGAAAGAAAGAAATGTATTGAGTGTTATGAACATGGCAGCCAAGTAAAGATAGATGGGATATTCTTCTAAAAATGTTGATAATGATTTTTCATTCCATGTAGTGACATGGCTGGTCTAAAACATGTTCAGATTTATTTTTGAGATTTTCCCCCTGAGAAAAAAACAGATTTTTTTTTTTGGGGGGGGGAGGAAATGAAAAATGTTCAGCATTTATTTACTTGTCAAACAAAAGGATTTTACTGCTTTAACAACGTGAAATGAATTGTTAGGCATACACAATTGTACTGTTTGGCATTTTCATGAAATGTATTCTGTAAGAGTCTTGAAAGATCAGATCTGGGGTAGGATCCTTGTGCCCATGCAAAATGTTAGTCTCAATCCAAACCTCAATCATCAGACACACTGTAGCAGATTAATTGTGGGTCATGTTTCACAAATGAATGTACCCTTGACAATTTACTGTTGCTGTTGTGCATATAAGGAAAAAGTCATTCTCTAATGCTATAGGCTATCTTATATATATATATATATTTATTTTTAATCTACATATTACACATTTTGGATGAGCAAAATCTTATCTGAAAAACATTTCACCCATTCCAAATATGGGGGGAAAAAACTCATTTCCACAGATATCCAGTTCTGCTGTTGGAAAAAAAAGGATTGTAATAAATGGAAATTAGATTGAAGTTGTGGCTCTCCTTTATCTGTTGTGAAGCCTACTGATTGAAAATCATAGAAATTACTATTTCAGTTGTGACCTTAACATAGGGTTAGGTAATCTGCTTACATGCATGAAATTTCTGGAACCAAAGGAGAGAGGGTCTACATTGTATATGGTTACTTTGGCAAGGATTTTATCTGCAAAATACTGAATTCTATTAAGCAGTAGAAATGGAAGTTATTAAACCTCATAATGTATAAATGGCCTAATTATATTTATGGAAGAAGGGAGACAGAAAATAAACATATATGTTTTGATCCAGCTGGTTTCTGTTTATTAGGTATGGAATATAGAAAAATCAGTGCTATTGATCCCCTTACCCCCATCCCAGCTGGATCAAAACTAATCATTGAAATTACAAATCAGGATTCTTTTTTTCCCTACAGAGTGCTGGACAAACAGATAGAGAAGGGGACATCCAGGGCAAAGAACTTATCGTTTAGTCTGATAAACTATCATGACGATAGATGAGGGCAGCAACAGTTTGCACAACTAACATTGTATGCCAGCCTGGATCATGGGGTTCCCCTTAGTCTCTTTGCTGCCCAGTCTTTCTACCTATCTCTCCTCCTGATATCTCCTGGGCTGCCATTGGCTGCTGTACCTGGTTTTGTAAGGCCATCATTGATTTTAAACAGCGGTGCTGATTTTAATGCACTATCTTTTATGGTTAATTGTACTTTATCGGAAACTATTTTTTGTGGTTTTAACTTTTAATTCATTGTTGCTTTATTGTTTGTTGTAAGCCACATGAAGGAAGTCCTAGAGAGGAGGAGAATGGGATACAAAAACAAATAAAAGTATTTTTGTTTTCCTGGGCTCATTCTGCACAAGCAGAATAATGCACTTTCAAACTGCTTTCAGTGCTCTTTGAAGCTGTGTGGAATGGCAAAATCCACTTGCAAACAATTGTGAAAGTGGCTTGAAAACGCATTATTTTGTGTATGCGGAAGGGGCCCTACTTTTATTTAACAAAAACACCGCACTTCCTTTTTGCCCACAAGCCTTGCCACTTCTCTTCAACTATAGAAGAGGAAGGGGAAGGCTCCTGTCTTCTGGTTGGAATGGGCTGAAAGGTCATAGCCATTAGTGTACATTAAGGGGGAGAGGGACTGAAACATTTTGATTAGACTTACAGTTTCTGTGATTGCTGTTCAGCCACAGTAGACTATATGGCCTCTTTTCTTTCTTTCCTCACTGGTTTTCTGCCTTGACATTCTACTGAATTTTGGCAGGCCTAACGGAAATGCTACCCCAGCTTTTTTGCCTGACCTCTGGTCATATAGTGCAGCCAGGGTGTAAAGAAGAAGGAATGTTTCACTCCAAAGGCCTGTTTCATGGGACTACAGTTGTTTCTCATATAACCCCCAGAGGGGTATGAATATGAAGAAACACAGAAAAGCTGACATCTTATGAGTAAACCTGGGAGACCTTTCATCCCAGTACATGCCACTGCTGTCATTACTGAGACTGAAATACTGTGGCTTCCCTATCAATAGAAGTGATGAGTGGTGTGCAGTGTCAGTTCAAGACCTACAAGATGCGAGAGAAAGAGAATCCTTTGAACATAAATCCCTTGGCATCAGCACTTCACTTAATGGCCATACCTTTCATTTAGTCATCCTTCCCTCTGGGAAAGGCAACACATGTACATTACTGGAAAACGCTTTAAGTGTATTCAATTAAATGTATCAGGTCTTGTGTTCAAGCTGCCCATAAACACAGAGAGAGATTTCTCAGAACAGCATTTTTAAGGCCCATAATTATAGGTGGTGTGAGTGACGACTTTTACATCTCACCCCAAAGGAGAATGATGACATGGTCAATTCACATATTACAACATACATGAATTGAGTGGGAGTTCCCACCCCTTGTAAATCAGACAAGGATTGCAGGTTCTCTGCAATGTCCAGACCCCCTACTGCTTTTTTGCAGAGCAGTCTGGATCCCATCATGTAATCACAACATTTGAGTAAAACATTTGAACAAAGAACCTTCTCCAATCCAGATCTAGGGAACCTGTCCCTCATGGGAGATATCCCCAAACCCTTCTCCAATCAAGTTAAATGCCACATACTACTCATCTCCACATTCCAGATAATGTTTAACAGTCTTAATTTATTCTGTCCCTCTGGCAGGAAAACAAATGGCTACCTCAAAGATGGCATTCATCTCCTGTCCTCTTTAATCTCCAGGCACATTTTATTGCCCTTGCCCTGTCCATATTTTATTGTCATGACCTCATGGTATCAGGGACTCTCTGAGGTGTTTCAATGCACCTTATATCCCTGAATCCACAACAGTTTCAAGTCAGGGAAACAGCACAAGTCAGAAGTCTTAAGCCCCATATCTTTGTGTACCATGGACGCCATCTAAACTTACAACAAACCATACATACTGACCTGCTCTTCTCATATACTTCCAATTTTAGAACTTTTTGAAACCTTTGATACTGTAACAATTGTACTCTCCCATAGCTGTCCTTACGTATTAGATATTTGCTTTCATCCCAACACTCACAAAAGTGTTTGGGGAGAGCTGGGAGCTTTTTGAAAGAATACTGCGAACTTGCGGAAACAGCTTGTGGGAAGGCAGGGACTTATTACAGCACAGATGTTTGGAAGCTCCTAATAGACTGCAACAAATGTTCTCTCCTTTCAGCTTTCACATCAAATGTACTGCTTTTGAGGAACTAAACATAGTTTCTGGAAGATCCCTTAATTGAGAACAATGCTAATCTTTTTGTAGGTCTCCTGTTTGCGATTACAATTTCCCCTTTCTACTTCAACACCATTTTATTTCTGGTTAGGACTTCTTCTGAGATTGATTCCAGCCAATTGGGGATCACACAGCAAGACCATGATAGTTCATTCCTAATCAGATTTGACATTACGTTCATTAACATTTATTTATTTATATTGGGCTTCTCTCCAGTTAGATCATAATTCTTCCCTTCTCCATTTTCTCAAAACAATCTTGTGAACTCTCCTTTGGCAGCCAGTTTTCTAACGGATATTTTTGTGTCATTTCAGAGACAGTTCCTGGCTGCTAACAGATTTTCTTTTTTTACCTTTTCAGACAAAGCCACTCGTGTTCTGTTGGTACCTCATTTTAATTAAAACTGCTTCCTCCCATTTTCAGTTTTCTATGAGCTTCTGAATCACTGCAGTGAACTATTTAAAATGTCTGGAGTGGTTCCGAAAGGACCCCTCCCCCTGGCACCGCCTTTTGCCCGACACATTCTTTCAGGCTTTTTTAATGGTGCACACCTTAAAATTTCCCAACAACAACAACAAAGGCAAGGTGACCAGACGTCCTGCTTTTGGCAGGACAGTCCCACCTTAAACCAATTTGTCCCACGTCCCGCAGGGGTTTTTTAACTGTCTCGATTTTTGGAAGGCTGCCACACTGCCTTCTGGGGCGCTCCCGGTTCCCGCCCTGTCACAGGGTGGGAAACAGGGGAGTGCCCCAGAAGGCAGTGTGGCAGCCTCCCGCACACGCAGCCACAGGAGCGCACTGCCTTTGGGGCGCTCCCCGGTTTCCCGCCCTGTCACAGGGCGGGAAATAGGGGAGCTCCCCAGAAGGCAGTGTGGCAGCCTCCCGCACTGCCGCACTGCCTTCTGGGGCAATCCCGCGCCCTGTGACAGGGCGGGAAACCGGGGAGCACCCCAAAAGGCAGTGCGCTCCTGCGGCTGCGTGCGTGCGCGCGCCGGGTCCTGGTTTAAAAAGGTGAAAATCTGGTCACCTTAAACAAAGGTGAAAAAGAGCACACCATGGAAAAAGGAAGTGGTGGTGTTTTAAATGACCAGAGTACTTCAGAGCACTTTAGAGATGGCTCATAGATGGATTGAAATGAACTATGTGAAATACCCATCTCTGTTTTGCTTTACTAAAAAACTAGCACTACAGCCCCTTTTAAAGTAAAATAAAATGGGCTCAAGAAGGGAAGGAGGGAGGTTGGGGGACCTCCTTCCTATTTCCTCTTCCCTCCAGGAGAGCAGCCCATATTGTTTGGCACCGGGGATGCTCCTGGATTGGGGGAAGTTGGGCGAGAACAGAATGGAATATTGTGAGTCCTGCACACCCACTGGCTGGGGGTTCATCACACATTCCATCCCTAAGGCTTAGGCAATTATGTATAAGAATGGGCCAGTAGTGGATGACATCTGGTTTAGAACAGTAATCTGAAAGGGGCCAGAGTGATGGGCTCAAAGGTCACTCAGTGAGCTTCCATGGTAGAAGTGGGGACTCAAACCCAGATCTCCCAGGATTCAAGGCTGATACTCAATCCACTATGCCACACTGGCTGTCATTACATTAAATTATATCACACAATCACTGAACAGATAAAATGCTCAGTCAGAGAAAAGGCAGCACTTTATGGATCAGTCAAACTGGTGATCCTAGACATTTAGAAATTCTGTGTCAAATGAAATGATTCTTATCAGATTTGGTTTTGTCCTGAGTTCACAGAGAGCAAATGATGATCATTCAAAGTAAATGCAGGCTGTTTTTAATAGGTGAATCATTTCATGCTGTTTCAAAGAAATTTTCAAAAATCCCTCAAAGGAGACAAAATTTTTTGACATTAAAATATTCATGAAAAACATTCCACTGTGTTAGCTCAGGCCAATTCATAACTCATCACTGACAAAATTTGCCATTTGTTAGACTGTGTCTTTTGTTCAACAGTCAGACACTATGCACACTAAATGCCCTTCACCTTTGCCACATATATTAACTGGATATATTTCCAGGAGAAAAACAAACTACATTAATATGCATAAGTAGCTGAGGGAATGCTAGCATAGTGGACTGTATTTTTATTCTAATATTTATTTATTTATTTAAAATATTTATATGTTTGCCTTTATCTTGCATCTCCCTGGACGTACCAATGATATAAAAAAATAATTTGGTAAAATGAGCAATTTAAACAACAGATATTAAAAACAAATTTATAGCGTGGTGGCCAAGTTTGCAGATGCTACCAAATTATGTAGGGTGGTGAGAACCGCAAAGGATTGCGAAGAGCTCCAAGCGGACCTTGATAAATTAGGTGAGTGGGCTAAGAAATGGCAAATGCAGTTCAATGTAGCAAAATGTAAAGTGATGCACATAGGGGGGAAAATCCAAACTTCACATACACGCTACAGGGGTCAGTGCTATCAGTCACAGACCAGGAAAGGGATTTGGGCATCTTAGTTGATAGTTCCATGGGAATGTCAACTCAATGCATGGCAGCTGTGAAAAAGGCAAACTCTATGCTGGGGATAATTAGGAAAGGAGTTGATAATAAAACTGCAAGGATTGTCATGCCCTTATATAAAGCCGTGGTGTGACCGCACTTGGAGTACTGTGTCCAGTTCTGGTCGCCCCATCTCAAAAAGGATATCGAAGAGATAGAAAAAGTTCAGAGAAGGGCAACGAGGATGATTGAAGGATTGGAGCACCTTCCTTATGAGGAGAGGCTGCAGCGTTTGGAACTCTTTAGTTTGGAGAGGAGACGTCTGAGGGGGGATATGATTGAAGTCTATAAAATTATGAATGGGGTAGAAAATGTTGACAGAGAGAAATTTTTCTCTCTTTCTCACAATACTAGAACCAGGGGGCATTCATTGAAAATGCTGGGGGGAAGAATTAGGACTAATAAAAGGAAACACTTCTTCACGCAACGTGTGATTGGTGTTTGGAATATGCTGCCACAAGAGGTGGTGATGGCCACTAACCTGGATAGCTTTAAAAAGGGCTTGGACAGATTTATGGAGGAGAAGTCAATCTATGGCTGCCAATCTTGATCCTCCTTGATCTCAGATTGCAAATGCCTTAGCAGACCAGGTGCTCAGGAACAGCAGCAGCAGCAGAAGGCCATTGCTTTCACATCCTGCATGTGAGCTCCCAAAGGCACCTGGTGGGCCACTGCGAGTAGCAGAATGCTGGACTAGATGGACTCTGGTCTGATCCAGCAGGCTAGTTCTTATGTTCTTATGTTCCTAAATTTAGAAACAATTTATGCCTCCACCATCAAGGCATTCCCCATTTGTCCAACCTTACACTGCCCCCAAACTCTGTTTTATACTTGCTTAAAAGCCAGAGAGGTACAATCATAGAATCATAGAGTTGGAATAGACCCCAAGGGCCATCAAGTCCAACCCCCTGCAATGCAATGGTAACCTCCCCCCAAACTCTTCTGAGAGGCTGTTGCAGATAGGAGTGTCCTCTATTTTTTTAAAAAAATGTAATTTAGGAACTGGTATTTGGGAGGAAACATTGGCCCTTTCCACACGGGCCAAAAACAGCGCCCTGGGGATGGCAAAAACGCTGTCCCCATGGAGCTGTTCTCAAGGGGGCGCAGCTGCTTTGCAGCCGGGCAGCCCTTGCTCCTCCCCAGCAGCACAAATCCGCTGTTTCCCAACCTAGCTCCCCGAGCTAGGTTTTTGGGAAACAGCGGCTTCCAAACGCTGCCGTGCGAATGTCCGGCGCATCACCGAGGCCTGGGGACACGCCCCTGCCTGCAACTCGAGACGGTCAGTAGCGCCAGGACAGGGGGGCGTGTCCTAACTGGCACCATGGCTGATCTCGAACGGTTCCACAGAAGGTAGGTCCATCGGGTGACGGTGCAGCGCGGCGCCGTCTTCCTGGTAGTTTCCAGAACACGTTTTGTGCTTAAGCGGTCCCGGGCGGGGGGTTGGAGTCGGGTTGTCGTATGTCACGTCGCACCTGATCCCCAGCGTGGCCATGCGGAAACAGCCATTGACTGTGATTGCTGATTTTAGGGGAGGATTTTATCAATTTGGGATTCGTGTGCGTGTGTGTGTGTGTGTGTGTGTGTGTGTGTGCGTGTGTGTGTGTGTGTGTGTGTGTGTGTGTTGGGACTATAGCCCAGGCTAGCCTGTTCTCATCAGATTTCAGAAGCTAAGTAGGTCAATCCTGGCAAGAGTTTGGACATGAGACTACCAAAGAACATCAGGGCTGTGATGCAAATGCAAACTACCTCTGAAAGTCTCTTGTCTTGGCCCCACCAGGGGTCGCCATAAGCCAATTGTGAATTGACAGCAAAAATGAGTGAACAACTGATTTTAATCCCTGGAGCAGCTGTTTATAAACACAATGTCACCAAATTTGCACAGAACATAGTCCTCCCTCTAATCTAAACTTCTTGGAAGTTTCAAGGAGAATAATCAAAGGAGTTTGGTTTTGTAGACCCCCAAGGAAGATACCTCTCAGTGCAGGTGCACTTCTTTCCATTGATTCCTATGGGGGGGGGGGGAAATGGTGGCAGCCCAGCAAGATGAGCTCCCACACCAGTATTTACTCAAATCCTGTCTGACTCCTTTTTATGTAATCTTATACTAACTAACAACTAACTAACTAACTAACTAACTAACTAACTAACTAACTAACTAACTAACTAACTAACTAACTAACTAACTAACTAACTAACATTAAGAACTCAGCCCCATAAACTCTAAAATCATTAATTTAATTTAAAACAGCGATCGCTACATAAAATTGGCATCCCGCAAACCCTTACTTAAAAATTCCCCTCCCTAACAAGGAAGGAAGGAGGGAAAAGAGGAGGAGGCACAGTGGAGTCCCCACAAGATGTAAAGGGACCCTCACTTGGGAGGAAACGGGGGGGGGGGCACAATTCAGCGACTGGTCTGTCCAAAGGCCCAGTGGAACAACTCAGTCTTACAGGCCCTGCGGAAATTGCCGAGATCCCACAGGGCCCGGACAGCTGGAGTTATGATAATTAATCCCAGAGTCTAAATTTGCCCAACAGTGCAGTGTGATTTCCTTTACATAAATCCAAGATCTATGTCTATATTTAAATCAGTCTCTGTTACACTTGTCATCTTGGACTAGTTATCCATTAGTTTTAATTTATGCAGTATGAAATGCTAAACCATTGTTTTGCTCTGCCTGTCAAAACATATCCCATCCTCTTCTGGAACTGTCCCCTCTCATACCTTATTTGAAAGGATCCCAGACACACACACCCCTTTCACCATGACTAATCTGAGTGTACAGCTGGCACCAACTTCTATTCTGCTCCTTTCTTCCTAAACCTGGGAAGACTATCTTGATAGATAGTTGATTGATTGATTGATTGATTGATTGATCGATTGACTGACTGACTGACTGACTGACTGACTGACTGACTGACTGACTGACTGACTGACTGACTGACGGATTGATTGATTGATTGATTGATAAGCAGGCAGGGGCATAGCTAGGGAAAATGGAGCTATGCCACTGCAAGCAGGCAGGCAGAGAGACAGAGAAGAGAAAGACATTGCTTTGGGTTCTATGAAGAATAGAAACCTTTCCCGAAGTATTATTTTGACTGCCTCTCAAACAACCATATTTGTACCACACACAACTTATGTTCCCCCCCCCCCCTTTGAATTTTAATTTCTGCCTAACTGCCTAACTGGTGTTGGAACCAGGTTGGGCCTTATATATCTGCATTATTCCCCAGAATAATCTTTATTTCTTATTTTTACTGTATCGATATCTCAATCTTTTTTCAGGGGTGTCTCCTCAGTTAGTCACAGGTTCCTTATTACTAGAGTGGGTCATTCTGGTAGAACTGATGTGCATTTGCTTTGGCTAGCAGATTCCTAGGCAAAAAATCAGGGTGGCAGAACACATTGGACTTGTGGACATGGTTTACAACTGGAGAAAAAATCATATCCAAACATGCTAGGCAACATATGACTTTCATTGCAAAACCAGAAATGGCATTATAACATTATAACATCATGGAAATGCTTTAGGATTCACCCAAAACTACAATTGAACTATAGTGTTTGGGGAAAAAACCAGAATATAGCAGAAGGCCTGCTCCCCAACTCTGGCTCACATGGTAACTTGTGAATCTGGGGGGAGGGGGGGAGATGGCTCTTGATTTAGCTCCTGACTTAGTACAGGGTTTCCACATGTTGTACCTGTGGGCACCAGGGTGCTCACCCACACCTAGTTTGGAGTTAGCTGGGGTTTTCACAGCTTCTGTTGAGCTGTGAGAGTTAAGAGACATCTGTTGAAGACATTTCATGGTTGGCTCCATCTCCTGCAGCAGCCATTTTGTGACTATGACTATCCAGCAGCAGAATTCCAAAGGTATCTGCAGGTTTAGAAAGCTTGGGGACCCTGACTCAGAGGCTCTAATGTAACAATGGTTCCAGCCAGCTTATGTTTGGATTTTTGAGAACTAAATTCTTTTTTTAAAGGGGTGGTGGTATTAGGAAATTGGACAGTGTTAAATAGTTGATGGGATTTGGATCCAGATCTTTCAGATGAAAAGAGATGAGTCCTGATATTTGAATTTGTGGTACTTTCTACACAGGTTTATGTTGGATGTCACTCTGTTCTGGACAATGTTTTATGCGTCATTGAGTTTTAAATAAGCATAGATCATTATTGTCCACAAATTCCCTTAAGGACCTTGAAAAACAAAACACCCTCAATTCTAATATTCTAAATTTTCCTTCATCATCTGACTGTGGCTTGGACAATACTTGAAGAGAAAACTTCTGAATGTAACATTTCTCGAGGAAATAATTAAATCAGCATTAGCAGTAACCCTTGTGGAGAGCATCTGCAGTGTAGTTCATTACCATCAGCCCTACTCTAATTTGCATGTATGCCTAGTATCCACCACAATTGTGCGGGGGAAAGCAACAGATCATTTATATAAATTAAACCCAATAGGGGGTTGAGCACTGAACGCAGTGGAATATCCTCTGGGCAAGAAGAAATTTGAGCGAAGGAAGGATTAATCAGAATACCTTGGCTTCTCTCATCATGGCAAGATTTAAATTAATTAATTATCATTTGTGAACTATTAAGTGCTGGAACAGTTTTGAGTGAAGTTATTATGTTTCAGTAACATCAAAGTGAAAGCTTCTTTACGTGCCGAAAATCCAGCTGTTGCTTTTACCTTAGTCTGAGGTCTTGCCCATGGTCATGTTCTACTGAAATCTATGGGATCTACTTGCAACATGCACATGGTTAAGTTTGTCTAAGCTTTCTTTTACTAATCTCACAAAATGGAAAGGTTGAACGGGAATGGGACCTTTTATAACGATGCTTTCCTTGCTTCAAGATATGTTACTTGAATGCATTCAGTGGCCCAGAAGCAACAATAAAGAAGTTTCTCATAAGCAAGCTGTACTATAATATTAGTTCTTTTTTTCATTATGCGGAAAATCTGAGAATCTTATTGAAATAACACCACAAATTCTTTGCCCAGAAGTGGTACCAGGGATATCTGCATACAGCTTTATAAATCAGAATATTTTAATGCATATTATGTGTTGCCATTGATTGGTCTTTTTCAGCCAAGCCACTGCCAATGCAACATGGGACTCATTCTGCTCCCCCTTCATGGAGATCAACAGGATTTAAGGAAGAGAACTTGAGCAAAATTGTTCCTCCTTCCACATATGGAGCTCTGCTTATGGAAGAGTCCCCTTCTCAGTGTAGCACACACACCCTTCTTTTTCATCTACATGGAATCCATTACTCCAAGCACTATCTTTCTGAGGATCAACAGAAACTGCTGGAGGAATGAGAACTTAGAAGAAGAGGAAGTGTTTGGATATATACCATGCTTTTCTCAACTGTAAAGAGCCTCAAAGCCACTTACAAATTCCTTCACTTCTCACCACAACAGACACCTTGTGAGGTAGGTGCAGCTGAGAGGGTTCTCAGAGAACTGTGACTAGTCCAAGGTCATCTAGCAGGGAAACAAATCCAGTTCTCCAGATTAGAGTCCACCACTCTTTACCATTCACCATGCTGGTTCTTAGGGAAGAAGAATCCATCTTTACCTAGAACTGTCTATTGGATGCAAACTATGGTTTTGAAATGTAAGTTAATCAGCATGTTTAGATAAAAGCTGTAAAAGATTGTGGGACAAATATTAGTTATCATCTGGCTGTCCTCAAATCAAACAAATACATTAAATACATAAATGCTTTCCAAATCATGGGTCTACAAACTACACTACACCTACAAGTTGGTCGTGGCCTGCCTACCCACCCTGGGGGTAAGGGTAGGGAGGGGGCCCAGCATCTGGTTGAGGCCCACCCATCCTGGGGTAAGGGGGGGGAGTCCATCATCTGGTCAAGGCCCACCCATCCTCAGGAGGAAGGGGAGGGGGCTGGGATATGGTTGTGGTCCACCCACCCTTGGGAGGAAGGAGGGAGGGGAAGGGGTTAAGGAGGGGGCCCAGCATTTGATTGTTGTCCACCTACCCTGGAGAGAAGGATAGGGAGGGTGAGGGGCTACAGATTTCACCTATCATTTTACAAACAATTTTGCTATATGTCCCTAATGGAACTTTTATAAGACAACATCCTGGGCTCATGTGTTGCAAAACACTTCATTGTGCTTAAATATTTCTGTTGGGTTATTATAACTCATGATTTTAATTGGGTTCATCTCCAGGACCTCTGGTACACACTGATGGCTATGTCCCAACAAGTTAAAATGCAGGATCCATAAAAAATAGCAGATTCTGACTATACAGTTTACATACAATTATTACTTTTAGTCAAAGAATACTTTTACATTTTAATAGATATAAACACAATACATTGTTATCTGACTATCGTTGTTTCACTGTTCTGCTTTATACTTTTTCTGTACTCTTGTTGATTTATATCTGAATTTACAAAGAAAACATTTAGAACCAGGGTCTCTCATTGGGGTTTCTGTTGCCAAACACCATGAATATCTACAATACAATCCTGAGCAGAGTTATATCCTTTTAAATCCACTGAGGTCAACAGTCTTAAAAGGGCATAATTCTTTTTTAGGATTGCACCACTATTTCATTATTTTAGTCACATGAAACTAACATTACACAGAAAGTGTCTAAAACTGGAGAGATGCTCCATTTTAAAGCATTTCACAGTGAATATTTTCAATGCCCTGAAGCTACCAAGCAGCATTTATTTGGAAGCTAATTAAATCACTACAATTAACAAAGAAGTGCTAAGAAGCTGCTGACACCTCAGAAGAAAGTGCTTAGTCTGGAAATATTTCCTGACATGGTACAACTTCCAACTTTGGATTCCTCTTGCTGTTCCTGCTTTATAGGGATATCAGCTTGAAAAAAGGAGACCAGCCACCCAACTCATTTGTTCTCACTGCTTATCAGCCACCTGAAGTCATAATCCTTTGTTTACGACTATAATCATCTCCTCAGAAGCTAATTGTGATGTCACATGCAGATGATTATGACTTTAGGGGCGGCATAGGCAGCTGGAGGAGGTGACCTCTAAAAAGTCAAGAAGGCCGATTGTCATGCAAATCACTCTTCTGCATGAAAAGGAGAGAGGTGCAGATGGAAGCAGGCAAAACAAATCCTCTCACAGAAAAAAGAAAGTGCCATGTGAAACACACAAGTGGAATTTTAAGTTCATTGGGAACAAATTGTTTTGACAATTGTAGACTTTTGAGCTATGTAGAACTTTTTTTCAAACTGGATGTCCAGGTGGGAGGCTGAAATGCTGGTTTGCAGCCAACTGTGGCTGCAGACTTTGGCCTGGTCTTAGGCGTGAGTTAAATTTGACACCGGTACTGTAGTTAGATAATTTTGTAGTGTGCCCATAACAGAGTTACCGCTTTCAAAGTTAATTGAAAAGATCAAATAACTCTATTATTGTGAAAACGTAACTCTATTTTTGGGCATAAAAAATGCTCATTCAGACACATTTAGAGAAGACTGAACAACTGGTGATAGTTAAACGAAACTAGAGTTTCATTTAGTTGTCACCAGTTGATCTGTCTCCTTATCATGTCAGGTTGCCAGCACTGGGCTGGGAAGTTCCTGGATATTTGAGAGTGGTTTTATAAATATATAAAGTTTTATAAATATATTATAGAATTTTATTAATCACTTCAGGGAATTAGGTTAGGAGGGAATATTGTCAACAAGGGGGGGGAAAGCAATTTTTATTTACAGATTTTAAGATGTTTTCAGAGCTCAGCACCAATGGTAATTGTCTTTTTGAAAAGATGCCAGTCTGTCACAGAGTTCTTAATGCTTTTAAAATATGATAGACTTTCAAGATGTTTCCCACATTATATCCAGCTAGCACCCAGAGGTTCCTATGGTGACTCTGGTGGCTATAAACTCTACAGAAAGGAGTATTTCTTTCAGTGCAGTTTCCCTTCAGACTTCCCAGACTTTAGGATTATCCCACAGTGTTTGAAGTAAGTCCTTCTACAGAACTAGGGATGGGAATCCTTCACCCACATGCAGGATATTTTCCTCTTCTAACAAGAGAATGGTCCCTCTCTGACTCAAACTCTTTGTAAGTCAGTTATCTCAGTTGTACTCACTCTGACTCAAAGATGTACTAGCTCTGCTCTAAGAACCTGGGCTAGGAATTCTTCTCTCACTAGAAGTAAACTCATTTCCTGGCTAGAGTGCACCCTCTCTTTCCTAATGCTCTCTTCTGAACAAAACCACAGGTCTTTCACAGACACAGTACTTGTCTCTTCCCTTTGGAACTCAAACTCGAACTCCTTCTTGTCTTGTCTGAAACTCTAACTCCACCTTAAACTGCACACTCTCCCAGCCTGTCATTCATACTCTCAGGCTCTGTGAGGGATTAATGTTTTACATTCTGATTTTTTCTGCCTCTGCCTGCTTCTTAGGTTTATCACAGTGGCTAAAACCAATATTCACAATAATTTGCAAAGGAGGGTTCAGAGAAGGGGATTTAGGAGTAAGTTTAGAGAATTCCAGCCCCGTTCAGCCCAACTCTAAATATATTAACTGATAAGAAAGTCCTATTGAATTTATGAATGTTTATAGCCAAATAAGCAGATTCCTTGTGATTTAGGCTGTCTGTGCTTGAATAAGGGGCTTCAAGGGGCTTCAAGGACAAAACAGTATTAAGTGGGGAACAGTTTCTCTTTGTAAATTAATAATCAGCTGTAAGTCATATTTGAACTCATATCACATCTGGGACAGTCTTAGGAGCCACCCATCTATGAACATGCTGCTAAAATCTGGCTTTATTTGCCGTCAAGGAGTGATCAGCACCCTCCTCTTACAACCAGCCTCAGTTCTCACCATTTGGACAATTGGTTCTTTGCATCAACCCATAATGAATTTAGAACACATTACGACAAAAAGAAAAATGCATCAAGAAGTAGTGAAATGCCATTTGGGGTTGCATTGATGGATGGAAGTTAATGGATCCCTTCTCTTGACATCTGGATGGGCCCCAGCTGGATCCAGTTTTGACTGACACTCTCTTAAGAAAAGGAGGAGGAAGTCTAGAAGATTCACAGTCTCATTTTAATCAGATTTGCATCTTTCTAAGCCCATAGACTTCAATAAAGTTAGAAAAGTGTAACTTGGCTTAGGATCTCAGCATCAGAGACCAATAATTGATAAGGATTGGAAAAGATGAGAAGTTGAAGGAAAAGTATGCTTAGTGGGTCAAGACGAAGTAGACTGTGAGGGAAGTGAGTGTCTAGAGAGAGAACAAGAACATGTGTGAAGGAATGAGACTACAGGAATATTCAGAACAGGAAAAGGTAGTTATAATAATAACTAGAAACTTGATTTTAGTGCAAAATGCTGGTTCAGTGTAGGGTGCTGGGGGATGGTGGTAATTGACCTGATCATAGGTGGATTCCGCACAGGCCACAATTTTTTACAAATGTAGGGGTCAATACAAACCAGGGGGGGTGGATTTCCCACAGGTCCCATTCCCAAAATGGGTCTGACCTACTTTTGATCCCTCAAGCCAGGATTTTTGAAGGTCACTAAACTAGCTATTCTTTTGCAAAATCCCAGGTTTCAGCCACTCCCGTGTGACCTGCCAGGCAGGAGATGCTTTATTTCCCTCCCTTCCACCTGTTCACTGTAAGCTCCGTGCTGTCCACCATCAGGGAGAATCCGCCCACCTGCCATTCCGTGCAGGTTACCCAGCAGGTTGTGGGCAGATTCTCTGAGGGCTCCACAGGGTACAAAGTCCCCCAAGCAGGTTTTCTCCCTGTGGCAGTGAGTATGACCAATTTACAGCAGTGTGTTCATTACTGGCCTGCTACTGCAGGGAGGTCCCTTTTTCTTTTTCTTATCTTGCATGTTGCACATGTGCAGCTACACAGGTACAGCTCTGCGAATTGTGGGACAATCGGCAAGGCTGTGGGAGTTCATTTCTGTATGCCTGGGAAGCTACGCATGTGTTGCGGGAAATTTTTTTTAGAAAGAGAGAAGTGTCTCCATGCAAAGGTGCTAAAGCTGCAATTGGGTTCCTCTATAACGACTGCAACCCATTATACATTTGCTGTGCCAAATCCACCATTGAATGGTGGGAGAATAAAAAAGATGAGATGATATGGAGATGTTCTGAATTGACTATAGAAGGTGGGAGGATGCAGCAAGAGGGAAGGCCAATGGAGATAATGAGATAATGTTGTTGGAGTGCAAGGATATTGGTCCCTCAAGAACAGTTAGATTCAAGATCTGGTAATTTAGCAAGAGTGCACAAGGTTATTGTGAACAGGAAAGCCCCATCTAATCTTCACATGTGCTAAGAACTAATAACTCAGAGCATTTTTGTCTATTCAAACTAAAATACTACTTTCATTGTAGAAATTCCATTTATGGATAGGATAGATTAAATATAGTTTCATAATCTAGTCCATATGTGTCAAACTTGCGGCCCTCCAGATGTTATGGACTACAGTTCCCATCATCCCCTGCCAGCATGATCCTGGCAGGGAATGATAGGAACTGTAGTCCATAACATCTGGAGGGGCACGAGTTTGACACCTGTGATCTAGTCTAGATAACTAGCATGTAGGGATATAACATTCTACCCTCATGGTTACAAGATGGAAAAGTGTGCGTGGAGGTGTGAGAAGAATTGGGAAGGAAGGAAGTGCCCTGAGAGTATCAGTTTACACATCAAAAGAATAGTGTCAGAGCAGTAGAGAAAGGATGTCCAGGGCCTTAGCCCTTATGTCTCTCTGACTCTCTAGTCTCTCTCTCTAGTCTGAAATCTGAGGTTAAAAGACAGTTCAGTCTTTCACTTCCAACAAATACAGTAGAAGAAAGGAGCACGAGGGTTTTGACAACAGGAATAGACCAGAAAGGATCCTCTTTGGAGACCCTGGCAACAAAGGATTATTTACTTAAGTCATTTTTATATCCTGCAGCTCTCTATCACAAAAGACTCCCAGGGCAGCTTCAAAAATATAAAAAAGACAATTGCTGAAAGCACAATAAAACTATTAGTAATAACAGAACAACCATAAAACCAATTGATAATTTTAAAAATACAGCTTAAAAACATCAATAAAGAATCTAAAAGATCGTGAAGTCAACATAATAAAGGTAATATCAAATGAACCAAACCCCAAAGGGAGAAGACTGACAGAATGTGATCCATCTGGGATGTGGGAGGTGAGAGTCAAAGCTGACTGCAAGGAAGAGAACATAAAAACCTTCAAAGGCTTTCATGGCTGGAATCAACTGGTTGTTGCGAGTTTTCTGGGCTGTGTGTGGCCGTGGTCAGGTATTTTTTGCTGCTAATATTTCACCTGCATCTATGACTGGCATCTTCAGAGGCATGTCTCAGTAAGATGTGTTACAAATAACAAAACCTATGAGCCCTGAATTTGGAGAGATTATAATAATTTCATGCAGCATGATTTGTAGGAATAAGTGGTTCTGCTGTACAATAATCTAGAGGGGGCATCATATTAAACTTTTTTTTCCCTATGAGATGCTGTGAGATTTATGATATCCTGAATATTAAGGCTCCTCATCCCTTTGGCCTCCCACAGTGAAGAATGTCTTTTTTTGTCTCAACTGAGAGATTCTGGCATTTAAACCCGTCTGAGCATTAAGCTGCTTCAAACCTTTAGCTCTCATCCCAGATTTTTTTTTGGGGGGGGGTAGGGGAGGAGGGGAACATAATGGGCACTCACTGGTACATGCAAAGTTTTGTGCACGTACTCAGTTGCCAATATTCTTTTAATAATCTGAATGAAATGCAGGAGTGTGGCTACAGAAAATGGTACCCAGGGCCCCCCCCCCCCCCCCCGCCTAGTAAATAGGCTTCTTCTCATAAACCTTTAACTATAATATTGAGGGGAAAAATAAGATTTACTGAGAAACTCAGTGCTTTCTGCACTCTGGAATACATTTTTTTCCATGTGAGATTTTCTAATTTTCTATTCTCAATGTCTTTGCCTTTAAGTTTATTTGCAATAGATCTGCTACAGAATGCATTCTGGAATATGAAGCAACTGAGGACAGTGTTCTTGGCCACTTCCACATGGTAATGATTCTCCATGTAGAACCATTCTCCACCATTATTGGTGGAAGGGGAGCATCCATATGACAAGTTCCCTTGTAACCTTCTTGCTTTAGACCCACTCAGCCAAAATCCCCATGCCCCATCACTGGAGAGCATTTCTGGAAGTTTTTAAAAAATGGCAAATGTAGGATTACAATCTGGGAGATTCAATTTTGAATCTCCATTCTGCCATGGAAGCTTCCTTGGACAAGTCACATGCTCTCAGCCTAACCTCACAAGGTTGTTGTGAGGATAAAATGGAGAGAACTATATAAGCCCCTTTGGGTTCCCATTGGGGAAAAGGTGAGGTTTAAATGGAGAATCAAGTCCTTCCAGCCATTCACACTTCAAGTGACAGATAGCATTTTAAAATGTTTCCATGTGAAAAATTCGGTGTATGTAGAGAACTACCATACTGGAAAGACTTTCTCCCTGGTGTGCTAATTTATTTCCACGCATGCAACTTTTCACATTAAAAAACCTCTTACATCTGAAGACTGTGTGATCTAAGTAAGGCCAAATTCCCACTGAAAATATAATCTTGATACAACCAAGTTTCAAAAGAATCAGCACCATTTCATCCAGGTTCCAACATCCTCACTGCAGCATGTTTCTAGTGAAGATGTCTAGGCCTGCCCCTTGGGGGGGTGTGTGCCTGCTGTCAGGGGTGCAATTGTTAAGCTAGCAGCACCAAAATTTCAGAGTATCTTTAGGAGACCCTCCTGATGATACCACCCAGGTTTGGTGAAGTTTGGTTCATGGGGGCCAAAGTTATGGACCCTCAAATGTGTAGCTCCCATCTCCTATTAGCTTCCATTGGAAACAATGGGGGCACTCCCTTTGGGAGTCCATAGCTTTGGACCCCCTGGACCAAATTTCACAAAACCTGGGTGGTATCAGTAGGTGACTCTCCTGATGATACCATCCAGGTTTGGCAAGATTGGTTAATGGGGGCCAAAGTTATGGACCCTCAAATGTGTAGCCCCCATCTCCTATTAGCTCCCATTGGAGTGTTTTTTCAAAAAGATGCATATACAAGAAGGTCCAGGAAAATCCTGTGGTAAGGGGTGGGGGAGCACCAGAAATGGGACTGATCTGTGTTCCATGGTTTGGCTATGAGGAGATCTCGAGGGAACCTGGATATTTTGGGTGACTATCCCAGGATTAATCACCAGTGAGGATATCACCTAAGTGTGAATGCTTTTATTATAAAATTAATCTTGGGTACTTTCTTCTTGTTCTGATTTCAGTAGCAAATTTAAAAATGACTGCTTCTTGGAATTCCCCTGTACTGAATTTTAAACGTTTTTTTTTTAAAAAAAAAAGTCAAAATGACTTGTTTTGATAGTCACCCATCACTTCAAGTAAGAGTCTCTTGACTGTCAGGTCAAGAGAAGGTTGAGTAGTACAGAATGTAACTGAAAAGCTTGCTCCACTAAAACTAGCAGCTACATTTCCATTCTAAAAAAGCAACTCTGCACATTGCATCATGTTCATATGAACAACCAAGAGTCCAGCTTTTACCTCAAGTCCCACACAGATTTGGAAAAAAAATAACAACTCTGTTATATTTGCTTGACAAATTTACTACAGAGGCTGCATCTGCATTACAGTTTTCCAAAGACAAAAGAGGCTTCCCTGATGACAGGATTCTGATGGTCTCCTCTTCCCAAACATGATACTTTTCCAAACCTCTTTTCCCATTTCATTGCAAGCACCAAGAGAGATCAGCCAGGTTTTAGTTAATAGTCCTTTCTGGCATTTCTTTGGTCACCCCACCACTTCTCAACAGTCTTCACAGCACCTTGGGAACGCAAGAGCTGTGAAGAAGATTACCTCCGAGCCAGAGTGTGATGGCAGAAAAGGGACTATGGAAATACAAGAAACAGGCTGAGAAGGTTGAGCAGCAGCAACCTTCAAATGCTCCCCCACTGCCTTCTCAGGTGGTAGAAGCTTGAATAGAGGGTGGGGTGGGGGGTTTCAGCAGTGGCAGCAGAGGTGAGTGAACAGATGGTGCTGGGAGAGAACCAGTGCGATGGAGGGGTGCACCCCAATCCACTGCTCAACTGCTGAGCTCTGTGGCAGCAGCCTGGCTCACTACTGCACTTGCCAATCTCATCTTAAGGTGCCTCTGAAGCTGAAGGAGAGGCGGGCAGCACAAGTCCAAATGGTGGTGGCAGGAGCCTGAGGAGGAGGCTGGAAGGGGGCTGCAGGAGGAGGAGGCTGCAGGCAGCACAATGTTCCAGCTCTCCATTCCTGTTGGGAAATGGAGGGAGGGGGGCTGGCAGCTGAACTTGCCCACCACATGACATACTCAATCTGCACCAGGGGCTTGAGCACTCTTGCACCCCCCCTTGCTTTGCCGATAGTAAAATGGGACACTTTTTTTCTGTTCTTGCCCCCTTTTCTTTCGCAACACCTCCTCCTGAAGTAACTTTATCACTGCAGACTGAGGAGGCAACCCCCAACTAACATAACTCTCGCTCCAATTTTCTGCCCCAATTTTTCACTCATCACTGCAAATGTTAGAGACACGAGGTGAAGCAAACTGGAAAAAAGCAACGGGCCCAGGAAGCAAAGCTTACACTGCAGAACAAGTTGCAATAAATTTAGTCACTAATTGGAAAACTGTCTGGTGGCTTCCCTCACCCACCCCACATCCTTCTCAGGCAATCCTGACAAAAGCTGTTTGCATATTTCCCTTTATACATCCACAACAAAAGGGCTCGATATTTACTTTTTTTTAAAGGGAGGGGCCTGGAAATTCAGAGAGGAGTAACAGCACTTTTCTGAGGTGCTGTTTCTCCATTTGCCCACTGTAGCTATGGATCTGCCCCCACATATGCTCTCAATTTTTTTTTAAAAAAATATATATACTATTTTTTAAAAACTGGGTCATGGTGTCAATTTTTTAATCATCACCATCCCTCCCCACCCCCCAGCCGCCGCAATTCTCTAGCAGACAATAAAAACACAGGGTGATCAAATTGTATATTACTTGTACTAAATATTCTGCTCAATCTCTTATAGGTGCTGTATAAAAGGCAAATGCTATCAAAGTCTGTTCAAAATGGCCCAATAGACAGACTTATAAAACCTACTTGCCTAGATGTTAAACAGGCCTTCTGCCATTTTAAGGTCTGAATGGCCTTCTTTTGATAAATGCTTTAATTTTTCCTTGTGTAATCCTGAGTGTTTTACATGCTGGTTTATCGTCACCCTTCTCCCAGCATTTCCCTTGACCTTTATGAATTCTAAAATTGCTGCTCACTAAAATCTGCTTCCTTTTTAATCTCACTAATTACAATTATTCCAAAGCACAGCGCAGCAAATGTAATGCTCACTGACACAGTAAAACAAAGAAAGGAGATAAGAATGTGGTTGTTATCAGATGCAGAACTCATCTGCTTTATGGCCCTTTTTATTTATTCAGCAGCAAAAAAATAGTGTCATATAGCTTTTTGAAACCCACCATCTTCCATTCAAAGTAAACAATATTATTACCGTGCACTGGGTATTTTTAGTGTGTTGAACGTTCTTACAGCCTTCCTTCTTTGCCTTCACAACAACCCCCATGAGATAGCCCTGCTGTTTTACAGATGGCGACATTAGGGATGTGTGGACTCCCACTGAGAAATTTCACCACTTTTTATCTCCCTTGGTATTTGCCTGAATATGATCTTACAAATTTACCCTGACATTTCACATTAGGTGAAACCATGGACTGAATGTTACCATTATTTCTTCTAATGGTAAAGAGGCTGTCACCCGTTATCATCACAAATACGAGCATATCTAGACCATCCACAAGCACAGAGAAAAGTACAACTTTATAAATTAACCTGAAGAAATATGGGCCCTGATCTGGGCCATCCAACCTGGGTTGGTCTTGGCTAGTACTTGAATGGAAGACCAGCAAGGAATATCAGGGTCACTATGCAGAGTAAGGAAATGGCAAACCACTAGGGGTATACACCATCTTTTCAGCATTTTTTTCAGGTTTGCACAGTCCTGCAAACCACCTCTGTAAGTTTTTTACCTTGAAAACCTTACTGGGTTGCCATAAATTGGTGATGACTTGACAGCACTTTACATACATACAAAGAAATCTGGTATATATATGGGGGTGGGGGGAAGGGCTGAATTTGCTTTAGGATACAGAATGCTGCTGGATGAAGATGACAGCCAGGCCCATTATTCATGGAGGGCTCTTAGCTGTCCAGTTTGGCTGTAGTGTGGTCTCCTCGCATTGCTGTGTTTACTCATAAGGAGGCATTCACTGCCTGCCTCTCAGCTGCTTGCTGAAGTCCCAACAGGTCTCTGGTTCTCATAACTCCACCCATCAACTCTGAAAGGCACAGATCTCATCACCCCCGGTAGCTGCAAGACAAAGAACGTCGTTAAGCACTTTAAATAGCA
The DNA here is from genome assembly GCF_021028975.2 of Sphaerodactylus townsendi. Taxonomy (NCBI): domain Eukaryota; kingdom Metazoa; phylum Chordata; class Lepidosauria; order Squamata; family Sphaerodactylidae; genus Sphaerodactylus; species Sphaerodactylus townsendi. The sequence goes on from NC_059426.1 coordinate 149,912,479, forward strand.
GTTATATCAACATACCTGGGATTGCAGTTATACTGATTTTGTAGCCCCTTTCCAAAAATACCTCCCCCAAGAGGCAAAGCAATTCCCTGGACCACCCACCCACCCACCCACCCACACATCCTGGTTTTCAAATGCAATAAAATACAGTGTTTTGCAATTCTTCTCTGTTTATATTGATATATCAATATAATAAATAACAAAAATTGAACCAATAACAAATCTGAAAATGGGGAGGGACAGAGGTGTACACTACTGTGCAAGAGGTTGGTGATGGGTGGAGGGAAAATATCAGGGGCAAAGCTGTGCTCACTGACAAATCTCCCCCGCTCTGGCAGCGAAGAAAATTAAAGTCACACTTAAAGTGGTGTCCTTTGGTGCAGAGAGAATGGAAACTGAAATGAGGTTCAGGAAAATACATCCGCACCAGAAATCCTGCTGCAACGGACATTTGCTCTGCCATGCAGCAGACACCTGGTGCATAATAGGCCCCAGATAAAGGGGGACAGGTAGCGGGGAACAGCCTGCAGAAGTCCCTGACAGATTATAGAATCCTGGGCCCCTTCCACACACGCAAAATAATGCGTTTTCAAACCACTTTCACAACTGTTTGCAAGTGGATTTTGCCATTCCGCACAGCTTCAAAGAGCACTGAAAGCAATTTGAAAGTGCATTATCCTGCATGTGCAGAATGAGCCCTGGAAAGGCAGATGTTGGTGGGTGTACTAGGAGTTCCTAATAACCCCCCATGTGATTCTGAGTCTGAGTTTTCAGTGGAAGCTCAACAGATGCAGCCACTTTAACTTCTCCCCACTCTCTCAGTGTCACTTTCTTTCTTACTGTCTTCAATTGGAACAGCTAACTTTCCTTCTTCTCTCAGTTTCCAGGCACCATTGAATTAGAATCACCAGCCTTGAGGCAAGTGGGGTCTGGAATTCTCCCACAGTCGCACCTGATCTCTACACTATGGAGATCAGTTTTCCTACAGAAAATGACTGCTTTGGAAGCTGGACTACTATAGAATCACATCCCCACTGAGCCCCCTGTAATCCCCAAATTTTGCCCTCTAAAGCACTGCTCCCAAATCTCCAGAATTTCCGATGCTGGAATTGGCAATTCAGTATTAAATACAACTTGGCAAATGTTTATTCTGCCCAGTAAAGCTTCTTGAACTTTTCCAAGATTCCTCATGGTACATTTAATTAAAATTGTCTGGGGGAATGAGAGAGGGAAAAAATATTGGCTGGAGCATGGGATGAACCACTGAGATGGAGTAAAGGTTTATAGAAACTGGAAGGACTGAACAACAAAAAATGCCAGTTTGGATGACCCTGTTATTCATATACTTACCAGGAATATGTCCACTGCCATTAAGATATACTTTTCTAGGGCTGCCAGGTCACCCCAATGACTGGAGGAAGTTTGGGAGGGGGGGTTAGGGTTGCGAGTTCCAGGTCTGGTAATTGGAAGATGGAGCGTGGAGATGTCAGAGGCTTCAATGAGATACAAAGTCATAGAGGCCATCCTCCAAAGCATCCATTTTCTCCAGGGAAACTGATCTCTGTAATCTAGAGATGAGCTGTAATTTTGGGGATTCGCAGATCCCACCTTTCTCCTCTTGCTACAGCCCTTTCCTCCTCAGTTCATCCAGGACACTGAAAACAGACAACAAAGCACCAGAAAAACCTTCATATAAATCTTTTTGCCCACTCCTAAATGCTGAAAATGAGTTTGGTCTCAGATCATTTCTAATATTCATGGATGTGTATTGTTTAACTTGTCCTGACCTGAATGGCTCGAACTAACTTGGTCTTACCAGATTCTGGAAGCCAAGCAGAGTTGGCCCTGTTTAGAAATTGGATGGGAGATTGCCAAGGAATTCCAGTGATGCTATGCAGAGGAAAGCAATGGTAAACCACCTATGTAAGTCTTTAAAACCCCATGGGGTTGCCATAAATCAGCTGTGATGTGATGGCACTTTACCCACGCATAGGTTAGCTCAAAGCTTGATCGGCACTTTTATAACTGCCAATCACTTATGTGCTCACAGAAGTCTGCTTTCAGCATGTTTTGCATAGTGCCTTCACTGGATCATAGGGGGAGCCTTTCAGTATTTGGTCACCTGGTTTATCAGTTGCTTATAAAAGTCCCTAGTTTCAGAGAAATGATAGAAGCACAACAATCTTGCCATATCAGGAGAAAGTTTTGAAAATTGAACTCTTTCTCGATGTCTCTCTGCATGATTATTATTTGCACAAAATATACTACCAAACATTTACTAGTGCATTATGCGTTGCCATCAATAATTAAAACGAGGCTGTAATTGTCAGAGTATGTGAGCAGAATACAATGCATCACACTCCTGCTTTGCTTTTGCATTGTTTTTTTGTTTGCAACATAATCCACCAACTCAGTTAATGGAAAGTGGCCTCTGGGTTTTAATATGATTCAAAGAGATTCAAAATGATTTTAAAAAAAGTAGTGCAAATATTTATATCACTTAGCATTATTAAAATGAGGAGGGAAATACTTGCTCTCTGTTGTGGTACTATGATTTCTGATGTTAATTATCCAATCTTTGATGTTATTGCTTGATTTAAGCTAGAATTTTGGTTTCCTACAATTTCCACACTAAGATTGTTTTATGGGAACTTGACCCAAGAATGCACACTGGATTTTACAGCGTATGCAGGAGAGGGAGCTTCCCTTAGCACTGGTGAATCCCATTCTTCTGGACAGAAAATCACAGCCAGATCCAGCCTTTGCGTGTATCATTACTTATATTTTGACAGACACATAACAAACAACTCAGACCTGAAATGATTTATGCACTGTACTGCTTAGATTTAAATGAATGTATCAGCAGGACTGAAGGAAAGTCTGCCTTAAAAAACTAACACAATGGCCCTACTGCTTAAAGCCATGCATATTGGCAGGTGGAATGACAAACCCTTAAACTGGTTTACATCTGAGATGTAGTTTACATGGACAATGAAGGAAACAATAAAACTGTTATGGGTGTGTACCAATTTCAACTGCAGTAGGGCAATCCCATCCTTGAACACTATCCTTTAAATTGAAAAAAAAAGAGATCATATTAAATCTAGGAAGCAGAGAAGAATATTCTAGCCTATCCTCCTGGTATTCTAGTTTTGTATGCGTAGTGGTTTTCCCCCCTGTAGGAGACATTCAAGAATAGGAAGTGTGCCTAAAGTATGGTTAGAAAAAACATTATGATGTAACGCCACTGAAGCTAAATAGAACTGAGTCCTGTCAGTGCTTGGATGGCAGTATACCTAGGGACCTCTGTACACTAGGTTCAATAATGGAACAAATAAGGGTTATAAATGTAATAATATATATTAAAATTTGCTGCTGTGAATTTACATTGTCTCAAGGAATGTCTCAAGGAAAACCAGAGCCTATAACAAATAATGTTTATGTTCCTCAGTGACTACAGATCTCTCCTGAATATGCCTTAATAGTTTAGAAATTGCTCTGTAAAAAAAGGAAAAAAAGAGAACAGTTTAGATTCTGAGAGTGAAAGAAAGAGAGAGGGGGGGGAGAGAGAGAGAGAGAGAGGAACCAGCAGACATCACTGTGTGTTTGTCCTATGGCCTTGGGGTATAGGATTTTCCCTCTCTAGGGAAGCAAGTCTATGTTCTATCTGTATATTTTTACATGAAGACACTTCAGATTTAACAGTGAACCAGAGTGGTGTAGTGATTAAGTGCAGTGGACTCTAATCAGGTGAACCTGATTTGATTCCCAACTCTTTCACATGAGCAGGGGACTCTAGTCTGATGAACCAGGTTTGTTTCCTCACTCCTACGTGTGAAGTCAGCTGGGTGACCTTGGGCTAGTCACAGATCTCTCAGAACTCTCAGCCTACCTACCTCACAAGGTATCTGTTGTGGGGAGAAGAAGGGAAGTAGTTTGTAAGCTGCTTTGAGAAAAGCAGAGTATAAATCCAAACTCCTCCTCCACCTCCTGCTCCCTACAGTCAGACTGAGGACTGAACAGATCCTTTTTTTCAACTCAGGCAGAACAATGCAAACAGCTGCCAAACAGGATTGTTCAGAGCTTTCAATTCTCTACCCAGGAAAGTTGGCTAGGTCATAGACTTGCTAGGAAACAGTAGTATTCTGTTTTGTTTCTTTGAATAGGGGAATCAAAAGCGACATTGGCAGATCTGCTGTTTAGTTGAGTGCTGGATTCTGATCTCTTCGTTCTGAATAGTTTGCAGCCTCCCGCAGTAGCTGAGACACAGAAAAGTTTTGGGTATTTGGGGAGGGAGGAATCAACTCCCAACTGATCAGGGGCAAATTAGAGGACAGTGGCTTCAGATCTCTAATTTTGCTGCATCTCAGTCATCCTCAAACACAGCTATTTTTAGTGGGGGGAATCAGAAGGGACTCCTGACCATAGTGAGGTGTGAATCGACTTATGATTATTGTTGCCCAATAGAACATTTTGATGTAGCAGCCTGGTGGGCAGCCAGATTTTCAGGGTTTGGACATTATATGGCAACTCTTAGCTGATCCTTGCAATCAGCTGTGAATCATCTTCTGATTCTGCCTCCATCCCATCCCTACAGGTTCCCAAGGCTGCAATTTACCCAACAAGAGCTCCGATATTGACACACTGCTGATGGGGAATTAACTAGGAATCAGCTTCATATCCCTTACAGTAACTAGCCTGTTGGTGCTGAACAGCACAGACAGCTTGTGAACATACAAACAGCCTGTGATGTAATCAGCTCCCTGAGAGTGGCAAACAGGTTGTGAACTGAACCAGCAGATGTTTGGACATCCTTATTTTCATACAAAACAGACACTATGAAAATGTCATAAATCATATGAATATAAGACTGGATCTGATCATTGGGTCCCTCTAGTTCACCATCCTGTCTTACACAGTGGCCAACAAGTTCCAGCAACAGGTCATAGCATCTGAGGCCTTCCCCCGATGTTGCCTCCATTGCTCTTTGATCTAAAGGGAACTAGCCTGGGTAATCTTGCCCTGTAAGTTCTCATCACACTTGGAAGTGGGGCAAGTCTAAAGCTGTTCATATGCCAATGCCAGGCCTGTTGTTTCCTGTGATATGTGTATGTGTATGTGTACCATCAAGTCACAGTTGACTTATGGCGCTCCCATAGGGTTTTCAGGGCAGGAGACATTCAGAGGTAGTTTGCCATGGTCTGCTCTACATGGGCTGAGGAGTTCTGATAGAACTATGACTGGCCCAAGGTCAACCAAAAGGCTTCACATGAAGAGCAGGGAATCAAACCCTGTTCTCCAGATTAGAGTTTGCTGCTCTTAACCACTACACCACATTAGATCTCTCTTGTGACATAGGGAGCTGCAAATTCTCTAGCAATTAAAAATTATCGCATTATACATCACCAGTCTCAGTCCTGGTGCCAAAGATGGTTCAGTAGAATAATAAACAGAACTATCTTTAGGTCCCAGCTAGGGTCTCTTTCTGCTGCACTTGGCCATTTTGTCTGTTCAATAGCCAAGAGAATTTGCTGACAAGAACTGAGTGATGGCATTATCCTTACATGTTCATTATAATAAATGGATAAGGAAATTGCTAGGCATATGTGCTTCAGCTTATATTTAGTTCATCATTTGCACAGTCTCAATGGGAAAGTAAAACGAATGGCCAATCAGTAGCTGGAAACATACTCTTGCAAGAGACAATTTGATATTTGCATCTACACTGATTAAGCGCTGCATAGCTCAGTAATGTATCTTGGCAGAAAGTTGCACAGCTAGAAATCTAAGGTGGCAGGAACTTATGCTGAGGAAAGGCCTGAAGATTTATGCAAATGTCACTGGCACTAGCTACACCCTGTTCAGGATAAAGATGACAGGTGATGTGTGAATTCATCCACCATTTCCTGGACTGTCTTTGTTCTAGAATGCTCCACTTGGGTCCTTGTGGACAGAACCAGGTAGGCACTAGGACCCAACTGGAGCATTCTAGAACAAAGACAGTCCAGGAAATGGCAGATGAATTCACACATCTCCTGTTATTTTTACCCTAAACAGGGTATAGTTAGGCAGGGGATAGGACTGCACATTTCTAAGGGGTGGTTGGAGAGCTCCCACTATTACAGAGACAGCGATCGCTGCACTTGGAGAAAATAATTGCTTTGGAAGGTGAACTCTATAGTCCTATACCCCATTGAAGTCCATCCCCTCCCCAAACCCTGCTGTTGCCAGGCTCCACCTCCCAAAAACTCCAGGTATTTTAGAACTTGGAGCTAGCAATTGTAGGAGACCAATTTTTTTCAAAACTTACTAGGTGGTACAAAGATTACCATTTTGATTTTTATATCCTTTCTGAGAAATTAGCCTTTATTTGTGTCATGCTTTTTGTTACTAGTAACATAGACTCCAACTCTAGTGCCCGTTCCACACAGGCCATAAAGATTGGTGTGGGGCTGGTAAAAACACCGTTGTGGGGAAGGACTTCGCAGCGCAATAGCAGCGGTGCATTCCCCCCACAATGGCGTTCTTTAGACTAATTGAGCGAGTCTTTTGGATAACGCTGATGTCCACCTGGTGCCAAGTGAATGGCACCAAGTGGACGCTGGCGTTTTCCCCATGTTGGCACAGATCCCCTGTTACCTTGTATCCTGGTCACCATCACTTTGGAGAGGCCGGAGACATGCCTCCTGGTGTCTGGCCCTGGAGGCATTGCCATGGCCACAAGGGGGGGAGGTGTCACCTGGCTTCTCCAGTGTGATGGCAGCCAGGAGACAAGGTAACAGCAGATCTGCACCAGCGGGCCCTTGTGAATGGAGCCCCACGGGCCGCTGGGGCACTGGGGCTGTTTGCAGGGCACTGTGCAAATGGTCCCGGGAAGTGCACCAGCATCAAGTATGCCAGTGCACCCCCGCTTGCGAGGCCTGTGCAGAACGGGCCTAGCTGTTAATTTCAATTTCTCCCTGAACCCCAATGTGGTAATTTGTGCCTTTTAAGACTTTGGATTGATGGGAGGAGTTAAGAGACCTGGGGAAAGCAGCTGTAACTGAGACCTGGGGGAGTTCAGACTGAGAGCTTCTGTTAGCTGTTGACCGTTCTAATAGTTCATATGGTTAGCTGTAAATAAACCTGTTTTAAACAATGATGGTTCTCCTGCCATCCATCAACAAACCCAACAATCCTTTTCTTTTTCTCTTTATAGAAAATTTGGAGTCAGTTTTTTTTAACAATTCCATTTTTATCAACGGTAATTTCAAAGGGAGAAGGGGCAGGAAGGGCCGGTCTGCAAGAATTCCACTATTTTATGCTGTAAATGCCAGAGGCAGGCAAAGTCTCCACAAACCTTCCTGTGCTCCTGCTGGAGTACCAGTCTGTGGTGTGTAGCATAAAACAGCTGCAAGGGCTGAAATTACAAAAGGGTGCACACTGATTTCTCTATAAAGAGGAAGCAAGGAAAAGTGAAAGAAAATCTCTTCCCTTTTAAAATAGGAAAAAGAGGTTTAGAGGAAACAATCACTATATCTAAAAAAGGGAGTGTCAAAAATGGTATTCCTTTCCCCATATCAACACCAACTCCAGCTGTCTCTGAAATCTTAATCCCACATAGGGTTGCCAGCTCTTGGCTGGGAGATACGTGGAGATTTGGGGGGGCGGGGTGTAGAGCCTGATGAGGGCAGGGGTTAGGGAAGGGAGGGACTTTCCTAAGCATCCATTTTCTCCAGTTGAACTGATCTTTGTTTCCTGGAGATCAGCTGTAATTTCAGGAGATCTCTAGCTAACTTCACAGCATTACAAAAATGGAAAGCCTGGATAATGCTTAGAGACCATACTGATGGACAAGTGAGGTCTTGGATGGATGAAGTTGCCATCTTGACATATATTTATTTGCACAGCTACTTACTTGTGCAGGGCTACCATGACATCTGTTATGAGGTGTGGTTAATATACATTCATATAATTGATTAATCAGTTCATAGAAAGACGATCTGCGATACATTCTAGTCAGTTTTATACTGAGAAATCATAGTACGTTTGTGTTGAGCCATGACCAGAGGCGTAGGGAGGGGAAATTGTGCCCAGGGCAAGACCTGCCCAGGCGTGCCCCCATGTCCTGCCCCCCACGCCCTTACCTCAGCCGGCCAGAGGAGGAGCAGCCAGGCCAGGAGACTGCCACTCCCAGAGGCCAGGTCAGAGAGGCTGGGGCCACCGGGCTCTTGCAGCTCATATATGAGCCGCCCGCCGAGGGGCTGTTTGCTGGCTGAGCTGCCTGCCATGGCTGCAGGCCTCCTGCCCTCCCTGTTAGGCCTGAGGATGCCCCCCACACCTGACATGGAGGCTGGGGAGGGCAGGAGGGTAGGAGGCCTGCGGGCACGGCACTTGACTCAACTGGCAAGCAGCGCCCTGGCAGGGAGGGAGCTACCGGGTGCCGAATGGGTCCTTGCGCCTAGGATGGGTCTCCTGTGGCATGGCGCCCATGCTGGGGCAGCACTCACTGGCTTTCAGCCAGCTGGGCGCCGTACTGCAGGAGAGACTGGGTGAAGACCATTTGAAACTTCTACATTTAGTCCATAGTAGTAAAGTGGTTTGCTCTCTTTCTTTTCTTTCCAACCCGCAATTAGAACACACATCATGATGAAACAGCAACATTACATAGTCAATATGTATATGTGTTTTATTTGTGGTCTCTGGTTGTAGACAAGGACTATGAGGTAGTATATAGCTAATGACTAAGTGAAGCTGAAGGATGGACAGTTTCATTGATTGTCATTTGTCACAACCCAGTTAATGGCATGGAATACATCAGTCACTACCAACTATCAGCCACTTAGAGGATTGTTGAGGCCTAGAGTGACTCACTCTGATGGTTTACAACCCAGTAGCCACTCTAATTTAAATCCCAAGGATTCAAAACTCTGACTTGGATAGTCCCAGGCTAGCCTGATTCTGTCATGTCTAAGAAGTTAAACAGGGTTGGCCATGGCTTGTATTTGAATGGGAGACCTCCAAGAACTACTGGGGGCATGATGCAGAGCCAGGCAATGGCAAACCACCTCCAATCATATCTTGTCTTCAAAACCCTATGGGATTGCCATACATCAGCTGTGATATCATGGTGTGTGCGCACACTCAGCATAATAACTGTGTCATGACTGTTATCAAATATGGCTACATGCAGTTTCCATACAGCTATAGTTTCGGAGCGGGTTCTTTGTATCTTCCAGAGTTTCTCCTAAATGGCCTTGAATGTTAAATATTCTTTCTCCTCTGGGAATGACAGATTAATTGCTCACCCTTTGCTGAGACTCAAAGTGCAACTAAAAGAATGAATCAGAGAAGAAGCTGATTGGAGGAATCACCCTACAAGTTATTGTTAACGGTCTCGTGGATTATGTTTTATCAGCGTTACAGTCACATAAAGCCATCAAGGATGCCAAGTTTCTTGTCGAACCGTGTGCAGGAGTTGGCCTGATTAGAAGCAATCAAGTTGCTTGACAAAAAATCATTAGCAGAGGGGGAAGGAGGAGCTGAACAAAAAGACTGTTGTCTTAATTATAGCCTCATAGATATGAGGCTGCCACCGTGAATGGTGTCATGGGTGCTCTGAAGAAGTTGGTTTTAATTATGAAGCGCTCTCTTTATGGCGCTTTTATCCTGTCAGCATTTTCACCTCTCGGAAGGCTCAGGAGGATAAACAATTTGGCTTTGTTATATAACAAGATAAGATGGGCTTTTGCTTTGTGGCCAAGTTTTCAGCCGTTCCTCTGCAAAGGGAACATCGTACCTGAAAACAACTGCATTGCCCCCCCTCCCCTCCCTTATATTTACGTGTCAAGATCCCTGCAGACTCGAAGGTATACAAATTAAAATGCAAATACATCTGTGCACCAAATGAAGCAGCAATGATCAAAGGAGATGTTTATTATGTACTGTATAAATATACAGATATTTTTGTGTGTTGCTTGTCAAGCTTTTCAAGTTCAGCTGTATTTCAGGGTCGGGCAAGACAGCAGGTAAATCAAAATGACCCTGCTGTCCAAATGAATATTGAGTGGTGAACATTTACAGTGCAATCCCAAGCAGAATTGACATCACAGAGCTTAGAAGGCTGATGATTGGCTGATGATTGCCCTCTTGGGGAGCAACTGTCCCAGCCCTTGTCCCAACAACACGTCCTACCCATCTGTTTTCCAAGTTTGCATGCTGATCTTTATTTGGAATATTTTCCAGCCATACGAAGAACTGTTAAGAGGGTTTTAATGTGTCTGTTTGTATTAACTGTGGTAATTGCTGCTGCAATAATTAGGTAACAAACATTAGGAAATGATGGCTGAGCCTTTATCAATAACCACATTATTTAGAGCATCATAGAGATAATGGAGCATCATTATCTGGCAATGTGAGCCTGGGGTACACACAGAGAGAGAAAGAGAGTGCAGTTAAAGTACTAAATGAGAACGTTCCTCTAATTCTGCACTTAATTCCATGAAGTTCCTAATAATGGTGTCCTCAGACAAATGTTCTCATAATCACAATGCCTTCTTACAAATGCCTTCAGTGTCCACTAAAATAAGCCAGAATGGAGGGTAAAGACAGCAGTTCCAAGTACTTTGGTAAGTTCAGTCCATGGAAACTTGGGAGGAGATAGAGAAGTCCATGAAATGTGCTGTCATCTCACAAGGTAACAGTTCCTGCCATCAGACATTCTGATTGTACTGGAAAAGAGACAGAAATGATTATCAGCAAGATAACCCTGTGTAGCTATTATCTTGTATTTTACTAATTTGTACGTTTGAAATAGATATTAGACCTGTTAATATTGTGAAAAATATTTTCTAAACAATGTGCTCTTTGTGCCACAGTTTCCAAATAATGGGAGGAGTGTACGCATGCACAAAATAATACCAACTTACCGAGAATTCTTCATAAAGAGCTTTGTTTTGTTCCCAAGTGTATACAGACACTCTTCTTCATTGGCAACCTTGTTATAATATGAACCAGGGAGGGTTTTCCCATTACTAATAACTGACCAAATATTTTTCCCAATTTTGATTTTCATGTATCAAATCTAAAAGTTTGGGTAGGGTAAACATCGCCCACATCTAAAATGGCTTTCAGTCTGATCCAGTCTGCCTCTTGCACATACACGGCTGACATATTAATATAGCTCTTTTACCGAAGTGGAAGAGGCATATCAGTGGCAGGACACTGAAGAGGTATGCACAAGAGGGGGCAAGGAAGAAGTGAAGGGAAAACCGAGTTGGATCCCTGGATTTTGCTACTGTTGTTAAGTACTCTTTACATTTTTTTGCTGCTGGAATCCAACAATTTTTTCCCCCTCTTTTGAGGAGTTTGGAGTGTTTCTAATCATTTCTGAGACAAATCTGAAGAGGAAAAAGTAGGCAAAATTTAATTTCATTCAGTACAAGCTCAGAGGCAGGATGTGACTCCAATAAACTTTCTATTCTCATGCTAGGAGTGGTCGATTCCCCACTGAAGATTAGATGCGTGCTCGTCACACAAAATATCCAGGTTTCCAGCAGAAATCCCCACTGCACCAGCGCCCAACACACTTTCATCCCATTTCTGCCGCTCCCCCTGCCCCAGCACGTGTTATTTTGGAACCTGAAAGAAAGTAGACTTTTTCAAAAAATGCATGGCCAATCTGAAGCGGTGGGGAAGTTGGGGGGGTGAATCCGGATTTGTTTTTCCCACCTCTGGTACTGACGTGGAGCCTCCCATCCAATGAGAATGCAGTGGACTGCATGCGATGTGGATCCATGTGGACACAAAGCAACATGGGGCCGATTTTGACTGATTGACTGAGTAGAAGGCAATGCAAAGCAGCGCTACACATCATATCCACATGGATCCGACTACATGGAGGCGCGCAGAAACAGGGCTTCACTTTAATTGCCCATTTCTTCGTTTCGGCATAGGGTCGTTCTATGCATGCTCGCAGAGATGTGGATCCAGAAGTTTGAAAAACCACAATGCAACAGCCAATCAGGATAGCCCCTGAGCAGATTGCATGTTCAATCCGCCTCAGTGGGGAATCCTTTATTGCTGCTGCGTTTCTGGGAATAAAGATCGTTTGTGGGGCATAAACTGCAGTGGGGACGCTGAAACTGTGCTCAAAAGGTCCCAGTTTTTCCCAAACCGGTTTGTATCTACATTCTTTTTTTTTTCGGACAGGAAATCGACCAGTATCACCCTGAAATATGTAACATAAAACAACTTCAAGGGTTGAAGTTACAAAAGGGGAGTATTGATTTCGCTACAAAGAGATATCTATATAAAGAGAAATAAAAGAAAAATCCATATTTTCAAACCAAAAAAATCGAGAATAAGAGGAACCAATGGTTAAATGTAGAGATAGGTATAAATGAATTTTGAAAAAAGAAATGATCCATTTTTTCCTGGCTAGAGTTTTTGTGATAGCAGTATCACAGCATTTCCACTTTCTCTGGGGTGAGTCACATGGGCAATCTCATCTAATCAGACACTTATATTCAAACTCAAATTTGAAAGCATCAGGGCTCAACTTGGAAATAGAGTGAGGCTTTTTAGGTTATGGAAGTTTGTTTTACAATTCCCTCAGTTTGAAATTAGTCAGCACCATTACTCACTGGAGTGACGGAAGTAAACAAACTTTTATCAGTACAATCCTCAGCAAAGTTACACTATTGTTATTGCTGTTACAAAGTTACTACCTTGTACTGAAGTCAATAAGTTTAGAAACTCTGAGTAACTGTGTTTAGGACTGCTTGTTATTAAAATAAGGACTGAATTAACATGCATAGAGCAACTGGACTATAATGAGGGGGAAAACAGCAGACAGAAGATGCAAACATTCATGAAATTGACCTATTTGGCATCTAGTTGAACTGTAAGAAATATGATGCTGCAGAAGTTTTTTTAAAAATACATATTTGTTCCAGTAACTAGCATTATCTTTTGCAGCTATTGCTTCAAACTGCATTCTTGAATTATTACGCGGAAACTGTACAGATTATTTGGGATACATACTAACACTTTGGGAGGGATGGAGAGAATAAAAAAGAAGCATAACAAAGGCTGAATATAAAAAATGCTCACTTTTGACATGGATCACTGTCACATTACCATATTTCTCTGAGATGGCTCAGAGCTCAGATAATGGGATCTGGCAGATCCAAGGGGAGATTGCTAAGGGCTATATGCCATTCCCCATGGCTACAGAAGATGTCGAAATGCAATGTAGAAATGTATGGATTCTAAAGAAACCTGCCATGTGCAGTGCAATTGCTGGGGGGAGTAGCTGAGCTGGGCATGGCATGTTGCCTCCATGTTGCCTACTTGCTGTGCCAATCCAACAGCAATACTTCCTCTACCTCCATGAAATTGCTGTATGCAGCACAAGGTGCTGCCCCACCATTTTTAAGTTCATGCCAGCAAATTGAGTCAGGTCTGGGTTGAAAGGGCTCAGCCTCAACCCTTCCCCCCCACCACACCTGTGGATTGCACTGTAAATCTACTAGGATAAATCTTCCAGAAAAATCAGCGGTAGGATTACAGAGATCAAAAACATGTAGGTTTTTGAAAAATGGTTTTTATTTCATCCTCAGCTCCTGCCATCAGATGCTTCATGTTTCACAAGCATCATGCTCCCCCTTATCTGCAGCCTTACCCTACTTCTCAAAGAATGTGGATACATGTAAATCCTTCAGCTGACTGGGGCTGTGGTGAGTTGTGCAGGGGGGTGGGGGAATGACAGCCAGCCACTGGCTGCAAAACTGTATTTTTAATAGTCTAACAGTCCTAAGAAGACTTTCCTGGAAGTAATCCCCATCCAGTAAACCTGAGTAGGTTTTTGAGGAGTCCTGTTTAGGATCTTTCTTTTAGACTGCAATCCTGTTTCTATGGCATGAGAGTCAGTCCAACTGAACCCGGGGGTGGGTTGGGGGAGGGATTACTTTCATGTAAGGGCTGAACAACATAGCAGGAGATCCATGAATGGATCTGCTGCAATTCCACTCAGGCTTAATAGAAGCCATGGCAAGTGTAAATGTGTGCTTGGGTCGGTGAATTAGCTTTTTGTTCTATACCATTTTTCCTATGTAAGTTGCCTTGTCTGGGAGCTGCTATTTACATGTGGTAGGTGGGACATGCCCATATCACAGAGGTACCTGTATACTTTCTCTCATAAACAAACAGCAGCTTGTAGGAGTAGGAATCTGCATTGCCAGTGTGGCATGTGGCATGGTGAAGGACAGCAGTTAATAGTGTTAGATTAGGATCAGGGAGACCCAAGTTCAAAACTACACTCTGCCATGGAAACTTGTTGTGTGACTTTGAGTGACTCTTACACATTCTGTTTAACTCACCGCACTGGGTTTTCATGAGGATAAAATGGCAGGAGAGGAGAGCAGTATGAACCGCTTTGAATCCCCAGTGAGGAGAAAAATGGTGTATATATATGAAAAAAAAGAAATAATGCCATCTAAAGTAGACTTATGCCCTTCTAAATTCACTGACTTCAGTTGACACAGAAAAGTGTAGCTCTGCTCAGGATTACTAGATTCAAATCCAGTAACACCCAAAGAGCTTTGACTCTAGGGAGCTGATACTCTGATAATATTGTTGGTCTTTGAGATATTACTGGGGTCAGGGGCATTTCAACAGAAAATGGTGCCCAGGGCAAGCTCTCAAACTGTGTCCCTCCCAACCTCTTGTGATGTGGATGTTATATGCCCCTATTGATGCACCCCAAGATCATATTAGACTTTTTTGATGCTGCATCAAACTGACTGCTCAGTCATATTTCACTTACTATCCACCCATAACCCAAAACCCTTTTCTCACATACTACTACTCAGCATATATCCTCCATCCAAAGAGAAAGGGGAGAGAAAGGGGGAGGATGAGGGAGAGAGAAGAAGAGAGGAAGAGAGAGAGAAAAGGAGGTGAGAGAGAAAAGGGGGGAGGAACAGAAAGGGGAAGAGGAAGAAAGGGGGAAGAGGAGGGGGGAAGAAAGAAAAAGGGGTTGAGAGAGAGAAAAGGGGAAACAGAGAGAAAGGGGGAAAGGTCACCCATGTTCATCCCACCCTGCTGTCGCTGCTCCCCCCACTGCTGCCACAACCACAAAGCCTCTGGTTGTTTTAACATTAAGCTTACTTTACTTTCAGGTGAGCAGCAGTACAGCTGAGAGGAGACTGGGAGCAGAGACAGACTAGGGAGGGTGCTCCTTCCCTGACCTTGTCCCCACACCCAGTCTCTTCCCAGTCATGATGGCGGTGGCAGTGGGGGCAGAAAAGTGGCCCATGCCCCCCCATGTCACTGCCACTGCCAAAAAACGTTAATGGTTTTTTTAAAATTAAGATTAATTTACTTCCAAGTGAGTGGGGGCCAGGTGGGGGCTGGGGGAAGGTACAAGGTCAGAAGAAGAGCGTGCTCCCTGGCCTGTTTCTACTCCCAGTGTCCTCTCAGCCTCAGCACCACTTGCCAAGAAGTGAATTAAGCTTAATTTTAAAGGAAGGGAGGCTTTGCTTTTTTTTTGTAGCAGCAATGGGGGCAGAGAGGGGCAGACAGGGCCTTGCCCCTTGCTCCATCTTTGTTACACCCCTGACTAGAATCAAATCTAGCTCTTCTACTGCAGACCAATATGACTGTGGTAGTGGTGATGGAAAATGTCAACAAATCACAGCTGTGTGATGATGACCCCATTGGGTTTTCAAGGCAAGAGAAGTTTGGAGGTAGTTTGACATTGCCTGCCTCTATGTGGGCTGAGAGAGTTCTGAGAGAAGCATGACTAACCCAAGGTCACCCAACAGGCTTCTTGTGTACAAGTGGGGCATCAAAACCCAGTTTTCCAGCTTTACTACTACACCTACGACCCTCCCAAAAACGTCCTATTAGGATTGAACTGCAAACCACTTTCCCTCAGTACTCTAGCCCTGATCTAAATAATAACTCTTCCACAACTTCTGAACTTAAGCTTCACCCATCATAGTGGATCCACTGTAGATCATAAGCACATGTTGGATCAGTTGGTCTATTTCTATATAATTACATATTTTATGTTCTATGAAACAAACAGACCTGCCATAGAAATGCTCTAGAAAATTCATTTGCACTTGCAATGAAAGGCAGAAAAAAAATCAAAGCCATGAGTGAGTAGCTTGTTTAATAAAGATGAAGTTTTGTTCCAGCTTTTAAATAGATGCACATGGTAGATAAATGTTTTTCCCATTGGTCATCATCCAAGGAATGTCAGGACTGATGAAGTACCCGGCAGAATTATTATCATCTGCCACATTAAAGCACTCAACAGATTTGATCCTGAGCCTGCCAACATTTGGAAGGCCTCTTAAAAATGGGGCAAATCACCAGGTGGTCCAAGATGTTTTTTCCCACTGCTCTCATTGTTTTATTGTCCTCTAGGCTAACACTGTAGTCTGAATTGGGCTCACAGTGCAATTCTCCTTGCAATTTTGGTATAGTGTTTAGTTCAAGTTTTCCTATCACAAAGTTCTGCTTTAACAAGAAGTTGAAATTACTCATTCTGTGCAGCACAAATAAGACATCTTGAGGACGCCAGAAAAAAAGGCATCTTGGGAGGAATTCCGCACAGCTTTTTCCCCAAGATGGCCTTAGGATGTCTTATTTCTGCTCAAGCCATTCTAGTTTGAGGATACAAAATTACCAATCTTTCCTCCGAAGTCATCTGCAAGTCGTCTCTTCTTGCTGTGTGGAGTTCAGGAACTGAGAAGATGTTTTACTTTCTTTGCTTGACTATTGAGGCTCTCTTCAATTTCATCTGCTGCTAGCATCTGACATTTTGTGGTGGTCAAGAATTCTCTATGCCTGCAGCTTTTTGCTTAAGGGTTTCCCAGGACATTTGCCCTTCAGACTCCGATCCTGTGTGCCTTTTCAGACTCAAAAGTACATGGTTGTATGCAGCTCATCCTTCTGATTCTGGCATTATATCATTTCTCTTTTTACATTTTTTGATGAGCTGTTTTTAAAGACACACAGACATGATTTTAGAATCACAGCAAATTTTCATATCGTGTCTGCATACCTTCGAAGACAGCTCATTGAAAATAAACAAGGAAAAACTACATATTACTAAAATTGGCAGGACGAGCAGAATACGACCATGTACTTTTGGGACTGAAAAGGCACCCAGGATCAGAGCCTGCAGACCTAATGTCTGGGGTAACCTTCACCAAATAATTGCCTGCACTGAGAATCCCTGCAACACAAAATGTTGGGTGCCAGTGGCAGAGGAAACTGACGAGAGGCTTTAACCAGAAGTGACACTGGTGTGATTAAGGTTTACTCAGATGAAAGGAGATGAAGGAGGAGAAGGAGGAGGTGGTACCATCAGGGACATCACACATGGCATCCACATTCATGGGGTGTTCCAGGCACGAGACTAGCAGAGGTGCTATTGCCTTCCTCTTCGTAGCAACTCAAGTTTTCCTTAGTAGTCTCCCATCAAAATACTGAAAATGAGGGTTTAGTAAAATATCATTTATTGATGACTGATTTATATGCTTTCTGAGTAATCTAATTGTCTATTTAAACAACTGCCTTCTGAGCACAGCAGTTACGCAGCCAAGTTTGGGGAGCAGTAGAAGTCAGTCGGACTGAGAATGTACATGTGCAAAAACTATTGAATCAATTGTCAAAAAACCAAGTCTTGGTTTGCAATCTGTGAACTAGTTGTGAGCCAAATTGCTGGGTGTTTCAGCATCTTCCATACGGCTTTGTATACCACACTTATATATGGCATATCTGCTAAGCATCTTATACAAGTTGTGGTTCTGGGGGGGGGGGGGTGGTGGGGGGGGGGGTCCGTGGGTGGGGGGGGTGGGGGTGGGGGGGGGGGGGTGTGGGGGGGGGGGGGGGTGGGGGGGGGGGGGGGTGGGGGTGGGGGGGGGTGGGGGGGGGGGGGGGTGGGGGGGGGGGGGGGTGGGGGGGGGGGGGGGTGGGGGGGGGGGGGGGTGGGGGGGGGGGGGGGTGGGGGGGGGGGGGGGTGGGGGGGGGGGGGGGTGGGGGGGGGGGGGGGTGGGGGGGGGGGGGGGTGGGGGGGGGGGGGGGTGGGGGGGGGGGGGGGTGGGGGGGGGGGGGGGTGGGGGGGGGGGGGGGTGGGGGGGGGGGGGGGTGGGGGGGGGGGGGGGTGGGGGGGGGGGGGGGTGGGGGGGGGGGGGGGTGGGGGGGGGGGGGGGTGGGGGGGGGGGGGGGTGGGGGGGGGGGGGGGTGGGGGGGGGGGGGGGTGGGGGGGGGGGGGGGTGGGGGGGGGGGGGGGTGGGGGGGGGGGGGGGTGGGGGGGGGGGGGGGTGGGGGGGGGGGGGGGTGGGGGGGGGGGGGGGTGGGGGGGGGGGGGGGTGGGGGGGGGGGGGGGTGGGGGGGGGGGGGGGTGGGGGGGGGGGGGGGTGGGGGGGGGGGGGGGTGGGGGGGGGGGGGGGTGGGGGGGGGGGGGGGTGGGGGGGGGGGGGGGTGGGGGGGGGGGGGGGTGGGGGGGGGGGGGGGTGGGGGGGGGGGGGGGTGGGGGGGGGGGGGGGTGGGGGGGGGGGGGGGTGGGGGGGGGGGGGGGTGGGGGGGGGGGGGGGTGGGGGGGGGGGGGGGTGGGGGGGGGGGGGGGTGGGGGGGGGGGGGGGTGGGGGGGGGGGGGGGTGGGGGGGGGGGGGGGTGGGGGGGGGGGGGGGTGGGGGGGGGGGGGGGTGGGGGGGGGGGGGGGTGGGGGGGGGGGGGGGTGGGGGGGGGGGGGGGTGGGGGGGGGGGGGGGTGGGGGGGGGGGGGGGTGGGGGGGGGGGGGGGTGGGGGGGGGGGGGGGTGGGGGGGGGGGGGGGTGGGGGGGGGGGGGGGTGGGGGGGGGGGGGGGTGGGGGGGGGGGGGGGTGGGGGGGGGGGGGGGTGGGGGGGGGGGGGGGTGGGGGGGGGGGGGGGTGGGGGGGGGGGGGGGTGGGGGGGGGGGGGGGTGGGGGGGGGGGGGGGTGGGGGGGGGGGGGGGTGGGGGGGGGGGGGGGTGGGGGGGGGGGGGGGTGGGGGGGGGGGGGGGTGGGGGGGGGGGGGGGTGGGGGGGGGGGGGGGTGGGGGGGGGGGGGGGTGGGGGGGGGGGGGGGTGGGGGGGGGGGGGGGTGGGGGGGGGGGGGGGTGGGGGGGGGGGGGGGTGGGGGGGGGGGGGGGTGGGGGGGGGGGGGGGTGGGGGGGGGGGGGGGTGGGGGGGGGGGGGGGTGGGGGGGGGGGGGGGTGGGGGGGGGGGGGGGTGGGGGGGGGGGGGGGTGGGGGGGGGGGGGGGTGGGGGGGGGGGGGGGTGGGGGGGGGGGGGGGTGGGGGGGGGGGGGGGTGGGGGGGGGGGGGGGTGGGGGGGGGGGGGGGTGGGGGGGGGGGGGGGTGGGGGGGGGGGGGGGTGGGGGGGGGGGGGGGTGGGGGGGGGGGGGGGTGGGGGGGGGGGGGGGTGGGGGGGGGGGGGGGTGGGGGGGGGGGGGGGTGGGGGGGGGGGGGGGTGGGGGGGGGGGGGGGTGGGGGGGGGGGGGGGTGGGGGGGGGGGGGGGTGGGGGGGGGGGGGGGTGGGGGGGGGGGGGGGTGGGGGGGGGGGGGGGTGGGGGGGGGGGGGGGTGGGGGGGGGGGGGGGTGGGGGGGGGGGGGGGTGGGGGGGGGGGGGGGTGGGGGGGGGGGGGGGTGGGGGGGGGGGGGGGTGGGGGGGGGGGGGGGTGGGGGGGGGGGGGGGTGGGGGGGGGGGGGGGTGGGGGGGGGGGGGGGTGGGGGGGGGGGGGGGTGGGGGGGGGGGGGGGTGGGGGGGGGGGGGGGTGGGGGGGGGGGGGGGTGGGGGGGGGGGGGGGTGGGGGGGGGGGGGGGTGGGGGGGGGGGGGGGTGGGGGGGGGGGGGGGTGGGGGGGGGGGGGGGTGGGGGGGGGGGGGGGTGGGGGGGGGGGGGGGTGGGGGGGGGGGGGGGTGGGGGGGGGGGGGGGTGGGGGGGGGGGGGGGTGGGGGGGGGGGGGGGTGGGGGGGGGGGGGGGTGGGGGGGGGGGGGGGTGGGGGGGGGGGGGGGTGGGGGGGGGGGGGGGTGGGGGGGGGGGGGGGTGGGGGGGGGGGGGGGTGGGGGGGGGGGGGGGTGGGGGGGGGGGGGGGTGGGGGGGGGGGGGGGTGGGGGGGGGGGGGGGTGGGGGGGGGGGGGGGTGGGGGGGGGGGGGGGTGGGGGGGGGGGGGGGTGGGGGGGGGGGGGGGTGGGGGGGGGGGGGGGTGGGGGGGGGGGGGGGTGGGGGGGGGGGGGGGTGGGGGGGGGGGGGGGTGGGGGGGGGGGGGGGTGGGGGGGGGGGGGGGTGGGGGGGGGGGGGGGTGGGGGGGGGGGGGGGTGGGGGGGGGGGGGGGTGGGGGGGGGGGGGGGTGGGGGGGGGGGGGGGTGGGGGGGGGGGGGGGTGGGGGGGGGGGGGGGTGGGGGGGGGGGGGGGTGGGGGGGGGGGGGGGTGGGGGGGGGGGGGGGTGGGGGGGGGGGGGGGTGGGGGGGGGGGGGGGTGGGGGGGGGGGGGGGTGGGGGGGGGGGGGGGTGGGGGGGGGGGGGGGTGGGGGGGGGGGGGGGTGGGGGGGGGGGGGGGTGGGGGGGGGGGGGGGTGGGGGGGGGGGGGGGTGGGGGGGGGGGGGGGTGGGGGGGGGGGGGGGTGGGGGGGGGGGGGGGTGGGGGGGGGGGGGGGTGGGGGGGGGGGGGGGTGGGGGGGGGGGGGGGTGGGGGGGGGGGGGGGTGGGGGGGGGGGGGGGTGGGGGGGGGGGGGGGTGGGGGGGGGGGGGGGTGGGGGGGGGGGGGGGTGGGGGGGGGGGGGGGTGGGGGGGGGGGGGGGTGGGGGGGGGGGGGGGTGGGGGGGGGGGGGGGTGGGGGGGGGGGGGGGTGGGGGGGGGGGGGGGTGGGGGGGGGGGGGGGTGGGGGGGGGGGGGGGTGGGGGGGGGGGGGGGTGGGGGGGGGGGGGGGTGGGGGGGGGGGGGGGTGGGGGGGGGGGGGGGTGGGGGGGGGGGGGGGTGGGGGGGGGGGGGGGTGGGGGGGGGGGGGGGTGGGGGGGGGGGGGGGTGGGGGGGGGGGGGGGTGGGGGGGGGGGGGGGTGGGGGGGGGGGGGGGTGGGGGGGGGGGGGGGTGGGGGGGGGGGGGGGTGGGGGGGGGGGGGGGTGGGGGGGGGGGGGGGTGGGGGGGGGGGGGGGTGGGGGGGGGGGGGGGTGGGGGGGGGGGGGGGTGGGGGGGGGGGGGGGTGGGGGGGGGGGGGGGTGGGGGGGGGGGGGGGTGGGGGGGGGGGGGGGTGGGGGGGGGGGGGGGTGGGGGGGGGGGGGGGTGGGGGGGGGGGGGGGTGGGGGGGGGGGGGGGTGGGGGGGGGGGGGGGTGGGGGGGGGGGGGGGTGGGGGGGGGGGGGGGTGGGGGGGGGGGGGGGTGGGGGGGGGGGGGGGTGGGGGGGGGGGGGGGTGGGGGGGGGGGGGGGTGGGGGGGGGGGGGGGTGGGGGGGGGGGGGGGTGGGGGGGGGGGGGGGTGGGGGGGGGGGGGGGTGGGGGGGGGGGGGGGTGGGGGGGGGGGGGGGTGGGGGGGGGGGGGGGTGGGGGGGGGGGGGGGTGGGGGGGGGGGGGGGTGGGGGGGGGGGGGGGTGGGGGGGGGGGGGGGTGGGGGGGGGGGGGGGTGGGGGGGGGGGGGGGTGGGGGGGGGGGGGGGTGGGGGGGGGGGGGGGTGGGGGGGGGGGGGGGTGGGGGGGGGGGGGGGTGGGGGGGGGGGGGGGTGGGGGGGGGGGGGGGTGGGGGGGGGGGGGGGTGGGGGGGGGGGGGGGTGGGGGGGGGGGGGGGTGGGGGGGGGGGGGGGTGGGGGGGGGGGGGGGTGGGGGGGGGGGGGGGTGGGGGGGGGGGGGGGTGGGGGGGGGGGGGGGTGGGGGGGGGGGGGGGTGGGGGGGGGGGGGGGTGGGGGGGGGGGGGGGTGGGGGGGGGGGGGGGTGGGGGGGGGGGGGGGTGGGGGGGGGGGGGGGTGGGGGGGGGGGGGGGTGGGGGGGGGGGGGGGTGGGGGGGGGGGGGGGTGGGGGGGGGGGGGGGTGGGGGGGGGGGGGGGTGGGGGGGGGGGGGGGTGGGGGGGGGGGGGGGTGGGGGGGGGGGGGGGTGGGGGGGGGGGGGGGTGGGGGGGGGGGGGGGTGGGGGGGGGGGGGGGTGGGGGGGGGGGGGGGTGGGGGGGGGGGGGGGTGGGGGGGGGGGGGGGTGGGGGGGGGGGGGGGTGGGGGGGGGGGGGGGTGGGGGGGGGGGGGGGTGGGGGGGGGGGGGGGTGGGGGGGGGGGGGGGTGGGGGGGGGGGGGGGTGGGGGGGGGGGGGGGTGGGGGGGGGGGGGGGTGGGGGGGGGGGGGGGTGGGGGGGGGGGGGGGTGGGGGGGGGGGGGGGTGGGGGGGGGGGGGGGTGGGGGGGGGGGGGGGTGGGGGGGGGGGGGGGTGGGGGGGGGGGGGGGTGGGGGGGGGGGGGGGTGGGGGGGGGGGGGGGTGGGGGGGGGGGGGGGTGGGGGGGGGGGGGGGTGGGGGGGGGGGGGGGTGGGGGGGGGGGGGGGTGGGGGGGGGGGGGGGTGGGGGGGGGGGGGGGTGGGGGGGGGGGGGGGTGGGGGGGGGGGGGGGTGGGGGGGGGGGGGGGTGGGGGGGGGGGGGGGTGGGGGGGGGGGGGGGTGGGGGGGGGGGGGGGTGGGGGGGGGGGGGGGTGGGGGGGGGGGGGGGTGGGGGGGGGGGGGGGTGGGGGGGGGGGGGGGTGGGGGGGGGGGGGGGTGGGGGGGGGGGGGGGTGGGGGGGGGGGGGGGTGGGGGGGGGGGGGGGTGGGGGGGGGGGGGGGTGGGGGGGGGGGGGGGTGGGGGGGGGGGGGGGTGGGGGGGGGGGGGGGTGGGGGGGGGGGGGGGTGGGGGGGGGGGGGGGTGGGGGGGGGGGGGGGTGGGGGGGGGGGGGGGTGGGGGGGGGGGGGGGTGGGGGGGGGGGGGGGTGGGGGGGGGGGGGGGTGGGGGGGGGGGGGGGTGGGGGGGGGGGGGGGTGGGGGGGGGGGGGGGTGGGGGGGGGGGGGGGTGGGGGGGGGGGGGGGTGGGGGGGGGGGGGGGTGGGGGGGGGGGGGGGTGGGGGGGGGGGGGGGTGGGGGGGGGGGGGGGTGGGGGGGGGGGGGGGTGGGGGGGGGGGGGGGTGGGGGGGGGGGGGGGTGGGGGGGGGGGGGGGTGGGGGGGGGGGGGGGTGGGGGGGGGGGGGGGTGGGGGGGGGGGGGGGTGGGGGGGGGGGGGGGTGGGGGGGGGGGGGGGTGGGGGGGGGGGGGGGTGGGGGGGGGGGGGGGTGGGGGGGGGGGGGGGTGGGGGGGGGGGGGGGTGGGGGGGGGGGGGGGTGGGGGGGGGGGGGGGTGGGGGGGGGGGGGGGTGGGGGGGGGGGGGGGTGGGGGGGGGGGGGGGTGGGGGGGGGGGGGGGTGGGGGGGGGGGGGGGTGGGGGGGGGGGGGGGTGGGGGGGGGGGGGGGTGGGGGGGGGGGGGGGTGGGGGGGGGGGGGGGTGGGGGGGGGGGGGGGTGGGGGGGGGGGGGGGTGGGGGGGGGGGGGGGTGGGGGGGGGGGGGGGTGGGGGGGGGGGGGGGTGGGGGGGGGGGGGGGTGGGGGGGGGGGGGGGTGGGGGGGGGGGGGGGTGGGGGGGGGGGGGGGTGGGGGGGGGGGGGGGTGGGGGGGGGGGGGGGTGGGGGGGGGGGGGGGTGGGGGGGGGGGGGGGTGGGGGGGGGGGGGGGTGGGGGGGGGGGGGGGTGGGGGGGGGGGGGGGTGGGGGGGGGGGGGGGTGGGGGGGGGGGGGGGTGGGGGGGGGGGGGGGTGGGGGGGGGGGGGGGTGGGGGGGGGGGGGGGTGGGGGGGGGGGGGGGTGGGGGGGGGGGGGGGTGGGGGGGGGGGGGGGTGGGGGGGGGGGGGGGTGGGGGGGGGGGGGGGTGGGGGGGGGGGGGGGTGGGGGGGGGGGGGGGTGGGGGGGGGGGGGGGTGGGGGGGGGGGGGGGTGGGGGGGGGGGGGGGTGGGGGGGGGGGGGGGTGGGGGGGGGGGGGGGTGGGGGGGGGGGGGGGTGGGGGGGGGGGGGGGTGGGGGGGGGGGGGGGTGGGGGGGGGGGGGGGTGGGGGGGGGGGGGGGTGGGGGGGGGGGGGGGTGGGGGGGGGGGGGGGTGGGGGGGGGGGGGGGTGGGGGGGGGGGGGGGTGGGGGGGGGGGGGGGTGGGGGGGGGGGGGGGTGGGGGGGGGGGGGGGTGGGGGGGGGGGGGGGTGGGGGGGGGGGGGGGTGGGGGGGGGGGGGGGTGGGGGGGGGGGGGGGTGGGGGGGGGGGGGGGTGGGGGGGGGGGGGGGTGGGGGGGGGGGGGGGTGGGGGGGGGGGGGGGTGGGGGGGGGGGGGGGTGGGGGGGGGGGGGGGTGGGGGGGGGGGGGGGTGGGGGGGGGGGGGGGTGGGGGGGGGGGGGGGTGGGGGGGGGGGGGGGTGGGGGGGGGGGGGGGTGGGGGGGGGGGGGGGTGGGGGGGGGGGGGGGTGGGGGGGGGGGGGGGTGGGGGGGGGGGGGGGTGGGGGGGGGGGGGGGTGGGGGGGGGGGGGGGTGGGGGGGGGGGGGGGTGGGGGGGGGGGGGGGTGGGGGGGGGGGGGGGTGGGGGGGGGGGGGGGTGGGGGGGGGGGGGGGTGGGGGGGGGGGGGGGTGGGGGGGGGGGGGGGTGGGGGGGGGGGGGGGTGGGGGGGGGGGGGGGTGGGGGGGGGGGGGGGTGGGGGGGGGGGGGGGTGGGGGGGGGGGGGGGTGGGGGGGGGGGGGGGTGGGGGGGGGGGGGGGTGGGGGGGGGGGGGGGTGGGGGGGGGGGGGGGTGGGGGGGGGGGGGGGTGGGGGGGGGGGGGGGTGGGGGGGGGGGGGGGTGGGGGGGGGGGGGGGTGGGGGGGGGGGGGGGTGGGGGGGGGGGGGGGTGGGGGGGGGGGGGGGTGGGGGGGGGGGGGGGTGGGGGGGGGGGGGGGTGGGGGGGGGGGGGGGTGGGGGGGGGGGGGGGTGGGGGGGGGGGGGGGTGGGGGGGGGGGGGGGTGGGGGGGGGGGGGGGTGGGGGGGGGGGGGGGTGGGGGGGGGGGGGGGTGGGGGGGGGGGGGGGTGGGGGGGGGGGGGGGTGGGGGGGGGGGGGGGTGGGGGGGGGGGGGGGTGGGGGGGGGGGGGGGTGGGGGGGGGGGGGGGTGGGGGGGGGGGGGGGTGGGGGGGGGGGGGGGTGGGGGGGGGGGGGGGTGGGGGGGGGGGGGGGTGGGGGGGGGGGGGGGTGGGGGGGGGGGGGGGTGGGGGGGGGGGGGGGTGGGGGGGGGGGGGGGTGGGGGGGGGGGGGGGTGGGGGGGGGGGGGGGTGGGGGGGGGGGGGGGTGGGGGGGGGGGGGGGTGGGGGGGGGGGGGGGTGGGGGGGGGGGGGGGTGGGGGGGGGGGGGGGTGGGGGGGGGGGGGGGTGGGGGGGGGGGGGGGTGGGGGGGGGGGGGGGTGGGGGGGGGGGGGGGTGGGGGGGGGGGGGGGTGGGGGGGGGGGGGGGTGGGGGGGGGGGGGGGTGGGGGGGGGGGGGGGTGGGGGGGGGGGGGGGTGGGGGGGGGGGGGGGTGGGGGGGGGGGGGGGTGGGGGGGGGGGGGGGTGGGGGGGGGGGGGGGTGGGGGGGGGGGGGGGTGGGGGGGGGGGGGGGTGGGGGGGGGGGGGGGTGGGGGGGGGGGGGGGTGGGGGGGGGGGGGGGTGGGGGGGGGGGGGGGTGGGGGGGGGGGGGGGTGGGGGGGGGGGGGGGTGGGGGGGGGGGGGGGTGGGGGGGGGGGGGGGTGGGGGGGGGGGGGGGTGGGGGGGGGGGGGGGTGGGGGGGGGGGGGGGTGGGGGGGGGGGGGGGTGGGGGGGGGGGGGGGTGGGGGGGGGGGGGGGTGGGGGGGGGGGGGGGTGGGGGGGGGGGGGGGTGGGGGGGGGGGGGGGTGGGGGGGGGGGGGGGTGGGGGGGGGGGGGGGTGGGGGGGGGGGGGGGTGGGGGGGGGGGGGGGTGGGGGGGGGGGGGGGTGGGGGGGGGGGGGGGTGGGGGGGGGGGGGGGTGGGGGGGGGGGGGGGTGGGGGGGGGGGGGGGTGGGGGGGGGGGGGGGTGGGGGGGGGGGGGGGTGGGGGGGGGGGGGGGTGGGGGGGGGGGGGGGTGGGGGGGGGGGGGGGTGGGGGGGGGGGGGGGTGGGGGGGGGGGGGGGTGGGGGGGGGGGGGGGTGGGGGGGGGGGGGGGTGGGGGGGGGGGGGGGTGGGGGGGGGGGGGGGTGGGGGGGGGGGGGGGTGGGGGGGGGGGGGGGTGGGGGGGGGGGGGGGTGGGGGGGGGGGGGGGTGGGGGGGGGGGGGGGTGGGGGGGGGGGGGGGTGGGGGGGGGGGGGGGTGGGGGGGGGGGGGGGTGGGGGGGGGGGGGGGTGGGGGGGGGGGGGGGTGGGGGGGGGGGGGGGTGGGGGGGGGGGGGGGTGGGGGGGGGGGGGGGTGGGGGGGGGGGGGGGTGGGGGGGGGGGGGGGTGGGGGGGGGGGGGGGTGGGGGGGGGGGGGGGTGGGGGGGGGGGGGGGTGGGGGGGGGGGGGGGTGGGGGGGGGGGGGGGTGGGGGGGGGGGGGGGTGGGGGGGGGGGGGGGTGGGGGGGGGGGGGGGTGGGGGGGGGGGGGGGTGGGGGGGGGGGGGGGTGGGGGGGGGGGGGGGTGGGGGGGGGGGGGGGTGGGGGGGGGGGGGGGTGGGGGGGGGGGGGGGTGGGGGGGGGGGGGGGTGGGGGGGGGGGGGGGTGGGGGGGGGGGGGGGTGGGGGGGGGGGGGGGTGGGGGGGGGGGGGGGTGGGGGGGGGGGGGGGTGGGGGGGGGGGGGGGTGGGGGGGGGGGGGGGTGGGGGGGGGGGGGGGTGGGGGGGGGGGGGGGTGGGGGGGGGGGGGGGTGGGGGGGGGGGGGGGTGGGGGGGGGGGGGGGTGGGGGGGGGGGGGGGTGGGGGGGGGGGGGGGTGGGGGGGGGGGGGGGTGGGGGGGGGGGGGGGTGGGGGGGGGGGGGGGTGGGGGGGGGGGGGGGTGGGGGGGGGGGGGGGTGGGGGGGGGGGGGGGTGGGGGGGGGGGGGGGTGGGGGGGGGGGGGGGTGGGGGGGGGGGGGGGTGGGGGGGGGGGGGGGTGGGGGGGGGGGGGGGTGGGGGGGGGGGGGGGTGGGGGGGGGGGGGGGTGGGGGGGGGGGGGGGTGGGGGGGGGGGGGGGTGGGGGGGGGGGGGGGTGGGGGGGGGGGGGGGTGGGGGGGGGGGGGGGTGGGGGGGGGGGGGGGTGGGGGGGGGGGGGGGTGGGGGGGGGGGGGGGTGGGGGGGGGGGGGGGTGGGGGGGGGGGGGGGTGGGGGGGGGGGGGGGTGGGGGGGGGGGGGGGTGGGGGGGGGGGGGGGTGGGGGGGGGGGGGGGTGGGGGGGGGGGGGGGTGGGGGGGGGGGGGGGTGGGGGGGGGGGGGGGTGGGGGGGGGGGGGGGTGGGGGGGGGGGGGGGTGGGGGGGGGGGGGGGTGGGGGGGGGGGGGGGTGGGGGGGGGGGGGGGTGGGGGGGGGGGGGGGTGGGGGGGGGGGGGGGTGGGGGGGGGGGGGGGTGGGGGGGGGGGGGGGTGGGGGGGGGGGGGGGTGGGGGGGGGGGGGGGTGGGGGGGGGGGGGGGTGGGGGGGGGGGGGGGTGGGGGGGGGGGGGGGTGGGGGGGGGGGGGGGTGGGGGGGGGGGGGGGTGTGGGGGGGGGGGCGGGGGGGGGGGGGGGGGGGGGGGGGGGGCGGAGGGGGGGGGGGGGGGGGTGGGGGGGGGGGGGGTGGGAGGGGGGGGGGGTGGGGGGGGGGGGGGGCGGGGGGGGGGGGGAGGGGGGGGGGGGGGGGTGGACCATCTGGTCACCTTATTCTGCAAAGCCTCTTGACAAGAATCCTCAAAACTGGGAATAGCCCTTGAACTGCAGTCTGAAACATCAGCATTTGTGAGTTTGTGTGTTTGTGACGTCCCTTGCAAGCTCTAAACCAAGAAACACACACACACCTACTTTCCCAGAACCAGACAGCTCAAATGCTTTGTGTGTGTCAAACGTTTTGGGGAAAAAATATCAAGAGAGGATAACAGGAACTCAACCTTCCTTGGCCTTGTAGTTATCACTATGTTAGGGGCAACATGTCTGCCAGACAGCTGGGGGATAAGTTCATTGAAACTTAGACAAAGTGATGTTATCTTCCAAGGTCCAGAGACAAAGCGCCACATTTTGATATGTCCAAAAAAATGTCTCATTCTTCAGAAAGGCCCTATTTGGAAACTGTTATCTGAAAAATAAATCTCAGCAGGATGAACCTCAGTGCTGGTATGCACATCGTAAACATCCAGAGTCAATTCTCCTGTGTCAATAAAGAAGGGGTGGGGGATAGCGGAAGGAGGAATGTGTTGCAGATGCCGAATCTAAACAATGGAAATTATTTCGAGTGTTGAAAAGTCAGGGATTTTTCCTATATCTCTCCTTGTAAGTTATTGCCTGTTATTTCTGCTATGCTTTTTTTTTCCCTTTTGGTGCATATGTAGGAAACTTTCCCATTGGTGTGACCAGGAGTCTCTTAACTTTTCTGACACTCATAAAATGTCTAGAAGATGCAGTCATCTTTTTTTTTCCCCATTCCCCTTAGCAACAGTTTATAAATGCTGCAGCTGGAAGCTGAGCCTTTTTCATATTGATTTAAACACTTTCTATTGGTGTTTATGGCAGCCTGCTGGCTTGCAGTTATGTTACATTCTGAGTATTACAGCAACAGCCAGGTTTTTTTTAAAAAAAGACTCTCCATTCAAAGCAGCAGTGGGGGCACTTTCCATGAAGGGAGCATAGAAAAAGGTCCTCCTTTTATCTAATGTTCACAGGGCAAAACTGCACATTACCCTACCAGAAACCTTTCCTGCACTGTTATCCTAATAGACATCACACACTCGCACCCTCAAACCTCTCTTAGCCATGAGGGTAGGGGAAAATACAAGCAAAATAAAAGTAACATTTTTTCCTCTGCTAGGGTAATTTTGATCAGGCAAACAAAATTGAAGAAAATGGCTAACCTTCCCCAGTCCATCATTCCATTCTAAAGTGGGAGGGGAAAAAAGAAAGTTGTATGGTTATTATTTCCCTGCTCAGCCGCCCCGCCCCCCCCCCCACCCACCAGCCGAATCCAGGAAGGAGGCAGAGGAGGCAGTTCTCACTTACCTTCAAGAGAAACCCAACGATTGAGCTCTGGCCAATGATTGAGCTCCGGCAAATGGGGAGGAAATCGGCCAGGCCCAGCCTTATAAAGGCTGCCTAGGCCCACCTCCCCACCAACGTCAGGGCGCCCAGTGTCACTGCTTGTCTCCCTAGCCTGGAAAAACCTCATGAGCACATGGAAGCTCGCGAGGCCATGAGGGAAGGCGGCAGCCACCAAGGAGGCTGTCCCTTCCCCATCAGCAATGGCGGCCGTGGTAAGTTGCAGCCGCTCTTTTATTTCCTACCAGGCTCTTCATCCAGCATCTTTAGATAAACAACTGCAGTAGTAAACTATTTGCTAACAAATTTTAATCATTCATTTAATTGTTTGGTTTGTTCAAAATGGATCTTTATTAAATTATTTCAAACAAACATTACATTAAACATCAAAATCTACTATACATCCAAATCCACAATGCGCACACAATTCACTTTCAGTACTTTACGTTAACTATATTATAAATCTTATAATTAAAAAATAAAACCTTCTAACTAGAACAGGAATTAAATCTCTTTAGTTCCCTTACAATCTTAAGAATTCTTAAAATCACTTTACTTCCTCCTTTACATATTCCTCTTTAACCCTACTTTGTTATCATTCATGTGCCACTCTTATGAAACAAAACCATATCCCTTTTCCCTAGTGTTGAAGACTCACTGACAGGAATTAATATTCTCTTTTGCTTTTAATATAATTTACCAGTAATTCCCAAACTTCTATAAAATGTTACCTTACTTTTCTCCCTCATGGAGAACAAAAGCAGCTTACATATATATGTAGGTGAAGGCAAGTCACAACTGACTTATGATGAGCAGCAAGGGGCTTTCAAGAAAAGTGAGAAGCGGAAGTGATTTACCACTGCCTTCCTCTTCAGAGTCATTGTTGATGGTCTCCCCCCCCCCCAAGTACCAACCTTGCTTAGCTTTTAAAATCTGATGAGCTGTACCATGCTGACTTCCCTCCCTAAAACCAGCTGACAATACCAAAATACAAGCAAAATACCCAAACAAAACAACAGTCTACAGCTTAGAGAGGCTCTGGATTCAGTGGGCTGGTTTTTGTCAAGGCCACAGCCTGCAAGTCAAGGTCCAAGAGCCCTTTGGCTCACATCTCTGACCATGCCCAAGTTTCTTTCCCTAGAACAGGAGGGAAAAACAAATTCACAGTTAAGAGGTTATACAGCTGGCATAAATGTTCCTCTCAACCTGCTTATTGGATATAAATATTTACCCTTTGAAATAGTACCAAGAAAGAACTGGGTTAATTTTAATAATATTATACTACACTATAATATGCCCTTGAAGTAAAAAGCATTTTTGAGTGTGGCATAATATGAGGCATGACAATGTTTCTGGATATCATTGTTGTGCTACTGTGTAGGCTTCTTTGCTGCAGAGGCAAGGAAAGTCTAGCAGTTCCTATTTCCATCTTCTTGTCTTGGCCATACCAAAGATGGTTTTCAGAGCTGAAATAGGCAGACACAGGCACTGCAGAAAGGGGCACCTGGAGTGATTGCTGACAGAAGAATCAGCTGTCTCTCAGCTTCTGTCTCTGCAGTGCCTGGGACACATTCCACCCCTAACTTTCCTTGTCTCTTAACAAAGTTTGAACAAAGTTTGAAGCTTTTCTTCCAACCTGGGGATGCTATCTCCAATTTACATGGCTCTTCCTCCAATAGAAGAGCCACTTGTGTTGAAGAAAAGTTTATTTGGATGTCTTATTAAACTGGAGAATGGTTAATTGGAGGGTGATCGGATGCACTGTCTGTCCTTTTCAGTTCATCTCCATACTGAGATGAGCTCTGGTCTGAAAACATTAAATTTTTCCCAGGTATTCCTGTCTAACTGTGTCTCAAAGAGCTGAAACCCTAAGTGCAGAAGAGGCTATTTCCAGTTAGCCTTTCCCAGAAAGGTGGAAACCCAAAACATTTTTCATAATTATTTTTTGCAATCTATATCTATAAATGTGAAATACCACTGACTGACTGACTCATTGACTCATCAAAAGAACTCAAAAACCACCGAATCTACAAAGTTGAAATTTGGGACACTGGTTCATTATGTGGTTTAGGTGCTCACTAAGAAAGGATTTTTCAAAATATTCAGTTTTACTTGAGTTATTACACATTTACTGTTTTAACTGCTCATCTCTGGCCATCTGCGTGAACATTCTAAGGGCAAACCAGCCCCTCAGTCCACAGACATGCTGCACGAACATTCTAAGGGTGACAGTTAAACCCCACCAGCTTCAACAAACAGGCTGCAAAAAAGCATGCTGAATGTCACCCCAAAGTTAACAGACAGGCTGTGAAAAAGTACTCCTCCACCCACCCTCATGTTAACAATGCTGCTACAGCCAAATACAATCAAAACAGATTACAAACCACACAGTCACCTTGGACTACTAAACATTTGTCGTGTTTTGCATATGGACATCAGATTGATTACTGTGCAGACAAGTTTATTTATTTTATTTATTTATTTATTTATTATTCCACTTTTATACCGCCCTCCCTCGAAGGGCTCAGGGCGGTTCACAACATTAAATAGAACAGTGGATATATTAAGAATTAAAACAATTTAAAAGCAGCATTCAGTTACATCAGTTAAAATAAGATGGCATCCGGCTATTAAAATCTCTACATAAGGGAACAGCGGGCTTTAGTTGTTTACTGCTCTCGGCCTCCGATCAATCTGTGCTTGGTGTTGTGCTCTGAAGTGGCGGGATGAGTCCCCAGGAATGTGCTGCAGTAGCAGTACAGTTCAGCTCCCTGCCCTTCAACCCTATCCTGAACCTCTTCACAGCCTTCTCACTCATCAGCATCCAATGGCAGAACACTTCCTTTCTGCATCCTGAAAATACAATGGCTGCTTCCACGTGACGTCTTTTGGAGCCCACCAGGTGAAAGAGAGCAATAACACATTGCATTAAAAAAAGACAACTACAGGAAGCTGCTGCAAAATATGCGAAAACAAACCCATCAGTCCACAGACAGGCTGTGAGGAAATATGCTGCATGTCACCCCAAAGTTCACAAACAGGCTGTAAAGAAGTATGTTGAATGTCACCCCGAAAATCATAGAGAGCCTGTGATGAAGTATGCGTAGCGAAGCACGGGTGCTTTGCTAGTACTTTCATAACTGTACTTCATCCCAGGATGGTTTTCATTCATCAAAATAAATTGGATGTGTGTGTCTAGGTGTGTTTAGGTGTGTCTGTAAAGAAATGTTGTTTCATTCCATATCATCTTACCCTGTGTTAAGCATTAATGTACCAGACCATCACAGATCTTTCATGTTTGACCCCCAATAATTTTTATTACAGCACACCAGGAATTCTCCACATTGTATGGTAAAATCCATAGTTATTTGGAAAATACCTAGAAAACTGAGACATCACTTCAGGATACAACCAGAAGTGCCATTACGACCTCACTTCCAAACCCCACCCCACCCATTTTTGTCCCTGCAGGAGTAGAAAACAATAGTGGGATCCAGGACACTGACTATTCTAGTAAGACTAGCTCAAAGTTAAATTAAGATTTAACTTTAAGATCACACTCTTAGCTACTATTCTGCAGTAAGGAAAACCAACAATTTATAAGTGTACACATCCTGTACAGTTGATGAGATGCCTATCTGTGTGTATCTATTTTGTACTCACTGATGGTGCCTAAATAGCAATAATTAAAAAACACAGCATGCAAAGCCACCCTGACAGCCAAGATTGACAAGACTATGGTTCTAAAAAGTTCTGATGTGTTCCTCAAAGTGAGCTCACACAGTTCCACTGGCCACAGATATTTCAGGAGCGTTTGATTTCTCAGCATATGAGCCTGTGTACAAAATAAGAAGCCCCACAGGATGCTTACAAAAACAACTCAGAGACTTCTTTTAAATGACAGCAGATGAACAGCTCGTGGAAAATAGTTATCCTCTTAAGACTTCTCATCAAACCTTTTCATTCTTCATCAAAAGGGATCATGTAACCACTTTCCACACTCTGAGGCACTAAGATCCTTGATTGTCATCATCATCATCATCAAATCCATCATGCTAAGTAGCATATAGGGCAACAAATGCTCTCCAGCATTTCCAATCTTGGGCAAGTGTTACTATAGTAATATTTTAACCTTAGTGCACATATATGCAGTCAGAGGCCTGCCTGGTTAACTAAGCAATCCCCTAGCAACAGCCTGCTGCATTTAGAAAAAGCTGCTAATGCAGCTTTCACAAACATTCCTAGTGTAGGTGGAAGAGTTTAGACGGAACTGAGGAAAACAAACAAACAAATCCTATCATCCCTATTTCACAATGTTTCTAGGCATGAGAAACACAAACCAAGTCTCCATATTGTTACTACTTGCTGAGCTCCATTTTTTATTTTGGTTTTGACAGAGAGTGGTTCCACATCAATCAACTGTGATGCAATTGCTATCAGTTGTATGGACAGTTATAATAGTAGTTACAAATGGTGTCAGTAACCAATATATTCATGAAGGCTTTCATGGCTACAATCAACTGGCTGTTGTGGGTTTTCAGGCTGTGTAGCTGTGGTCTGGTAGTTTTTCCTCCTAATGTTTTGCCCACTAATTCTGAAACAAATTAGGATCAGCAAGTCTGTATGAGCTCTGTGCTCTCAGAAGTAGCCCCCCTCTTTTTTCCCGATGTGAGCTTTTCTTTTTTCCTTTTTATAATTGTTTTTAGATAGTACTATTATTATTGTCACATTTATTTATGTCTTCTTATCTTTCCTTCTTTTTAAATCTTTTCTCCTTTCTTGTAATTTTATGTTGGTAAAACACAGGGTTGTTGTACATCTGCTGTGATTTGACAGTACTTTCCACCACTAAAGACAAAGGTAAAGATAGTCCCTAGGCCCGTGGTGGCGAACTAATTGGCCATCCTGGCAGGGATTGTGGGAATTGTAGTGCATAACATCTGGAGTGCCAAAGGTTCGCCACCACTGCCCTAGGCAAGCACCTGGTCATTACTGACCAATGGGATGAAGTCACATCACAGTGTTTATTAGACAGACCATGTTTACGGCGTGGTTTGCCATTGCCTTCCCCAGTCATCTAAACTTTACCCCCAGCAAGCTGGGTCCTCAATTTATTGACCTTGGAAAGATGGAAGTCTGAATCAACCTTGAACTTGTTACCTGAAATTGACTTCCATCAGGATCAAACTCAGGTTGTGAGCAGAGCTTTGACTGCAGTATTGTAGCTTACCACTCTGCACCCCAGGACTGTACTTTCCACTGGTAGAGCTGGATTTTGAGCAGTATTGATACACAAGCAACAGAGGCTCATTCCGCACATGCAGAATAATGCACTTTCAAACTGCTTTCAGTGCTCTTTGAAGCTGTGCAGAATAGCAAAATCCACTTGCAAACAGTTGTAAAAGTGGTTTGAAAACGCATTATTTTGCATGTGCGGAAGGGGCCAGAGTGAACCAGCATCCTTGAGCCTGAAAAGACATTTTAACAGTGGAATAAGTTGTTATTTGAATAAACTTTAAAAAATTAACAACGGAGTAAGCTGGCTAGACTGGTTGTATGGTATTCTTTCTTGGAATGTTAGATAGATCGGCATTTGGGGTGATGTGGAGAATATGTTGAAGATGGTAATTTAGGAAGGGGGTTACTTCTATGGTTGATTACATTCAACATCCTGTTCCATTCAGAACCTATATAAGATTAAGCAGGACACCATTCAGCATTTGAGACAGGCTTCTCCAGAGACACTGGGAATGTGCAAAAGAAATAAAAAATGATGCATTTGCCTATCTGTTTGTAATCCAGGTGGAGAATGTCATTCTCCCTGTTTCATTTGGTCTGTGCAATGCACTGCAAAAAACAGATGCCTGATTCCTTCTGGGAGATTCCAGTTTGTGGCAACCACAGAATCGAAGGGAAATGTATTGTGTGCTGAGTTTGTCCTCTGAGGTTTCAAGTAGCTCCTACTGCAAGAAAACCATTCCGCTTCAGCACACAGTCGCAGATTTCAGCTTGAGTGAAAAATGTGTCCTTGATGAGGCAGTGAGGTGGGGGGAGGAGGAGAGGAAATAGAAGTATATAAAAATGTAAATGACATAAGCAAATAATTTAAGAACTGAGCAAGCAGGGCCAATAAGTAGCAGAAATAACAAATTATAGGGTTGGGATCTGGCACCAAGATTCAGACTTAAAGAGTTAGCTTTTTTTTTTAATTCTCCAATTAAAATAACTTTAAATGAAATAACTCAGATTCAGAATCATTATTTAAAATAATTCAAAACATTTATTAAAATGGGTGCTGTGTGGTTTCCGGGCTGTATGGCCGTGTTCTAGCAGCATTCTCTCCTGACGTTTCGCCTGCATCTGTGGCTGGCATCTTCAGAGGATCTGAATGCCACAGATGCCAGCCACAGATGCCAGCCACAGATGCAGGTGAAACGTCAGGAGAGAATGCTGCTAGAACACGGCCATACAGCCCGGAAACCACACAGCACCCAAGTGATTCCGGCCGTGAAAGCCTTCGACAATACATTTATTAAAATATTCAAAAGAAAGATTAGTGTTTTCGTGCATGATTTTGGTGGGATCATTAATATGCACTTTTATTCACTTCTTTTCACTAAGTATTTTTTCCCTCTGTGTGTGTGTGTGTTTGTGTGTATGTGTGTGTAGACAACGTTGGGAAACACAGTATCAGGTCGCATGTTAGTATGTGGGACTGGTGTGGGGGAGGGCTTCACATGGGGATAACCAAAAGGTATTTTAGATCTACCAGTTTAATTCTGAAAACTTCATAATTTCTGACCAATCTCCATCCTGCTGCAGGCCAGAATTCTTGGAGCAGAATTTTGTAAGCAGGACCATTGGGGGAGGCAAAACAGTCTGATCTATGGGCTGAAAGCTTTTGTTAATGGGAATGCTCTAGTAGAACCATTCCAAAAGTAAAGCATTTGTTTCAAAATAGTGTTTTGGAAGCCATGTTACATATGTGAAACTCACTATGGTTAGGCAGCTAGAGATGGGAGCCTTCAAGGGCCACAGTTTTGTCCTTGACCACTCACCTATCATTTTTATCACCTTAATTTATTTGTATGTGTTGTTTTTCTTTTCTCAATCACAGATATGTTTTAATTCCTGTTTAAAAGTTGCCATCCTCCTATAGTTTGTGGACTGAAACCAACATTCAGCTACTGTATATAAAGATATACTTAAGCACATTATTACATACCAACTAAAACCATGAGGTTGGATCCAGGCAAAGCTGTCTCCTAATAGAAGGGATGGGGTACTTTTCAACAATTCCCTACATCTGATTTTCCTCTTATGCTGGCCATGACAGTACCCTTTTGGAGAGCAGCATTTTGGAGAGATGAGTATGCAATGGGAGGGGGAGGCAGAAATCCCACTGACAGACATGCCTTGCATGAGCAGAAAATTCTGGCTGTTTCTGCACAGCCAGAGGCAGTGGCTTCCCACCGGCTTAAATGAAGCCAGTGGAGCATTGGGACTGTTCACACAGTCTTGTGCAGGCAGTCCCGCATGGAGCCGCCCAGGGTGTCAGAAAGACACTTACCTTTGCTTCCTGTGCAACTCTGGACAGCTTGAAAGACATGCCCATGCTGCCCTCTGACACCCCAGGGGGTCAGAGGGCAGCATAGGCATGTCTTTCCAGCTGTCCAGAGCTGCATAGGAAGCAAAGGTAAGTGTCTTCCTCACGCCAGAGGGACCAAAAGTGGCGCCCTCACGCTGGTGTGGTTCGCACCATGCTGGCTGGAAGACGGTGCTTTTGGAAAAACTCACTCCCTGAACAAGTTTCAAAAGCACAATTTTCCCACAATTTTGGGGGCCAGCTCTACAAACAGCACCCCAGGGATCGTGTTTCTTCCATCCCTAGGGCGCTGGTTTTTGGCCATGCAGAAACAGCCTCCGTCTGAATCCAATCCATAATATATATAGTTATGCATTGTAATCACTAATTTCATTTTCTTTTTTAAAAAAAGTAAGGTTTTTTATTGTTCATTTTTTAAAAAAGAATTTAGCTCTCAGGATAGCGCCATTGGGCCTATTGGGTCCAACCCACATTTAACTCAGGGAACATGTGAGTTTGGCCTACTCCAGTCAACCAAATAGCATTCTATGGGACTGTTTTAAGTCAGAAAAGCAACACAGAGAGGAAAACTGAAGTCTCTTTCCCTGTTTGAATTGGGCACTGTGTATTTGTGAATTTAGGAGAAACCAGAATTTGTGTCTGATTGTTACATAGAGTGGGAACTTTGGACCAACCTATATACTTAGGATTGGCAGCTCTGCACTGGGAAATACCTGGAGATTTTAGGGGTGGAGCCTGAGGAGGACAGGGAGATCTCCAGGCCCCATCTGGAGATGGGAAGCCCTCAATGAGGTCCATAATATGTGAACTGACCCTCAATAATTCTTACAATAATAACCTAGTGAACTAGGCCAAGGGTCTGAGGGATACTGAGTTAATGGCTGGCTTGAAACAGAAATGAGACTCACTTTTCATACCATGTGCTGTTTTAACCCCTACACTATGTCATTTTTTAAAACTATCATACTCCAGAAATATGATCTGGGAATGAGTGAGATGTTATCAGATGTTATTGTATTGTGGCCAGATCAATTTCTCTTTTCTGTGGGGATTGTAACACAACGTCGACAATTGGCTGAAGGACAAAGCGTGCGTTTCCTGTTATACCTGCAAGTTAATCATTTCCTGATGTGCGCTCACACAGATGTCCTGAGAACCACA
This sequence comes from Sphaerodactylus townsendi, assembly GCF_021028975.2. NCBI lineage: Eukaryota > Metazoa > Chordata > Lepidosauria > Squamata > Sphaerodactylidae > Sphaerodactylus > Sphaerodactylus townsendi. The sequence continues at coordinate 149,950,432 of NC_059426.1, forward strand.
AAAGAGGAAGAAGTCAGTATTAGGTGCTCAGCTCACAGTATCAAAAGCTACTCTGAACACAACCAAAAGAGACGTGCATCTTCTCATTCTTCTCTTCCACTGCCTCCCAGTCAGTGGTAGATCACGCAAGGGTATGTACCTTCATCTATAACACCTATGTCAGTATAGGTGCAAACTTGGTATCATGACCTTCACCAGTCTCATTAAATAGCCAGCTATGAGGATGAGCTTGGGAAACCTTCTGCTGGCACGCAGACCACCTACTACTATCATGTTTATTGTCCAAATCCTTTTGATTTGCCTCCCAAGGAACCTACTTGTCTATCAGATACCATAAATGTCACTCATTGTCTCCTCACAAGGGAAAAGTGATACTCATTTGTTCCACTCTTTTCTCCTCCTTCCTCTTCATTGCAGGGAGAAGTTTTCCCTCCCATGATTCAATGCTGCTGAACAGCATTACTGAATGACAGACCAGCCTGGCAGGAGCAGCAGTGGCGTAGGAGTTTAAGAGCTTGTGTATCTAATCTGGAGGAACCGGGTTTGATTCCCTGTTCTGCCACCTGAGCTGTGGAGGCTTATCTGGGGAATTCAGATTAGCCTGTACACTCCCACACACGCCAGCTGGGTGACCTTGGGCTAGTCACAGCTTCTCAGAGCTCTCTCAGCCCCACCCACCTCACAGGGTGTTTGTTGTGAGAGGGGAAGGGTATAAATCCAAACTCCTCCTCCTCCTCCTCCTCTTCTTCCTCTTCTTCTTCTTCTTCTTCTTCTTCTTCTTCTTCTTCTTCTTCTTCTTCTTCTTCTTCTTCTTCTTCTTCTTCTTCTTCTTCTTCTTCTTCTTCTTCTTCTTCTTCATGGAGTTAAATTCCAATCCAAACAAGGAAACATACATCAGTGCATGCTGCCTGATAAAGAGGTTGGGGACTGTACACAGCCACTTGCATCACACTGCAGATGGAAATCCATGCTCCTGTCTCTCTTGTGTAATGCAAGTGCGGAGGGGGGGTCATACCTCATATACAGATGTGCCATGCAAGCAATGCCAGTTCACATCCAGATGTAGAAGAGTCTCTGTTCAATGAGGAATTCTGTGCACTGAGTCTGTCTGCATAATTATCTTCCTTTGCTGAATGTGGGGTAAAGTGTTTTGCGAGACTTCTGAATGTTTTGTTTGGACCTACATTGAATTATATATGACATCCATGTGAAATATATAGTATATCCACATCATCTCAGCTCCTTACATTTTTTAGTTCTCATGTCACCATAGTAAGTTATATGATATACTAAAAGTAAATTAAATATTATCTGAACTTTTTTAAAATCATCATGAACAGGGAGGGAGAGAGAAAGAAAGGAAATGTGTAATTTCTCAATAAATAATGCTTAAAATATGAGGGTTTAGGGCCAAATTTACTTGAAACTCAATGCTTTTGGCCTGGTAGCATTGTATCCAAATCTCAGTAATGTAGGATTAGACTACAGTCATGTTAAGTTAGATGAGGAAAATTTATGGACTTCATTCATAAAAGGAATTCCCACCCAGAAGTAGCACATCTCTGAATATTAGTTCTAGGAGACAACATCAATGGAATGCTTTGGCCTCAGTGTTCTATTTGCTGGCCCTTCAGGGAAGCTATTTGACCAGTGGTCTGATCTAACAGGGACCTGTTATATTCATGATCAGCATCTCTATCTTTGCGTGCTCCATTGCTAAGATCTGTCATTAAACCTTTGTAGAGGTTTAGCTCAAAGCTAAACTGTATAAAAATCACCTCTCATTTTAGATTCACAGTGATCTTTTCAAACACTCTTCCTTCAACAGAGTCAGGAGCTTAATGTATCAGTGCTAACCATATCAAATAATTTAGTACTAGCCAGAATCATGACAAGGTTTTTA